>NC_056523.1:141898322-142163419 GCF_019175285.1 Sceloporus undulatus | reverse complement strand
GTCTTCTTCTCCTCCTGGTCCGCTGTCGTCTTCTTCTCCTCCTGGTCTGCTGTCGTCTTCTTCTCTTCCTAGTCCAATGTCTTTTCTTTCTCCCCCTACTCTTTTATCATTTTCTTCTCCTCCCGGTCTGCTTCTCCTTCACTCCTTCTTCTCTTCTGCATCCACAGTCTTACTCCTCTCCCTTACTCCAAGCTGCTGGCTGGGTTGCTTCTCCCTCGGTTTGTAAATCCCCTTCCACTATCCACTCGTTCTTCCTTCTTATTATTTTATAGTCTTAGATTTGACCTTCTCCGATTCCAACTTTCCTCCTCTTTACCTCCGATAAAGTATATTTGATGAGGATCTCAATCCCCAGCAACAGCTTCTTTCCTCTCAACCTTTGTCTTCTTTTCTTTCCCCTAAAATCCGGGCTGACGGGGCTTGCTTGCGCCCTGCTTATAGTCGCGGTTTGCCCTTGTCCTCCTTCTCGCCACCGATCCTCCACAAAAAGCCCCTTTGGGGGCTCCCTCTGCAAAATCCGATGGTCCCTGGAGAACCCCACAGGCCCACTCGAGTCCCCTTTACTGGGGGGAGCGATTTTCCCACACCAAAAATACTATAAGCGATGCTGCTACCTCGCCTGCTACCGCGAGTTGCAGCTTTCACTCCGCCATCTTTCCTGGAAGTCAGTTTGACTTCATTTTAACTGCCTTGGCTCAATGCTATGGAATTCTGGGATTTGTAGTTTTGTAAGATAGAGTATTTAGCCTTCTCTATCAGAGAGCTCTGGTGTCACAACAAACTACAAATCCCAGAATTACACAGTATTGAGCCATGAAAGTTAAAGCAGTGTCAAACTGCATTATTTCTGCAGTGCAGATGTAGCCTCACCCAAGTTACCCAAACCCTAATCAGCCCTAGGGAACAGAGAACTACAGTTGGCCCTCCCCATTTGCAGCTTTGACTTTTACAGTTTTGATTATTTGAGTTTTGATTAATATGTTCTCTCTATAAATCTCTAAGTCCTCCAGTGCAATTCTACTGGAAGCTGAGCATAGAGTTGTGCTGGAGAACTAAGAAATTCCTAAAGAAAACACTTCTCTAGGCATTTGTAGGTCCTTCAGCATGATTCTATGATCAATATCTGGTAGATACTGACCACAGAGTTGCACTGGAGGACCTAGAGATTCTTAAAGTGGTGTTCTCTTAGGTAAAAAGAATGCTGTTTCTTTTATTTGTAGTTCTTCCACATTCATGGGGGTCCTTCACCCTTAACCCCAGCAAATGTTCCATTATAGTTGATTTTTTTTAAAATTGAGTATATTAATGTGTGAGAAATGAAATAGGACTGGAAATTCTTCTCTGTTCTGAAATAATAGCAAATGAAGGGAGAAATTGTCTTCTCTCATAAACTAATACAGCCTTAAATTGATCTCAGTGTTAGAAGTGAATAACATGGGGATTATTATATTCCATAACAGCACTGGGGAAAAGAAAGCCCTCAATGAACAAGTTTGTTTTCTGCTGCTCCAAAGACTAGGACATGGAGCAATGGATTAAAACTACAGGAAGACAGATTGTACTTAAATATTAGGAAGACCTTCCTGATTATGACAGTTGCTTGACAGGGGAATATGCTTTCTTGGAGTGTGGTGGAATCTTCTTCTTTGGAGGTTTTTAAACAGAGGTTGGATGGACATCTGTTGGGAGTGCTTTGACTGCGTATTCCTGCATGGCAGGGGGTTGGACTGGGGAGCCATTGTGGTCTCTTCTAGCTCTTTGATTCTATGATTCTATGAAATCATACCTCATGCCTTCCTTGTTCTCAGTCAGTAAAGTACTGACAGTGTCAGTGTGCTATTTGGGATATGTTATAATCAGAAGAGAATATGAATGCAGAATGAATTTTCAAAAGGAAGGCATGAGGTGCCTGCATTCCTCAAGTTATTTGGCCTAAAAACTGTCACCATGAAACCCCATTAAAGTCAGCCGGGCTCTGCCAGGATTAGTTTGGACTTGAATAATTATCTAATTGCATGGTAATATTGGAACCAAGACAGAAAACTGTTGCACAAGCTTAATTGGCCTGATTCTTGCCCTGTGTGCTAGAGGCAGATGGAGACAGGGAAACTTCTTCACTATAGCATTGATTTCATGCCGCTTACTCCAGCTTCAACAAATTGAAAGATTAACAGGTTATCTAGAATTAAATGTTTATAGAAATATTTTACTCACTTAAAAATATGTGACATCAAAAAGTACTCCAACTGTAGTAGAGTTGGCAAGATGAAGTGGTATTTATATATATATATTTTCTATTCCAGAGCTAAGAAAAAATAATATTACTCTTTGGAATACAATTCACAGACATCCCCAGCCAAAATGGAAATGTAGAGATTCTGGGGGCAGTAGTCCGAAAAGTAACAGTTCCTCCTGTCCACTATTTGTCTCCATCCACTCCTTCATCAGAACTACTCTGCAGGTTTCCAGGCAGCTTTCAGAAGTAACTAGGTACAAATAACTAATTGCTTATAATTGATTCATTTGGTAATATCTAAGGCATAAATAAGTTATGTATGATTATAACTTAAAGCAAAATGTGGCTTTTTGGGGAGAAGTTTTATTTTATAATTATGGGGTCATGTCCTCATTAAATGCTGTTGTAGGAAGATCACTGTATGGTTCAAGTGCTGCACCTTATGTTCTGTAGTGGTGTTCAAGGTGTTTTAAAATAATAGTTGTGTGCCCAAATGCACACCTACTCCTGGCTTTTGGACACACAATGAAGACAATTTTAATCTGTACATCGCATGATTTTTACTTCTGTTTTAAGGCCTCCTTCAAGTTACTACAAAACAAAAAACAAAACCCCAAATATATCTCTTTTGCAATCCTAGATCAGCTGCGTTTTAAACTGTTTTTAAAAAAATCTTTGCTATGAGTTTTAAGGATTTTTCTACTTTTTAATTCAGTTATTTTCTGGTAGTGGGCAGGAGAATAAAGTTGCTAGGCAAATGACACGTGTAAATGTTTTTGCAGCTCTTTCTTTCTTTCAAAAATCATTTTCAACAAAATCTAAATGTCAGGGTTATATGTAGTGGAGAAGCTTCCAATCATAAACCTTTTGACTGGGAGAATGGATGTCCAGTAACAATTTGTTTTAAAAATGCTTGAGGCAACAATGATAGGAAAAGGAAGTGTCTTGTACAGCAGCTAAAAGCATTCTGATGCTCTTGTCAACACATAATTTTAAAAATAATGTTTGTTACTTTTGACAAACCAGAAAGGAAACATTTAATTGCAAAGCTATCTATCTTGAAAGAGAAAAGCCTGGAACTATTGTTGTCATATTCAAGTCATTTCCGACTTATGGCGACTCAAAGGCAACCCTATCATGGGGTTTTCTTGGCAAGATTTGTTCAGAGGAGGTTTGACATTGCCTTCCCCTGAGGCTGAGAGCATGTGACTTGCCCAAGGTCACCCAGTGGGTTTCATGGCTGAGTGGGAATCAACCCCTGGTGTCCAGAGTCCCATTCCAGCATTCAAACCACTGCAAGACATTGGCTCTATAACTGCAGCTAATCACATATCCTCTAACTGTCCCAACTGTGTGTGTGTGTGGGGGGGGGGGCAAACAGTCTCAATTAACTCTCTGTTGTCCCACTTTTTCAGCTGCTTTTAAAATGTCCCAGTTTCTCTCTCCTTCTTCCACTTGCCCCCTTTGTCTTTTATACTTAAACTGCTACAAACAGAGTTCAAAGTGAAAAAAAGCATTTTGCACTCCATGAACTGGGCGAGGAGAGGAGGGGCAGAAACTTGTCTTTCCCAGTAGCTCAGGCAAAAGCAAATTCCTGCAATCTCTTCTAGCTTTATGGATTCTTTATTCTTAATAACTTTTGTTATCTTAAACATACTCTGATGTTGCCAGGCCTTATATGTCCTGGTTTTCATTTGTGAGATGTTGAAGGGTACGCCATAGCTAGGACATAGATGAACACATTCATCCCTTTCTTCGTGTGGCAAAGTCAGAGGAAGAGTGAAATGCTCTCAGCTGATAAGGCTAGGGCTCATCTGGTGCCTGGAAAATGGCACCCAACAGCTTGGCCAGGTCTGCTGATACTCCCTCTGGGGGTGTGGGAGGAGGAGACAAATTGGCCAACATATGCAAGAGCATGCAGAGTCCCAATCTCAGGTGGTTCCTGCAGCTGCTAAGCTAGCTTTATATGCTGCTGGTCATCCTGAACAGAATAGCACAGTGTGTGAGATGGACACTCCATAGTTACCACAGATCACTGACTGAAGATAGTGAGGACATGAGAGAGAGCCTTTTTGGTTGCTGCTCCCACCATCTGCAACTCCCTTCCATGGAAGCCTAGGCTGGCCTTCTCCCTGCTTTTCTTTCGCCAGCAAGCAAAAAACATTTTTAATTTAAACAACCTTTTAATGGTTAAGCAGGCAACATTTTTAATACAGATTTATGTTTTACCTGTTTTTAACTTTTGTATAGTTTTTAATCAGTTTTATATTGTGCTAATGTGGTGTTTTAAAGTTGGTTTCAAAACTTGTTGTAAATGTTTTTAATTTGTTGTGGAAGCTGCTTTGGGTCCCAGCCTGGAAGGAAGGTGATATACAAATAAAGGAAATAAATATATAAAATGAATAAAATAAGGTAACAGTGTAGATTCTTCTCCTTTGTAAAACTTTTCAGTGACAAGATTGACCTAGGCACCTCTGCAGGCCTGATTTTGAACACTTGCAGACCAGAGATTTCTCCATACCCTGGTCTACACGGCAGTATCTTTTGTAATAGTTTCCCATACCTCAGTAGACTATCTTGCTGTTACTTCTCCATATACTGAGGGTGGGAAACATGTGGCCCTGCATATGTGGTTGACTATAAATAAAGGTTAATAATAATAATACTAGCCAGCATAGCCAGTGAGGAAATATGCTGAGTGCTGGAGTCCAGCAACTTTCTTGAGGACCACAATGTCCTATCTTTACCTTCATACATTCTGAATAACTGAATACACAGATGGACTTTTGTGCAGAGAGTTGGTTATGAGGCATGTTTGTAGGAAATTACCCATTTGCACTCCACCCCTGCCAAATAGACTGTTTCTCTCTGTAATTTAAGGTACCCTTCCTCAACCAAGTACATTCTGGATGTGTTGAACTGCAGCTCTCTCACATCCAAAGGGAAAGGCAGATTTTCAGCATTTTTCATGAATTTTAAAAGAAAAGTGAGAAAATAAAAGAGATGTCTTTGAAAATAACAATTATAGCTAATGTGAAATTGGTTTCTTTAAAAAGGTAGTGATTTACTTTAAAAAGGAACAATAAAAGACAATGTGAAATTAATTTCCAAGGAATTATTAATCGCAAATGAAAACATGTATTAGGTGAAAACGCTTTCAATATATTTCTTTGGGGGAAGAAGCAATTAAACTCTCACCACATCTGTTCCAGCCATTCATAATGAGTCTCATTAGTGGGGATCATCATTCTGAGGTTTATGAATGACGTTTATAGTATTGTAGCATGTATTAAATCCTTACTTAAATTCATTTTCAAACTCAGGAAAGCAGAAAACACAATCAGCCTGAACTATGTAATGTGTGTCACAATATTAACTTAGCTGTAGTTTATCTTTACATTTAATGTGTGAAATTTGTGTGTTTATAAACACAATCAGCAGTTAATTCATGTACATTATAGTGTCTGTAATGCAATTTATTACTATCCAAGAGTTCAAATACTCTCATACCATTAAAATTACAAATAACAATGTAAACCATTTTCTGAACAAAAGAGTAAGTATATATATCTGTGATAAGTATATTTGTGAATTACATGTCAACTGATGTGATGCCTGCTCTTCCTGGACCCTGACGACTGGCCTTGGCATGGGGTAGCTACATAGCTAAGATAAAGTGTTTGATTCAGGACAAGTTGGATAGGGAATGTTGTCTGTATATATGCTTCTGCTACTCAGGAGCACATGAAAGGGGGGGATAACATTGTAGGCCAGGGAGAGGGTACCTCAGACTCTTGAGGTGAACCCAGCCTTCCTAAGGTCACAGTAGAGCTTCTTAGACTTTCCCAGAGGTACATGCTTCCCACCCCCAAGTCACCATCATTTTGGGATTTCTCAGTTTCTGCATGCTTTTTCCCCCCATTTAAAAAACAAACAAACAGAAATTCCTCTTTTAAGCCACTGGAAGAGAGGGCCTGAATCTAAAATATGCTGGTAGTTTTGGTCTGAGCATTTGCCTTTGGTGCTGTCTACTGGGAAATGTATATTTCTCTTCCAGAGAATTAACTGAATTCAAAGAGGTCCTCTACTCTTGTTGTAAGAGTTCAAAGAGAAGCTGAACAATAATAGGCAATGAACAGGCAACTTAAGCCTGTGGCAGAAAAGGGGACAAAGAAGGAATCTAGTGGGACAGTACATAAAGAAGGAATGAGACAGTGAATAAAGTCCTGGGCTGAGACCCACTGAAAAACACAAAAACAAAAAAGTATAGAGGAAGGTAGGCCTTGTGTGTGTGGTGGTGGTGGTGAGACGTGGCACACCATTTTAATGTTTCACACAGGTTCCTACTATACCAGACCTAGGAGTTTATCACACTAGCGAGATTTCACGGGAAAACGGGAATTAAACTAGATCATCACACGGCATCACAGTTAACGTGAAATAATGCAAAGTTAATCCGAATGCAAAGTAGAGAAAACTGGCAATCCGAAAGTTTAAAAAAACCTGCTGTTTTTCTCTGCTTTGCATTTGGATTAACTTCACGTTATTTCACTTGGGCAGTCCCTAATGTGATAAACTAACCAAATTTGCAAGTTTGGTTTAAATTCAAATGTACTTTAAATCGCGTTTAACTCCCATTTTCCTATGGGATCTCCCCTAGTGTGATAAAGCTCCTAGTTTGGTTTAGACCTGTAGTATTGTTTAAGACTCCGCAGGAGTGCATTTGCTTTGCATATGTGTCTCAGTGCTTACATTTCTTTATGCAGGACCTTTCGCCTTCCTTCTTAAATCCTCCCTGAGGGGCTCTTCTAACTGTTGTTTTACTTTTCATGATTATGTTACCGTTTTATAAAAGTAATGTGCATTTGACATCAAAACTTGGAAGAGTATGTGCCTTCACTGAGAGACCAAGGGTAGATTTCCATACTGCCTTTCTGCACAAAAATGTGTTTTGTTTGTATGTTTATCCTCCTTGCCGTGCTTCTGACATAAATTGCAGTTATTTTCACTAAAGCATTTGCAGATACTACACCAGCAGAACTTAAACTGCATGGATGTTTTTCACTGATGTAGTATCTGTAAATACACTAACAATAATATCTTCAGCCAGCCCCTTCAAATTTTATATCTGTTTGTGCAATGGGAAGCATCATTTGTACAAACCCATGGACATTGGGTAAAAAAAGGCAACTATCCTAAGACATATGCATAAGAAATTGTGCATACATGTATCTGGACAAATTAATGTCATTGTTTCCAGAGTATCATACAGTCTCATAGCTTGTAATGGATACCTCTTACTTCACAACACAACAGTTTTGCCAAACTCAGTAAGAAGCCACTGTGTCATTGTGGCTTAATTTTAAACGTCTCAAATGGAATCCTTTCGTTCAAATAAATGTAATTAGACTATATCCTTCAACTTTTAAAAAAGTTTTTCAGAATCCAGCAGAGATGGATAAAGTGTCTGATTAACGCAGCTTTCAAACATCATGGTATCATCTTCTTAAACTTACAGAAGGAGCATATAGAGAAACACATCAGAAATTTCACTGACTGTTAAGATCATTAAACAACAACAAGAAAGACTCCTACAGATTTAATAATGTTGGACCAAAAGGAGTGAAATAAACGTGAAAGAGATAATTGGGGGGAGAGGACAGCCATGAAAACATTTAAAGGTGAAAGTAACAAAAGTGGTACCATGAACAAACAAATGGACACTTAAAAGGAAAAAAAAATCCAAGCAAAATAGAAGGCATGCAAAATGGAGGAGAGTTCCTCTGACCTGTGACCTCTGACCTGAGCGTTATTTCCTGCTTTTTCAATCAAACAGAAACTGAGGTTAAAAAAAGACAGTATGTGAAGTTTCTCAGATTTCCAAGAAGTCTCATGAATGTATAAAAATATTTTTTAAAAAGTATTTTAAGCAGTCCATCACATTTATGTGTCAGTGGATTTACTCCAAATTGACTTAATTTCATTTGGGCAATTTCATTTTTTTTTAAAAAAAGAAAAAGAATCTGTATTTCTCAAGTAAATGCACTATATTTTCAAGCATTTCTTAAGCAAGGCTGCTTTGTTATTACATCCTTGAATTCACGATGTAATTTCATGAATCTTTATGTAAACTAGCTTAAAAATTGCCAATTGATTTCCCTGTGACATTACAAGGCTGTAATAAACCAAATAGTGAAGCTAATTAACAGCAACAGTGCGTAACATGCTGAAGATCCTTGGCCTGTTCTGGAACTGTTTGTTTTCACATCTGACATTATTTGCGTAATGCTAAACTGGGCAATGAAAATGATAGATCTTTGAAAATTACAATGTTTTAATTCACCTAGCATACTATAGTTGCAAATCATGCAGCCATTGCTCTATTTCCATGGCCTTTTGCTTAGTTTATGCCAGTGCTAGATCCTTCATGCAAATTTCATAGCTGGACATGCTTTTGGGAGTAATCTGCATCAAGTGCTAGGCAGGGAGATATGAGGAAACTGTCAAAGGTCAAGCAGGACTCAGAAAGATGTGGAAAGACTACCGACCAGCCATCTGTTTCTCCTTACTCCTTCTCTTTTTCTCCAGCCGTTTGAGTCTCTTCTCTTCTCGCCTCTTAGCTTCTTCTTCCTCCTGATGTTGGCGACACTTATGAAAATTTTCAACCACGACTCCCACAAACATGTTGAGGACAAAGAAGGCAACTATCAGCAGGAAAGAGATGAAGTAGAGGAGCATCCAAGGATTATAGTTCATGATTGGCTGCAAAACAGAAGAGATCATTAAAATATTACTGCAGCAGGGTCTATGAAACAAGGTTCAACACAAGTGCAAAGCAGGACTGGACCTTTCTGTATCTATGACAGTACACATATCCAAAGATATGTATCTGCAGTAATTTTTGCTAAGCAATGAGCCATCTCTGTCTCTGTGATTTCTAGGAACACATACCTGCTGATCCACTCCTACAGCATCCAATCCATCATACATGATGTCAACCCACCCATCTTTGGAGGCCAAAACAAACAGAGACATTAGGGCCTAGAAAAGCAAGAGGAAACAGAGCATTACATTATATTTGAGTAAAGTGTTTAATTTACTGAGTGCAGTACAACTCTGCTGTTTTCTTTGTTTATGCACTTTGCTTGCTGTTTCATCTTGCTAGTAAGGTAACCACAAAAAGGGTTAACTGAAGAAGCAGGGAAACAGCCGACTGACTATTCCACCCTCTAGGCTTCCACTGCTCACTTCTAATTAGTCCCTGCCATGCTACTAAAAATGGATGGTTTCCAATGGCAGTTTGCAAATGAATGGAGATATTAGGATATGCTGGGTACATGGTGTTCAGTTTCACAAGACAAGGCTTTTTGTGGGAAATATGTGGTTTGCTATGTAGCTGTCAAATAGTCACATGGTGGATGCACTTGATATTGAAAATGCAGACTTGTGAATAGTATAATGGGGACCTTTTAAATGCGCACGGTAAGCTTCAATATCTGTAAGAATACTTCACATTTGTTTTGAATCAAGGAAATAAAGGAGCAAAGAAGCAGATTACCATTCCATCAATACCTGGCCGAGATTATCAAAATTATACTTGTGCCGGACCCATTTATAGCTGGCTTCTGCACAGTCAGACTTGTTGGTGATGTTCCTCGTATTCTCCCCCTGGCAGACAAAAAACTTCCCTTTGAATAACTGTGAAAAGGAAAAGTGGTAAATGAATTGCTGTAAGTAACTGACAGAGAATGCCCAGTTATAAGATAATTCTGAAGTTTTCGCTCAGCTGACCCCACAGAATCACAGATTTGGAATGGGCCCTATAGGCAATCATGCTGTACCTCTATGGAATGGCAATCATGCTCTACCATTTATGGAATGCCCTCTCCAGAAATGCCTGCCCTTCCCTTGAGCTTCTGGCACAAGGTTCAAAAGATTTTAATTACTCTGGTTTTGCATGAATTACGTTATGCTGTTATTCTCTCCCCCTGTAAATTCTTTAGCTGTTTTATGCCACTTCTCTTATTTATTTATAATGGTTTTACTGCTCCTTTGACCTTTGGATATTTAATGAGTTATAACTTTTGTTTGGTTATTTTTATGCATTTGTGAATCCACTGTGAATCCATTTAATTAAAAGGTGGTATGTAAATCGCTAAAATGACCAAACCAAATAAAATGGATCACTCAGTTCATGTATTTAATAGGCTGGAGGTGGGTGGGAGAGTAACAGCAGATAAAGTAATAAGAGAAGAGTTTTCCTCCCTCTTTCATAAATCCAGAATCTGGAGTTATACAAGGAAGTCAAATGGTGGGAAATTCAGGATGTGTGCACACTGCAGAAATAAAGCAGTTTGACATCACTTTAATTGGCATGGCTACATCTGGTAAAATCCTGGGATTTGTAGTTTGGTGAGGAATACAGCTTGGTCTGTCAGAATGCTCTGGTGCCTCACCAAACTACAAATCCCAGGATATGTAGGATGGAGTTATGGTAATTAAAGTGCTTTCTATTTTCTGTCAAACGGCTTTACTTCTGGAGTGTGGATATACCCACAGGAAATGCAAGAGGTTGCCCTTCTTTACATAGTACATCGATACACTACAGAATTCTCTTCCTGAAAAAAGGGATTTTCACCAACTTCAACAATTTTTAAAAGAGATGAAACATTCATAGAGGATCAGACTATCAGTGATGGCTACTGGTCATTACAGTTACTAGGTCCAGGATCCAACCAGCCAGCTTCTCAATATCAGAAGCTGGAACACTATACCAGAAGGCCTTCATCTCCTATTTGTCAGCTTCCCATGGGTATTCTGGTGGTCAGTGTGGTAAAGAGGATGCTTGTCAAAATAGGTTTTTAATCTGGCCCATTATGATGAGCAAAACTTCCACAGGTCTACATGGTGCTATGAAAAACCTTCATAATAATGTTTAGAGTTTTGAGGGTAGTTATCAACACCTGAAGAATTAGCAGACTTTTAATGACTTTTGGATGGACTCCTTCCATCCATACAAAATTCTTCTTCTACATAGGGTTTCCATTTAGAGGTCAAAATATCACAAAAGAAGGATATTTTGTGATAGTGGGCTAATAGAGGATCTCCATCTACACTGTGGGTGTGAATTCTGCTGCCCTTGGATCTCTTCCAATGCCCCTGGCACCACCACCACTCTGACACTTTAGCCTTCTTCCTAAAGCCCAAGTTTAAAATATAAGCTAAACCACCATAATTTTAGGTTGCAAAATCCCTCTACAGTTGCAATTGTGCATTAAATATCTGTTTTGGGGACCACAGCCAGAAACAGTCTAGGGAAATAAAAAATAACAACCAGAAGTGACCAAATATCACTTTTGGCTTCAAGAATGTGGGGTCATGTGTCCCACTCAAAAATGGCTTTGCGGCCCTCTGTGTATGCCCTTTTAGTGTTTTTGTATTCTGTTTCATTTAGCATTAACATTTCCCCCTCATCACTGGGGACTATATGACCTGAACCAAAGCAACTGGTGATGGAGAAAATAAATGATAGAGGTGCTCACACAATTTATACACACATGCTTATCTATTTCCCTTCTATAAGCAAGAAACCATATGAAGTTATATGAGAGTAGATTTCAAGTGAACATTAGAAAGAACGTCTTAACAGTAAGAATGGTTCAGCAGTGGAACCAGTTGCCTAGAGATGTGGTGGGGTCTCCTCCTTTGGATGTCTTCAAAAAGAGCCTGGAGATCCTTTAGCTGGATATCCTGAACTGAGCAGGGGTTGAGCTGAATGACCCATAAGGCCGCTTCTGATTCTATGATCCGATGACTCTATGGCTCTATTTCTGTACAGATGAAACTCAGTGCCGCACTGCCTAAACCAATAAGGTAACCTATAATGTGCACAAGAACAAAAGACCACCCACACCCACCAACCCAAGATGGCAGGTAGAATTCTGCTGAGGTCAGACCAAAGGCTGATCTATCCTGTTTTCCCAGCCAGCTATCTTTGAACCATGCTGAAGAAGGACATGAATACATCACCACTCTCTTGCAGGCATGCCTACAACAGTACTGTGAAGCTCACTGCCTGTGATGTTTGAGGCAATATACAGCCAGGAGACAAGGCTATTGTGCCCGTGAAAGCAAAAAGCAGTAGGTGTGCCTTCTTGCACCAACTGAATTTCTCCTATGAACAGAACTGTTAAAACACACAATTTATACTATACTGAATCTGGTGATCCCAAGCCAGTGACTTTAACAGTGCCAAATATGATTATCAACAGAGTGAAAGCTATAAAGACCCCCCTAGATGATTAATTTTGTTGTTTTCTCAATGGCAAACAGGAAGTGACAGAGCATGACCGCTATTATGATGGATGCCTGTGTCAGGCAAGGTTGTGACACCGCCACCATTTCACTGAATGACAGAAGATAGTGGCATTATCATGTTTTGTGTCTCTATGGCTGGGTTCCTTTCCCACAGGGTCCTTTAAATATCATCTCTTTATCTGAACTCAAAAACAGATGCCAAACCTTTAGGGCTCTCTCTGAGCTAGCCAAACAACAGAGATCAATGCAAAGCCATGCATCTCATACAAGGTGACATTTATAATAATAATATATAATAATATTTATTGGTATACCGCCCTATGGGAAAACACATCCGGGCGGTTACAACAGTAAAATATAAATATGACAATTAAAAACACTTTTCCTCCCCCCTTAAGACAGTATTAAACAGTATAACATATTAAAACACAATGTCATGCAAAAAAAACAATTAAAAACTAAAACCCTGATATCCCTCTGTTGATTCTCGCACATCACTAAGATGGGGCCACGGAGAGGATGAGGGAATCAGGAACCTGGGCCGGATGGTTAATCTGGAAGGCCTGCCGGAGAGATCCGTCTTGACCGCTTTTTTAAAGCTGTCTAATGTGTTATCTGACGGATCTCATCGGCCGGTCGTTCCAGAGTTTGGGGGCGACAGCAGAGAACGCCCTCTGAGAGGGGTCGCCGCAAGCCTAGATTTTAGAGGCTGTAGTAAGTTCCTCCCAGAGGACCGGAGAGCGTGGGAGGATTGTACGGGAGGAGGCGGTCCCTGAGTAGCTTGGACCCAAGCCATTTAGGGCTTTAAAGGTGATAACCAACACCTTGTACTGGCCCGGAAGCTGATAGGCAGCCAGTGGGGACCTCAAAACCGGAGTATGTGGTCCCTCCTAGATGTCCTGAGACAAGCCTGGCTGCCATATTTTGAACCAGCTGTAATTTCCGAGTCAAGCACAGGGGGTAGCCCCATGTAGAGTGCATTAGAGTCAAGGCGTGAGGTTACCAGCACGTGCACAACCGTCTCGAGATCCCTTACTTCCAAAAGGGCGCAGCTGGCGTATCAGCCGAAGCTGTAACAGGCACTCCTGACCGTCGCATTTACCTGATTTTTCATCAGGAGCGACGAGTCAAGGAGCACCCCAGACTGCGAACACAGTCGGAGGAGAGTGTGACCCCATCCAGACTGGAGGTTGCAACCCAATCTTGGTTTCGGGGCCGCTACCATGGCACCTCCGTCTTGTCTGGATTCAGTTTCAATCTGTTTTTCCTCATCCAGCCCATTACCGCCTGAAACATTCATTGAGAGAGGATGCCATCAGAATTCGAGCCAACGACACAGATACAGAGAAATAGATTTGGTGTCATCAGCGTACTGATTAAAAAGATTTAATCTTTTTACCAAGGTGATTTGTACTGAGGAAGGAACTGGCAAAACCATCTCTGAGGACCTTTTCACACTGTTTTTTTTGAGTTCAATTAGGGTCAGTGCGAATTGGTGTGCGGATTCACATTAGAACGTTCATGTATTTTCACACCTGGTTGCTTTCAATGGGAGCCCCTTGTGTCCTCCTTCCGTGAGGCTTCTGAACTGAATCCTTCCTGGCTCCTCATTTTGGCAAGTGCGCTAAATAAGTGGATTGACGGGATTCGCATTGATGGTCAGTTCGACTCACTGCAGATTGGTTTGGTGTGGATTCCAATCTGCCGGTGCTCCTGACAACCATTGCAAGACCCCTGGGTTGCAAATCTCCCATGTGCCCTGTTGCATTTGCCCCATTTCCTTCTGGTTTCAGAGCAACCGGGGCTCCACTGGAGCTCTGTCTCTGCTTCCTCTCCTTCCTCACTGCAACTTCTTGCGGGCGCTCTCCCCTTCCCGCCTGCCTCTCTCTCTCTCTCTCTCGCACACACACACACTTCCCCAAAAGGATCCTCGTGTCAGAGCCCCCATCCATTTCCATCCTCATCTGCATCTATCTCCCTGACAGAGCACTCTGTTTTCTCACCAACTACAAATCTTTGTGTTGGTGGCAGTGATGTGTGCATCTGTATGTGTCCCTTTGTAGCAGTTGCCTTCTCTTAGGTTGCATCCACACTGGGAAAAAATCCAGTTTAACTGCAGTTTAACTATCCTGGCTCAGTGCTATGGAATTCTGGGAACTGCAGTGTCTCGAGACATGAGCCTTCTCGCCAGAAGCTCTGGTGCCTCAGCAAACTAATAACAATATAAATAATAATAATAATAATAATAATAATAATATAATAATAAAATAATAATAATAATAATATATTATTATATTATTATTATTATTTTAAAATAATAATTATTTTTTAAAAATAAAGTATTATTATATGGGAGTTGGAGTTTGTTGTGGGGTCCTTGGGTCAAGGCTATGGAATTCTGGGAGTTCCATCTCTCCCTCCCGCTCATGTTTCTTTTCCTTCACATCTGTCATCTGGATTGAAATCTACCTTTCCATCCCTTTCCAGTTTCATGTGAATGTTAGCCTCTGCATCTGCACTGGGGAAATATCTGGTTTGACTTCACCTTAACTGTCCTGGCCCAGTGCTATGGAATTCTGGGAACTGTAGTGTCCTGAGACAGTGAGCCTTCTCTGCCAGACAGCTCTGGTGCCTCAGCAACTAATAACTTAAATTATTATTAGGAGGCTGGAGGGAAGATGGAACTCCCAGAATTCCATAGCCTCGAGCCAGGACCCCACAACAAACTCCAAATCCCATAATAATAATACTTTATTTTTAAAATAATATAATAATTATTATTTTAAATAATAATATAATAAATAATAATAATAATATATATATATTTAAGTTGTTAGTTTGTTGAGGCACCAGAGTCTCCTGGCAGAGAAGGCTCACTGTCTCAGGACACTGCAGTTCCCAGAATTCCATAGCACTGAGCCATGATAGTTAACTGCAGTTAAACTGGATTATTTCCCCAGTGTGGATGCAACCTAAGAGAAGGCAACTGCTACAAAGGGAAGGAGGTGTAGATGAGGGAATGACAGGAGAATGATGTAGTGTGGATGAAATGGATCGGGGCTCTGACACGGAGGACCCTTTGAATTTGGCTGCCAGGTGGGGAAAATAGAAGGGAGGAAGAAAGGTGCAGCTGTCATTCCCAAGAAAGTGGAGGGGAATAGCTGTCATTCCCGAGAAAGTGGACCAGGCTCCCTTCTTCACCCGGAAGTGCAAAGGTTCAGGATGCCTTCAGGGCCCCTGAGCATGTGCAAGGGTCCCAATTCGAATCGTTGAATCCCTGGTATGCACCCGTGTGGAAATACAATTTGCACTCACTCCGCTTTCCCTGAATCCGCATCACCGACTTGCCTTGGATTGGATTCCTCCTCAGTTCAGAAGGGTAACGGAAGGGCAACCGGTGTGATAAAACAGTCACGTTATAATGTCAATCCGCATCATGCGACCCGCCACTCAACCCTGATCTTAGCTCCAATAACCTCAGTGTGATAAGGTCTTGAGTATTCATCATCTAAGAAAACCCTATGATATTCATGGGGCTGCCATAAGTCTTCAGGTGACTTGAGGGCGCACACATATTGTACTGAGATGGCTGGCTGTGTTGAAAACACAAGTGGATTCACAATTATGGCCAATGACTTTTTGTTGTTGTTGTTGTTAGTGTCAAACTCTAAAGAATCAAGCTCCCCTCCTCCTCCTCCTCCTCCTCCTCCTCCTTAATTTTCCTTGCCCCAGTGTCTATAATACATAATTTCTTGCTGTCTAATCTATGGTAGTTGTAAAGATCAGTTTATTAGGAAAATGACACAGGCAAGGACTGGGAATGATCCACTAGAAGCTTCTTATAACTAAACAGTTGAAGTCTGAAGGGATAAATGTAATGTTCGCTAAATCTGA
Organism: Sceloporus undulatus; assembly: GCF_019175285.1. Lineage (NCBI taxonomy): Eukaryota > Metazoa > Chordata > Lepidosauria > Squamata > Phrynosomatidae > Sceloporus > Sceloporus undulatus. Next base: position 142,146,972 of record NC_056523.1, on the reverse strand, counting down.
GATTGCTTTCTGAAAACAGAGAGGTTTTCTAGTTATAGGAATATAATAGTGGAGTGCCTTGTGAGACCTTAAAGATGAAAACTTTTTATTTGGTATGAACTTTATGGACTCTTGCCAACTTCATCAAATACACATCAATTTATATCTATTATAGTTGCCTTTCAATGCTTATTTCAATGAATATATTTCCCTATAAATTAAATATAAAGACAACATATATTACTACGTCACTACTATAAAAGAGGCAATTGATTAAGCAACAACCCACCTTTCTTTTGTGTACTCCTCTAGACAACATTTGGATTGGGCTGGAGGGAATTATCATGTGAATTATACTGCTTGGTGACTTTATACCTCACCCCCTGCTCCCTGGCAGATTGTGAAAATGATGAATCTTTTTGCCTGAGAACTGCATTGTATGCTACGGAGAAGCAAATATATATTTGCTATTACACAGAGACATGCAAGAGGAAGCTACAGGCAATCAGCTACACTCCCCTGGCTGTATACACCTCCTGCATATTCTGGAAATACACATTTGTAAGATGAATACATTATGTTATTATTGGTAAGATCAAATATTTTGCATGCATCTCTAAAATAACAGCAGCACCAGTAAATTCATTTTGTTTTCCTTTCCCCCTATACTGGGACTCAAGGTGCCCTACAGAACAATGTATATGAAGCAACTCTGAGGCCTACAAGATTATTTTTACTTATTCTTTGTTCCATAGGCACCTATGGAGTAATGCATCTTACTGTAGGTATATGTATGTGTGAGGGTCTGTGAATTTATTGAATCCAGGAAATTCTACACAAAGCCTACCTGGACTCCTAAGATGCCAAAAATGATGAAGAAAGCACAGCAAATGACCACAATGTTGCCAATGGGTTTTAGAGATGACATCAGGGTTTCTACTACCAGCTTCAGTCCTTGCGCTCGGCTAATGACCCTAAAAGGGAGAAAAACCACAACAATTTCTTTGAAGGAAGTGGGACAAAAAAGCAACCTGAAATAGCAACAATATATTTTTATTCAGGAGCAAGCCTCATTATGTTCAATGGGGCATTTCCAGCAGTCCAAGTATCCAAACATATTGTAATGAGGAAGATTAGAAGTTCCAAAATAAATAAATACATAAATATCAGAAGAAATTAGAAAATTTCATAGAACTGGGCAGCATATATATTGCAGGATTCTTGAAGAATCTTTCTTAAACACATGTAGCAATAGAATCACAGAGCTGTAAGAGACTACAAGGGCCCACCAGTCCAACCCCTTGCTATGCAGGAACACAGAATCAAAGCACTCCTGACAGATGTCCATCCTGTTTCTTTTTAAAAACCTCCAGAGAAGGAGACTCCACCACTCTCTGAGGGAGTGACTTCCACTGTCAAACAGCTCTTACATTCTTCCTAATGTTGAAGTGGAATCTCAATTTGAATTCATTGCTCTGGGTCCTATTCTCTGGAGCTGCAAGAAAACAAGCCTACTCCACTGTCAATATGACACCCCTTAAAATATTTAAACAGGCCTATCATACCACCTCTTAACCTTCTCTTCTCCAGACTCCCTAAGTCATAGGACATGGTTTCTAGTTCCTTCACCATTTTTCAGGACTGTAATATATTCTCCCCTTATGCTCTTTGATATTTTTAATGCTAACGAAAACTCCAGTTTCTGCAAAATATAAAAATATATCTACTATAAAAGTATTTAAATTAAGGCCATCACCTTGAAAAATGTAAACAGTTATGATACTGGTTGTGTGTGTGTGTGTGTAAATTAGTTGTCTGACAGTGCCTACTGTTGAATCTCCCCTGCTTTTTGCCCATTTTTCAAATGTTAGCTTCAAGCACATTCCACATTCCTTGCCTGAGAAATTAAATGGTATCCCATTTGGCTGCATTGACAGCACTCTCATTTCTTGTAAACTGAGTCTGGCACCATATTACCCAGCATCATTCATCAGTGTACTCCCTTCTGCTCCCTTGGACAATGGTTTGCTTCTGCCAAGAGTTCAAATGGATGGTTTTAATCTAACCCACTGTCACTTGTGGCATTATTTCCTGATTGGGATATCTTAGCATCGCTCCTAGAGGAAGAAAATCTTTCCCCCTTATTTAGTCTGCTGTTTGTTCAAAGCTTGAATATTTTATATATTTTCCTGTGTTTTAAAATAAATTAATTTCATTTCTCTCATAATAGCTGAAGCACATAGAGTACTCCACCATCCCTCCCAGGTTGTAGCAACATTTCTATTTTCCAAGAAATTAACTTAAATTTCTGCTGATCCCACTAGAAAGATTTTTTAATTGGCTTTCATCTGCTTTGATTTATTTCTTGGGAGATTTGTGTCATGACAGTATATCACCCAACATGTGGCAGTGTTAGTCAAATTGGATTTACATTTTTTGTACTATTTGATAATTTTTGTTTGTTTATTTGATTGTTCATCTATTTTGCTCAACAATGTATTTTTGGAAAATTGTCATTTGGGCAAAATGAATCAATAAATTTTCATCCATATCACTTGAATTCTCCTTGGGGCTAAGTAGGATTGTTTTTACTTCTTTTGTATGCTCATAAATATGATCAATTGCATATTAGTAATAACTATTTACTTGAATGTACATCTACATGGCTCGGTGCTCCACATGCATAAAAAAACTGTGGATTAGAATTAAAAAGGTGACTTATTATTGAGTGTGGAGTAGTTGAGCATTGGACTAGGACTATGGGAGACCAGGATTTGAATCCCTGCTTGGCCATGGAAATACACTGGTTGACTTTAGACATTATATTCTGTCAGCCTCAAAGGAAAGCCATGGTAAATCTCCTGTGAACAAATCATGCCAAAAAGCCACACCCTAGGGTTGCCATAAGTCATGGTTGACTTGAAGGCATACAGCAACATAAACATCAACTACTACTTAGGCCGGTTACAAACCGGCACTTGGGACGTCCACAGGACGTCCCATTTTAAAAAAAGGGCGTCTCTTCTAGACGCCCCTGGGTCTAATACGGACTCTGTCCGTACAATATGGCGCCGGCCGTTCCACACGGCCAGCGCCATCTTTACGTATCGGACGCTGTGCGTCCGAACGTGTTGCGGCGCCTGTGACGTCGTGAATGCGCCCCATGCACCTCACGACGTCACAGAGGCGCCGCAGAAAGAAGCTCCATTTTGGAGCTTCTTTTTTGCTCCGTAAGGGAGCCGCGCAGTGTGGCTGCGATGGCTCCCTTATGGAGCAAACAGAGGCGGCGGCAGACCGCCTCAAAGTGGCGGTCTATAACCCGCCTTAGTATTCAATTATATAATTGTTCCACCTATCTTAGAGGTGGAAAGTTGCAGCCTGTAAATGGCATGGGGTTTCCAGGAGCTTTCTGTATTTGCCAGACCCCCAGCAGACCCTCAAAAGGTTCCTTGAGCCACTGAATCCCTCCTCCCATGTTTCTCTCTCTCTATTTATTTATTTCATTTGCATGCTACCTTTCTCTCAGAAGGGACCCAAGTTGGTTCACAGATAAAAATATTTTTAAAAATAAAAATGTTAAAAGTTTAAATCATCTAAAAAGAGTACAAAAATATACAAAAGTTAAAAGCATGACTAAAACACACACACTCTATAAAAACCATCCTGGTATGATTATATATCAAATGTCTGTTTCAATAAAAACATCTTGCCTTGCAACCACTCACTCACAAACTGCAAGGTTGCGAGTTCAGTACCAGCTAATGGCTCAAACTCAACTCAGGCTTGCATCCTTCCGAGGTTGCTAAAATGAATATCCAGCTTGTTGGGAACAATTAGCTTACACTTTGTAAACTGCTTAGGGAGTGCTTAAGTGCAATTGCTATAAGAAGGCTCTCTCTCATGTCCCCACCAAGAGAGAAAGCTCTCCTCCAAAGATCTTAGTGTTCTGGCAAGATCATATTGGGAGATATGGTTCTTCAAATAATCTGGACCTAAGCTGTATAGGTCATAACTAGTACTTTGCCCAGAAACAAACCAGTAGGCAGTAAAGTTGTTTCAATAACTGGCCCCATTACTGGGCCAGTTATTGAAACAACTTTACTGCCTACTGGTTTGTTTCTGGGCAAAGTACAGCAGCATTCTGGACCTGCTGAAGTGTCTGAACAGTTTTCAAACTCAATCCCAGGTAGAGTGTGTTACAATAGTCCAAATGGAATGTGATCAAGGCATGTGTCACCATAGCCAGATCTGTATCTCAAGAAATAGAGGCAGCTGGTGCACAAGTTTTAATTGTATAAATGCACTCCTGGCCACCTGATGACACCTGGGCACTCAGGCTCAGAATTGAAACCAGGAGAACACCCAAACTGTGAGCCTGAGATTTCATGGGGAGTGTAACCCCATCCATCACAGGCAAAATCTCTATTCATTGATCTGCTTTAGGATTGATCAGGACCACCTCTGTCTTGTCTGGATTAAGTTTCAGTTTCTTTGCCATCATTCAGTCCGTTTCTGACAGTAGACATTGCTTCCGTACAGAGACAGCTTCCTTGAAATCAGATGGAAAGGAGAGATAGAGTTGGGTGTCATCAGCATACTGGTGACATTGTACCCCAAAACTTTGGATGACTTCTCCTTGCAGTTTCATGTAGATGTTAAATAACATATCTGTCCAAAAACTGAGATCTACTGGAGTGGCCTTCTTTACTAGGCTGTTTCCATACTACATTGGAACGTTGGTCTCATCTGCTCTCCTCCTCCAGCAAAGGCATGAAGAAGAATTTTGAAGTTATCCCACTTTTGCTGTCTTATATCATTTGAGGTGACAACATAGTTTTCAAGCTCAGTCTGCTTAACCATGTTTTCAGTTTGGCATGTTTCATATAAGCCATCAACAACAGCTGTTCAGTTTGGGTGAAACAAAATGCTTTGTCTAATGAAGATTAGACAAAAGCTTCCATACACCTCCTTGTACTCCATGAGAGAAGGGGAGAGCAGTGTGGGAGCTTGAGATCTGCTGCAGCTTGTTCATGTCCCACTAAACTGTGAGACAGCACAACATCTGACCTTACCAGCTCCTCTGAATGGCAACTGCTCTCAAGGGAATCAAATATGAGTCACATCCCTTGCTACCTGGATTCTTTTCATTGGTGATGGCAGAGATGGGACGTGAAGCCTTATTCATGCAAACCTTGGGCTATCAGTACAATAGTCCTTCTTCTAAGGAATAGTCATGTTGGAATATAATATATTTTATCGTTTCACTATCTATATTTTTGTGGAACAATTAAAAATCAGCTTTAGAACTCTACCTCCCCATCACATTGTTAATTCAAAGTGGTTTGGTTCTGACTTTACCACTGCCATTCCACTAGACCTCTATTCAACTGCCCTTTGGCTAAACTCACAAAAGCCTTGACTGAGAGTTTTACTAATGCCACATTTACCAGCAACCTTCAGTGGTACTGCATCAGTCTTGAATACAGCACACAGTTTCATAACTGTGGATGAGTATATTCTGCTGCACTTGGAGAGGGCAAACAAGAAATCGATGGGCAAGACAGATACACAGATCAAAACAAAGCAGCTAGAATTACTGCGCACTGCTTTTCCAAGGACAAAGCTTATCAAGGGCAGGGCTACCCGGAAACTACAAGTAGCTCTGTTTGCCTTGCAGCTATTTTCTTCCCCAAAACAAAGACAAAAACCTTCTATAATAATTTGCCATCTGCCTATCTTCTCCTTGGCTACTTTACTAGATTTGGCATCAGTGCTACTGTCAGAAAAGTGAGAGAGGTTGGTAGTTGGTATTGTGCCCCCTGAATATATCAGAATGAATATATGAGGTTGCTTATTTACCAAGTCTGGCTGTTGTTCCATTGTTCCATCTGGTTCAATCCTATGTACTTCATCTTCCAATTGCTCTCCAGAGTCACAATAAAGATCTTTCCCAGCATCTCCTACCTCAGAATCTTTTTGGAGAGATTTCAGAGACCAAAACATAGGTTCTTCTTCATAAAAAACTTGGGGTGTGCCACTGACCAACAGCCCCTCACATACATATGGGGATTCCTTCTGGCTTAGGAAGCCATTCTTGGTTTGAGACAGCCACAGCCTTTGCTTCAAGCCCAGCCCCCATCTCAAATATTTGCATGCAAATTGCACATGGATTATGCTCATGATCATGATGGCCTATAGATGGTGCCTTCATGCATTTGCAGGCTAGGCCAGAAGGAGAGGCTCTGGAGACTAGTTATGTGGGCCAGTTATTATAATAAAGAAGACAAGACCCAACATTGCAGGTCTCACAAGACTTTGGCCATATGCCCATTGTCAGTTGCTGCAAAGAGAAGGGCAGGTGCTAGCTGATCTTTGAGGATGACTCTCTCATGGCTCTTCCTCTGCTAGAACAAGAGAGCAAGCTACAGGAGGAGTAAGACAGGGTAATTTCACTTCATCTCCCTTCATATACGAAGCCATTAAAAGGCAGACAGGACAGTGACTGATCCTCTCCATCTAGCAAGACAATGAGCTGTAAGAGGTTACATATTAAGGGATGAATACTTGACATGCTTTCTGAAGATGAAAGGAAAGGGCTAAGAATGATGATGGACATACAGAGGTGAATAACAACTGGCATTCACACTCTGTGCCTGCTATTGGCAGGAATTCCATAAACAGAAAGTTTGAGCGTCTTTTTTCAGACACATGCTCTTTGGTCTCCTCAATATGTCTAAGACCCAAACAGTGCATGGATAAAGCAAGAAAATCCTTAATGCAATCTTTTTTTTTGCCAGGGCAGTTTCCTTTACTTCTGCAAGAATTAACACGAGTAGGAAATGCTTCCTACACAGAGACACCCTGTGATCCTTATTCTCAAAAACAGGCATCACAGACCAGTGAGCACATAGGGCTCCTCCCTACATGTGTGCAGGCATCCCCACTTCCATGACTAGTGGTAAACTAGCTCTCCTGTTTGTACAGTTTTGTTTAATTGCAGTTGCCTGTCTACCCTGAACTTCAAAGAAACCTTTGAATGGTGGCCTGCCCAAAAAAAAAAAAATTAAAAAAAGGATGAATAAAACGTACATAGTAAAGCAACAACAGCAATAATAAAACCTCAAAGAACAGATGGCAGAAGCATATGACTAGTGACCACTTGCAATAGTTCTCATAGTCAAACTGCCCAGAGAAGAAAAGGGGCTTTGCCAGCAAAATCACATCAGGCTCAATCCCAAGCAAATGTCCCTGAGGATTACTCTGCAACTGATGCAGCAACACCAGCAGCATCAAGCAGGCTTTTCCCTGTGTAATAGCAGGAATACTCAAAGGAGGACTTCCAAAGACTGCCTCATCTTATAAGCAGACAATCAGTGTACCATGGATCATGGCCCTAAATGATGAAGGAATTGAACTGAGCTCAGATATTGGACTAGGTGCCCTTGAAACTGATGAAGCACCCATGTAATATGATCACAACATCTGCTCCCACTTAATAGTCTACCAGCTGTGTTTTGAACTTATCTTCAAAGACAACTCCATGTATTATTACACAGTGGCAAAAAACCAATTAGCAGGCCAGTGGAGCGTAAGTCTCTGCCACGATACTTACGATGGATGGGTGTGGGGGTAGAGACTGCTCCTTCTTTCCCATTTCTTGCAACAGCAGCTCGGGGAAACCTTGGCCCAGCTGCATCTTCCCCAACCATTGATCAGCTGCCCTGGCACACCGGGGCAAGAAAGAGAAGCCCTCATCCTCAGTATTAGGGAGCTCCTTCTTCTCTGGGTGCTCGAGAGTGGACAGAAAGCACTCCTGAACAGCTGTTCAACAGCTGGGATAGGGACGGAACTGCACTGGTTAGCCTTCTAACTGCCTTTATGCATCCAGGGCAAGGCTTTCTGGAAGAAGGCATTGGGTCCCTCCTTCTGCAACATTCCCTAAAGTACATACATCTACATAAGTGGTAGTTATGCCAGCCTATGTCACCAATAGGATCCTGGCCATTAAAGTAGTATAACATGGCGGTTATAAGAACATGGGTGAATGCAGCTAGGCTATCCCTCCACCAGCCCTCTGCTGGTGAAATGTGCTCCTCTACTCACAGAGGTGACTTATGTCTCCCATGAGAAGTTCATACAACATGATTCTATTTTGCCAACAGCCAATTAAGGGAGTTTGATGAGGAGAAGGTAGCTCATAAAGGTGGGTTCCCTTCAAATGATAAGTATTACAAGCAATGGATTCTAATCCTTTACTGGAGATTTCCCCCTTTTTATTACCAGACAGTTGAATGAATAAATAAATGACAATGTCATTTAGGGTGAATATTACCCATTTGTTTTGCCTTCTTTATTGATCCAGCACCTGAGAGATGAATCCTGCTCCCTTCCCTTTTCCATTCCTTGCTTCCTGGTCTTGCCAGAGCAGTTTCTGGTGGGATCAGAGGGCTAATGGCTCCCTCCTGCCCTCCCTCTTGCTGATACCTTCTGACACTTCTGCAAAATGTCCCTGTTCCCTGGCTTCCTTCTTGCCTATCCTCCGTCTCATCTTTTTTTGAAGCCCTGTAATATTCTTTAGCTAGAACAAGATCCAACTTGGTTTGTAGATTCTAAAAATCATCCTACTGATGAAATTACTCATGCTAGATGCTAAGCATGACCTGAAGGATTCCACTGACTGGTTTAAAGCATGTATGTTCCCGCTGAAAGTAAATAAGCCACATTAGTGATTTAATGGCTCCTCTCCTTCACTGAAAATTACAGCTTAAACCTCATGTGCAATAATAGAAATATCCTATTTTCCCATCACCATTACTTTTCCTGAACAATTATAGCAAGAAATTACACAGTGGAATTGCTTTATTTCAAGTTAATAATAGAATACTGGATTCTCTTCTTTTAATTTTTTTAAAGGAAGCAGATGGATAATCTTTATATAACTCCTCCAGCAATAAAACACACATGGCTAATGTGTCAATTTCTAAACATTTTGGCTTATTTCAGGTAGAGTTTAATACATGTGTGGCAGCATGGTATGATGGCCATTGCGGATGCAAACCACATGTGCTCTGTCCTACATGGTGTAAGTCTTGTGCAAAATTATGGGCCAAATGGTGCTGGCTGGAGTTCAAGAAGCTTGCACAACTTCCATGGAAATGAGGACTTTGCTGGTGTGGTTAGAAACTGGCTTGAATCACAAGGGCAATGCTTCACACAAACAGCATACCACGTGGAGCCATGCCCATATGGTTTGCATCCTCTGTGGACACCACATCACAGGGTGCATGTACGAAGTGGCGCCCCTTGGGCTGAAAAGGAGGAGTTTTTGTTCAAGCTGTTTACCACCAAAGGGAAGTACAACATAATACTTTGTGCTGGGGGCGAGAGGAGAAAAGATCTGAAAACATGCAGCCTTTGGATGAGTTAGATAGGGATTCCAATCGACTTAACCAATAAGAATTCTCTGTCCCTTTTCTGATGACTCTTATTCCCCATCTCCTGGTCCCTTTCCTCTACTCACGCCATGTTCTTCTACAGTTTTTTCAGAGAAAAAGAAGGCAGATTCCTCGAAGAAGGCTACCTCATGAAAAATAATCATATGCAAATGTTCCAATATGCATTATGCAACTTGCACCATTTATCCTGAGCACTGAAGCCACATTTGGATTTCTTGGTGCACAGTACCCACAGCTTTGGCTTTAAAAATGTCTCTGCTGTTTCCTCGGCTTCAATGCTAATGCAGTTCTCATGTCTGCAGGAAACAAAAAATGTAAGGACTTTTACAGAAAACAACTAATCCCTAATCACTGAAAGATGGCGACATGTTTTCGCTTAAGGGCTTCAGGGACCATTAAAGTTAAATGGACGTATTCTTCTCATTGATTTTGGGGGAAGAACTATATCACATTCATGAAGGATTGCTGACAAATGCAGCATCCACTTTTCTAGAAGACTAGTGCTAACTCAAACAAGTTACTCTTAGCTATTTCCAATCACCTCTTGTGTGTGTGTGTGTGTGTGTGTGTGTGTGTACCACACACACACTACTGTGCTTTCATTTCTAGTTTTCATCTTCAGAATCTCCAATCTACCCCCTTGTTAATTCAGAACTTAAAGTTTATACATATAAGAGTTATTCAGCTATCCCCACTTGGGTGTTACTGGAGGTTGCAGTGGGAACATTTTCAGTTGGTGCCTGACAAAGAGGGAAATAAGTTAGGAACTGTTTGTTTTTCTCCTGACAAGCAGAACTCCCCCTCTAATCCCTCAAGTTTCCTGCAATTCTGCAAGACTCAGCGGTCCCAATTCCCTCTATGCTAAACTCCTACCATGCAAAAAGGCTCCAACCAAAACTGCTGTCATTCTCCTCTCTGTTGGAAGACGTTTGCCAGCTTTAAGCCTGCTAGTCTGATCAGAGCATTTGTCACAAAGTGTGGAGAAATTCAGATTTGCCTTCAACACTCGGAGAAGTGAGAATATGATAGAAAGTGCTATAAAATGACTCTTGTACCCTAGTGTTATGAAGAGTGAATAATTCATACTTCTATTTTGGAAGCCAAAACCAGAACAGGATAGTATTCCAACCTACCCCAGATTATTCTCAATACATTTTTAATGTTGATTTCTCTTGTATTTGATCTCAGCCACTGCAGCCTGGATGTATTAGGTAGAAACATTTTGGCTGTGAGCAACTCATACATTTGAGGGAGGGACCAGTGGATACCATTGTACCTCAACAAATTCTCTACAAACAATGCTCCATTTCCATTAAAGGGTCTTTTCTCAGGGTGATTTAATGCAGAGTGACCCAGACTGAAATACAAAAAATACCTAATCATCCTGGGTCTTTTAAGGCAGAAGCATGTCATTTGTAATAACACTTTTGATTATTGGTTTGTCTCTGAAAGCCCTTCTTTCAGCAGGAGGAAAATATCCAGGTTCAAGAGCAGAGCCCTTACATCTCATGCAGTCCCAAATTACGCACATCATCACATGCCAATGAAAAAGGCGACTGTGTGTCTTGCAGAGCAAGAAGTTACTGTTAAAAGCCAGGACAGTATAAAATGCATGAAGATTCTGGTAGTCAAGAGAAAGCATCTGAAAATGTTTTCCTGTCCTTTTCTATGGCCATCTGGCTCTAGAGAGATATTTCCCTGCTTTTCTCAATTTCCCCAGTCACTGTTCTTCCCTAGAAAAAAAGGGCTTGCTCGGCAAAATCTCCATCTGGATAAGTTACTTGTGTGAGTGATGCTTCTCAATGTAGTCTGAGTATGGCTCAAGTACAGAGATGCAAAAGCAAGAAGCAAAGGGTGCTATTGCTTGTTTAAAAATGGCAAGAAACATTTAAAGCTACTCATACAATTTCATTTATTTATTTTATTTATATACTGCTTTCACTCTGGGAGGTGAGCCATGTGGCTCACCACATGGAATTACATCCATGTAGCTACTACAAGTGAGTCTTTGCTTATGCTGCATGTATAAAATGGGCATCTTTACACTTGTACCATCTTTGACAAGGCCCATGGAGTTCTGGAGACTTCACAGGAAAAAAAAGATCATCACTGTGCCTACAGGTAGCACCCATAGGAGTGTTCTTCCTTGCTCTCTCTCTCTCTCTCTCACTCTCTCTCTCTCTCTCTCTCTCTCTTGTTCTTGGTCTCTCTCTCAAAGATCATCTCTGTTTCGGCTATTCATGTAATTCATCTGTCCTCCCCTCCAGACAAGTGTACTTCTATACAATTTCCGTACCTTAAGGGTCTGAGAGTTCGCAGCAGCCTCAAGACTCGTAGCATTCCAAGGATTTTGGTGCCACTGTCAGAAACCATGGAAACCAGGATGTCAACCACAGAGATGAGAACGAGTACCCCATCCAGAACATTCCAACTGCTTCTCAAGTACGCCTTCTCACCAAAGCACAGCCCTAGTGCCACCACCTGCCAAGATGTCAAATTGCAACAAAACATGAGTAATGTGTTCAATGTGCTGGCAACCTGTTTTGAAGACATTGTCTACACATTTGGGAGTCTGGCCCCATTTGATTTCCAGTTATAGCACCATCACTAAGCCAATCTTGCAAAATGGCATAATGTGAAGTTCATAACAATAACTCTGTAGAAACATCCCAGATTGTCCCTTTAACAGCTGATGTATTTTTAATGCAGCTAAAACCTAAATGTTCCAAAGTGTCTGCAACAATGTATAGCAATTACATAAAAGGATGGCACTTATGATTAATTTTTACAGCTGATTGCAGAGATAAATGGTTAAGGAGCTGCTGACCATATGCTGGTCCTAAGGCTTCAAAGAAAATTTGGGAAAATATGAGAAGGCCTCAAGAATATCCTGAACTGAAAACTTTTGATAGCTTGCTAATTTTGGGTTTTTATGCATGTCTAACTACAAATATTCACAATTCTGAAATCATTTTTCAGAACATTTCAGCAGATAATTTAAGAAAGGTCTAAATGGTAAGTCTCTTTAAAAAATACATAGTAAGTATAAACTGAAAAGTCAAAACAGAAAACAAGCCTTCTGGGAATATGCATCATCATCACTATGATTGGTTATTAGAGGTGCTCAGTTCAGCCGTTAAGGATGCCAAAGGTGGGTGCCATTGATAATAGTTCAGTTTATATTATACTATTCATTTTCTTTAAGCATCTATCTATCTATCTATCTATCTATCTATCTATCTATCTATCTATCTATCTATCTATCTATCCATCCACCCACCCACCCACTCACTCTTTTCCCATTTGGAACTCAAAGCATCCGCCTTGAGTCCCTATTATTGGAAGGTGTAACAACAACAACAACAACAACTTGTACTGTTCTGCATTCTATTCCACTATTCTCAACTCTGCTTGGAAGCAGGCCTTTGAGCACTGAAGCAGGATTTTTTCCCAACTCTGCTTGGAGATTCCTGCTCCGGAGAAAGTACTAACTTGACTTGGCCCTGCAGCATGCATTTAAGCTTAACAAAACTGTTGCAGTCTGCATTGTGTGTGTATGTGTTCCATTTTCCTTTGGTGTGGATGCTTCTAATTCCCTTTCTCTGCTAAAATCATGTGCTTATAAACCCTTGGAATAATACTTCAGCCTTCTGGTGAAATAGACTGTAGTGTCTTAATCAATGTGTTAGTTTCTAAGGTGCCACAAGACTAGATGGTTTTGCTTAACAGGCTAAGATAGCTAACCCTCTAAAAACTGTTTCAAACCTATTTGTGATTTCAAGTGTTTCATAACAACTCTGAAATACAGTAAGCTGAGAGACAGTAATACAGGGAGCCAGCAAATGAAACAGCAATTGAACACAATGTCTCCAATGCTGATGCTCAGCACTTGCACTGCTGCACTATACGAACCTTGCCAAGTATTCTTACTCTTTTCCAACTGATTTTTTTCCCCTCTGCAATCAGAGCTGAATATACTGTTCTTTGAAAGATGTTGGCATTTGCCATTTAAAATTAGCATGAAGGTTTTCTTGGTGAAATAATTCTTTCTCTCTGTATAAAAACATTCCAAATTTGCCATCTCAAAGAGAATCTCAGCAGACCTGATCACCAGCAGTGTTAAAATGTTCAGCCAATAGTTGTTTGCTTCCTGGAGGGAACAATTCCAGCCTCATTTTGGAAACTTAGGGCTAATCAGATCGCCCCTTTGGAATGGCCCCGATATGGCCTTTCCCCGATGCTAATGCTGCTCCTTTTTGCGCCAGGGAAAAGGCGGCTTTGCTACCACTGTGGCACTTTCTGGTGCTCCTTTTGGTGCTGTGTCATTTGGATGCAGTGCCAAAGGAGTGCCGTGATGCCACCCGCCATGCGGTCAAGTGCATGGTATGACAACAGCATCAAGGCAGGATCGAGGTATGCATTGTGTGGATGCCACACCCCCTCTCTGTCTGAGGTTGGGGTATAATGCCAGTCTGCCCAGCCTCTTGATCCTGTTATAGGCAGACCATTATTAGAAGTGTAGCCTGAGATTAAAAATATAAACCAGAAGATGATACAAACATCATGTCTTTCTATAACTAAGCAGACACAGGAGATTATCACATGGGAGGCTTCTGTCCTCCTCCCATGATTCATTTGAATTTAAAGCATCCAAATAGTGCAATTGTGACTTACTGATGGAAGTAGGATGGGAGAAAACTCCAACTGCACTACTTGGATGCTTTAAGTTCAAATTAATCACAGGAGGAGGATGGAAGCCTTTCATGTAGTAACGTCCATAGATATAACTAAATATAACTGTACTAATCCTTATTCTTCTCTTTACCCAATTTCTTCTTCTACTCTCTTCCTCTGTTCAGTAACAAACTCAAAACACCTCCCTTCTTTCTATTATAAAATATTATAGACAATTATATTGTATAATAATCCAAAATGTAATGAAGTAATATTTATAATATTTTACAGCAGTGATACTATTGATAGCATCATGGTAATGATATCTGATTGCAAAGTAACACCTGCAACATAGGTGAAGACATTAGTGGACCATTTTATGAAACAACCTGGCTCCACAGAGATCACATATGCATGTACATCATATTATCACCAGGATGTTTACATCTGTAGCAGATTTTTAGGCACTACTTTAACTTAAAGTACTGTACTGTAATTGCATTGAGTTCAATTGAAAAGGCTTATGGAAATCTCTTATTTGCACTGCTGACATTTATCAAACAGGTCAAATTAGAAATGTACACATATAGCACAACACAGCACCTAGGACCCACACAGACTATAAAGCCATGAAAACCATTTAGTTTATTTAGATGCTAGCCAATTTCAAGGCCACAGAACAAATCCTACCAAGACAAGTCACACTTCCTATATATGTGTCTTGATGGACCTTTTGCATACACATACTGGGAAGCACATTTTCCTGGTAAGATCCATTTGCATAGTGAATGTGCAAATCCATGTTAACTTGTAGGTATGAAAGCTGCAGTTTGTTATGCAAATTTTATGTGAACTGCAATGGTCAGAAAGGTCATTTACCTTAATGGTCATTTCAGCCAGGAAGATTGCTGTAAAAATATAGTTCGAGAGTGTGAGGAAAATCCGTTCCTATTTAAAAGAGAAAAAAGATGTAAAATTTAACACACTTCCTTGCCATGCTGTACATACCATACCAGGTATATGTTAAATGCTTCCTCAATTTCATGCTCAAACACCCACCAATATTTGCTACTAAGAAAGGAAAAAACCAACAACAACCCTGTATCCAAATATTTCACAATGAGTCTTAATTTGGTTAAAGTCCTTGGTCTTTCTTAATGCTTTTAATCTGTGTTAGCACCATGGATAGCTGCCAGGTCGACAACATACAGGGGTGGGATATTCAGACCCCTTTTGTCCAGTATAGTCTATTTATTTACATAACCCCCCCCCCATAACTTACAATGAACAGCATTCCTTTTCTACCTGCACCAAAAACTGCACAATAAATGGAGTTGCTGGGAAGTGGAAAGTGTCAGAATCACCCAAAGGTACCCATGGGTTTCATGGCTGAGATGAGAATCAAACCCTGGTCTCCAGAGCCATAGTCCAACACTCAAACCACTACACCATGTTGGCTCCCTTGTATCACTTTACTATGGGGAAATAAGTAGTTTCAGGCAACAGAAATAGTTTGTGGAAACTACATTTTATAATGGCAATCATTAAAGAGACCATACTGTATACAAGGCTCTTTGCAATCTCCCCTTGCATCAAGAGGGAAGAAGAGGGATCTAAAGATGAAAGAGCTATTGAAAACTCAAACGTGCTAGATCATGACTTATAGAGGATGACTCAGGAATCAGTAGACATCCACTTTTTAAGCTGGCGCCCATAATTAATAACATATTCCAGGCTCCCGCTGTGAGCAAACGTGTTTTTCTAGGCAAGCATTACCATACTCTCTCTGAGCACAGCACAAAAGATAGCTCGCTGAGGCCAGGAAGTGTGACATGCAGACAAACTGCTGGATAGTACTGTCTTATATGTTGCATTCCTTCAAATAAAATTTTATTTGCGGCAGGCCTTCGAATATAAATAGTGGGCAGGAAAATATGTACAATACTAGACTCCTTGGTGTGAAGCACGCAGTCATCTCTGTGCCTTGTGTATAGGCGCCACTGAGAATTCCTCTAGAAAGGGGTTTCTGGTTGCCCACAGAGAGTTCCCCTCCTGCCCTGTTCTCCTGCTCTCTCTTCACTGAGGTGACAGGCTGGCTGTATCTGAGGCAGCAGGAAGATTGGCTTGAGGCACTTAGAAAATCCACCTTTCTGGAAGGCAAAGCATAATTATTTGAGACAACTGGAGCTCAAATAATACCTATTTTGGTCTCCAGGCAAGAAGTCTCTCATATGGTGAAAACTTCCATTTGGAGTCTTTCAGTGCCCCCTCACTTTCAACATATCCTAACATCCTCTGCCAATCAATGTTTCGCAGACCACATCTTCTTTTATTCTGGCCACAGAATAAAATAAAATTAATTTCCATGGTTTGTATACATGCATTAGTGCATGTTTCATTCTGGACTGTTCCACTTTGTTCTCTCTTGCATCTCAAGCTTGCCTCCTGAACAGAAATCTCATTATTCTCATAATAATAATAATAATAATTATTATTATTATTTATATACCGCTTTTCCAAATTAGATCAAAGCGGTGTACAACAGGAAGTACAATACAAAGTAAAAAAAACAAAAAACAGGCCTCTCTCCCTCTCAAGATGGTGGTCGGAAGGAGGGCTTTTTCTTCTTTCAGGCAGGCAGTTGGAGCTTGCCTGCCTCTCTCCCCCCAAGATGGTGGGTGAAGGGAGGGCTTTTCTTCATACAGGCAGGCAGTTGGAGCTTGCCTGCCTCTCTCTCCCCAAGATGGTGGCTGAAGGGAGGGCTTTTCTTCGTACAGGCATTCTTCCCACATCCATCATGATTCTCATTTAATCCTATTGGTTCTCAGCTTCAGCACTCCAACCACCCCTAGTCCCCCTAGCTCTTATTTCTTTTTCTATTATTCCCCCTAGCTCTTATTTCTTTTTATTTTTTCTATTATTCCCCCTAGCTCTTATTTCTTTTTATTTTTTTATTATTCCCCCTAGCTCTTATTTCAAAATCCTCTGGTCCTCTCTATACTCCATGGTTTACCTATGCCTCAAGTTTTCAATTGCCTCTGGATCAATGTCTTGCTCAGTAGGTCATTTCCTGAAACAAAATCCATTTATTTCTGATCACATCTCCCACTGAAATATTCCTCATTTGACACTAAACAGTTCCCCGTGAACCCTCATCATTCGTGTGACATACTGACAAGCACAGTTGTAAAATTCTATGATCTTTAAAATGATAATACTTAGCAAAACATCTCCAATTTCTTTGCATGGCCCTGCATGCAAAGAACTATAGCTAAATTAAACAAAATCAGGTGTCAGTTTGGTCCTTAAAAAAGAAAAAAAAGTGTATATAACAGTTTCCTAACAACTTCCCAAACAACATGTACAGGAGAAGAAATGGTTTCTAAAAAATAGGAATCTGAAAGTTAATAATGGCCTGGGAGCTCAAAATAGCTCTTGCCCCATACAAACCACTCATGTTAAGATCTGCTGGGTTTTTTTAAAGATTTAATGGAGAGCAGCATCAATGCTTGCTCATTAAAAGCGTGTTCTTTTCTGTAACAGTTTCAAGGGGATTCATGCAAAGCCCTGTTTGACACAACAAGTCAGAAAGCTCCCTGCTTTAATGAAGAGCATATTTAATGAACTAACACACATGTTCACTTTCTGAGTAGAAGGAAGAAAAAAAAGAGAGCAAAACTTATATTTGTTTCATGCCATTGACACTCTACAGACCCTCTGCCACTCCTGCATCTGCACAGTGTCATCCAGAAGAGCTGTCTCGAGTGGCCAGAGGGGTTTTAGATTCTGCCCCAGAGGAGCATCATGTAGACTATTTGCCATCCCACAGTGAGAAGTCTGCACAACACTTTGCAGATAAAATTGTTCAGATCCACTCCAACCTGGATGTTGTAAGGGATGTAATCTTGGCTCCTGCTTGTCCCAGGTTAATGGATACTTTTCAATTTGTGTAGCCTGAGCATGTGGACAGGGTCCTTGGAATGGTGAGAGCTACCACATATGCACTAGCTCATCCTGTGCTTTAGCTTTTCTGACTACCCATAAACTTGCTAGCTATATGTTTGAATTAATCTTTGGTGACCCTCCCTTTCCATTTCTTATGCATGTCCTGTTTACAACTTAGCACAGTTGAAAGTTCTTTAGTCATCCATCCTGGTTTCTTGAGACACCTCCCATTTTGCCTCATCAATGGAACAGACTGAAATTGTGCCTTCAGTACCTCCCTTTTGAAAAACTCCCATCCATCCTGAACTTCTTTCTCTTTTAGTATTCCTGGCTATGGGATAAACCCCAGTATTTCCCTAAGTTTACTGAAGTCAGCTTTCCTAAAGTCTACCATGCATGTCTGATAATGCCTGGTTTCTCCTTTCCACTATATAACAAACTCCAGGAGAACATGATCACTCCCACCTAAGGATCTCACCACTTGCACTCCATTAACCAAGTCTGCAACTTGTTGCAACTTGTTGCTAAAATGCCCCTACTCCTCAAAAACTTTGACAGGCTGGTGTTGGGAATTATCCCACAAAAAATATGATGGCAGAATTAGTGTGAAGATGTGGCTGTAGATCCACAAACAATGTGTATCCGTAGCTGAGTTACAATTGGGTTAAAAACAGCAAGAATATCTATTTCTAGTGTTTATATGTGTGTTTGATAACTGTGGACTGAATCCTAGCAAAGAAGTACCCATCCCAGTAAAATCCATTGTGTGGCTGTTTACAAAATGGAGAAATTTCAGCAGCCTGTGCGCTGAAGTTAAAGCAGTTCAGTGACTTAAATTCCCTTCATATTCAAAATTTATAGAACGCAAGAGTACCAAAATAAGTGCTAGTACACTTATAAAGTTTGAATTTATCAGGATTTTAAAATTTATAAACACCCACAGATGACATCTAAATTTGATAGGTTTGAAATGCATTCTTTTATTGGATTCTGACCACCTAAAAATTTCCCTCCTTCCACCAGCTGTGGTTATTAAGTTTCAGGAAAAGGATCTCATTGGGGCCATTGTTTGAACTGAGTTAGGCAATGTTAGAGAAGCAATTCAAGGCTTTCCATTTTTGTTGTTATGCAGGCTATTTATTAGCTGCACTTTCTCCCCCTCTAAAACTGCAGCCCTAAGCATACTTACCTGGCTGTAAGCCCCACTGAACTCTGTGGGACTTATGCCCATGTAAACATGCATAGAATCAGGCAGTAAAAAACTGAAATAATATATAGAACAAACAGATTAATGTGTTTTTTGTCGCTGGCATTTGATTCATAGACACTATGAAGATCTGGATTGGGGGGAAAACTTCACACAAATATATCAAAACAAATGTTGTGGGGAAACTAAATGTTTGTTCACATCAAAACAAAGATGGCAAAAAGAGGAAAGAAAGAAGTGCAAAAGAAATCATTCCTTTCTTCCTCTTTTCCATTCCCTCCCAGCCTCAGTGCCAGCACAGAACAGATGGAAGGGACCAAACCCCAACACTGCACCAAGAAAGCAAAGAAAGCAATTGAACATTTATTAGAGAGGAAAAGTGTGGCAGATGCCATAGCTGTGTCAAGTATTAAAACAGGCCGATTCTGCTTTGGGGAAAATGGTGCAAAAGAGAAAGAAAATAAGAGGCAGTCTTGTTGTCTCTGATGCATGGATGCTCTTGGATACTGCAGAGCAGAACACAAGACAGCTTGGCAAGAGACATAGCAAGAGCAGGGGAAGCCCTTTTCACTCACTGCTGGGAATGAGCATTTATTGCTGAAATTAAACATGCAGGTGAAGAACTTAACAAAAAAACCAAACCAAAAACTATGTCCAACTATAAACAGATGAGGCCTGTTGTTTTTTTGGCAGCCAAAATGCATAACCTATGAATGGAAAACAAGGCAAGCAGACAGGATATTTCATGAAAATGCCAACATAGAGGTCATATGTGCACCTAGAATGTTGCTGACTCAAAGTAATCAGCAAGATCAGCCAGGATGAGAACAGAAGCCAGCTTTGGTTCTGTGTCTCTATGTGTTAAGAGATCAGAACAGTGGTTTGGATTTAACTGAAAAGTTGGCTTAGGAATTCAAGGTGCTGATGTTCAATTTTGAGCTCTGATTCTGCACTTGTTTCTGACTCCTATAATGAATAGGTAGAGAAGATGCACCCAGGGGACCCAGCCATTTCTTCCCAAGTATAAAGCAAAGCACTTAGAAACCAAGTGTTTCCACACTATGCCTGAAACATTAAAACTGGGAAAGTAATACATGCATCACTTCCAAGAGGAAGTGGTTTGGGGGTGGGGGAGTCTGTTAATCATTCCCATTTTGCTTTTTAATGATCCCAAAGGCAGAGGAATGCACTCTCATTGTCGATGGAGACCTTCTGCTGGATCCTACTGCTTTAGCCCAAATTGGCTATCTCCTCTTTCTCCCTCACAGCTCTCCCATGTACAGTACTTTAAAGATGAGTTCTAGAGGGCAGTGAAATTCTCTAGAGCAGTTTTATGGTGCCATGGAAGGATGAAAAGTGTGTAGGGGGAATTACCTGATTCTGATGTGTATAATTTGGTTCATGGCCAATACTTCTAAAAGGTAATATGGAAACTGTAACCCCCAGGCTGTAATCTAAGTGGGGTCTTCATGAGATAATAAACAGGTGGGTAGGGTGTGCTGAGGCAACTACCTGTATCATATTACCTGTTGCTAATATGACAGATTGATTTAATGCCTTTATTGGAATTTAGGCCAATTGGGAATAACCACCATTCCAAGCCCAACCTCTTTGCTTAAGAGACCGATGCCAAGAGTCAACACAGATAAAAGTCCAATGTTAGCTTAATCTGCTTGTCAGGGTGGTAAAATCATTGGGTAATACTCACAGCACTGTGTGGCTCAATTTTGGGACGCTCCATTGCAATTGTGATGCAGTTCAGAAAAATTATCACCAAGACAACATGATCAAACATCTTGTGAGTAATGATTTTATTGCATATCAGACGGAATCTAGGGGGAAGAAGAAGAGAAGGCACAGGAAATTGTTTTAATAACAGACCACTTTTCTGTTCTAAAATAGACATCTACAGCAGTCCCCCACCACTCTCATGGGACACTGGATATCAAATAGTATATGTCTGTGTGTCATTAGAAGAATATTGAATTTGCTATTAATTGTTCAGGAATAGCAGTTTCTTGATAGGCACAATACTGTTCTCCAATTTCTCTTTCCATTAAAATCTTTTTCTGAGGAGTTCACACTCCTTCTTCTTTCTCTCTACTTAAAGATCTTCCAATTTCCAAGAGTACCACATATTTTAAAAACCTGTGTTGCTGTATTCCATTTATTCCCAAATTGTGTGCTATGGAAGAAAGTTGTTGTCTCACTGTCTCTATCTGTACATCTCACCATTCTTGGCCTGGAAAATTTCCACCTGGCTTACGTGGGAGCCAAATAATCCAGTTTGCCATGCTTCTCCATTGCATGCAACAGGATCATACATTCATTCCTGAAGCACAGGTGCAGCAGTGTAATTCATCAGAAGAAGATGCTCTGCCCACTGTGTCTCTGCATGAGCCACTAAGTTTGTTTTTACTGCCTTGCAGAAACATGCAAGGGGAGAACGTGAGTGGGTGAGTGGGGGAATGGATCCAATGAGGAAATATAACTTTTATCTTTTAAAAAGCTAGGCTTTTGGGTGTATGAAGAGTCCTCTTAAATTAACATTAAGAAATACTCTCTCAGCTATCAGAAGCCCAAGAGAGATTGATTTTGTGTGGTCTTACCTCTCCTTAAACTTCTTGATCTCATCAAATTTCAAAACAAATGATTGCAATTTGAAGTTCCCCAGAAATTAATCAAAAGATTCCATGTTTAACCTGTGATAAATATTTGCAAAAACAGGCAACCATGTTGCTTAATATCTCAGCTCAGAAGGACAAGACAGGAATTAGGGCCCTGATGTTCTTTCTCTTCCAAATAGCTTGACGAGGCTAAGCAGAGCCGAAGGAACAAAATTATCTCTACTTTGAGATGGTTCTGTGCTTCCCCAAGACCTGTCATTCATCATCATGGGTACCTGTATATTTTCCTTTGTATAAAACAAACTATATCTTAATTACTATTTAAAGAATGATAGTGTTGCCAAAAAAACCCTCCAGAACATAAATGTGTAACTGATTATAAACATGTCCATGGATGCTGCAAGGGAAGTAAGGTAAGGTTTCAGGAAAACATTGCCATATGGCCAAATGACTGTGAAGCACTTTGTAGTGTTCCACTGAAACTGATTTGGTGCAGCTGTTCAGGTAGAACTATCATGGCAGATAGGTGGGGGAGTTCTCACTCAGACATAGCCCCATGGAGGACTAGTCTGAAAATGTGAAGACAAATACAGATAATCAGAGTGCTGCCTTATAGAGTGGGCCCTTGGTATCTGCTGGGGTTTGATTGCAGACTCCCTGTTGATACCACAATCTGTGGA
This sequence comes from Sceloporus undulatus, assembly GCF_019175285.1. Taxonomy (NCBI): domain Eukaryota; kingdom Metazoa; phylum Chordata; class Lepidosauria; order Squamata; family Phrynosomatidae; genus Sceloporus; species Sceloporus undulatus. Next base: position 142,124,405 of record NC_056523.1, on the reverse strand, counting down.
TGCTCAAGTCCCATTAAATACAGTGGCATAGTAAAGTGGTATCCCTTATATAAAATGACAAAATCAAGGTTTGTTTTTTTGGAATTTATATGTTTTAAAAATTATTTTTGAGCCATGGATGATTGACTCTGTGGATACAGAACTTCTGGATATGGAGGGCCAACTGTACTAAGTAAGACCTTTGGTCCATTCTAGCTCAGTACTGTCTCTCTTGACAGGTAGCAGTTCTCCAAGGTTTCAGAAAAAAATGTTTTCAACCTTGCAAAGAGATGCCACTTGGCAAATGCTGCATGCAAAGCAGCTGCTCAGTCACAAGCCCTTCTTGATTCAGTGATTCAAACTAATGTCCACAAACTGTCCTTCATTGTTTCTTCTGGAAATTGAGTTCTTCTTTCTTTGTGGTACCTGGGAAGTTCTAGCAGCACAGTAGCTTCCAAAATATGAGGCTACCATTCTGGACTCTGATATGTTCTGAGTTTCTGCTTCATTCCAATGTGTTGTGAAAATACATAATTAATTTCCAGTAAGTAGGACAAAAACAACAAAGAGTTCAATGACATCTTAAAGACTTAAAAAGTTTTATTTTCTTACAAGCTTTTGTGGACTACTTCATCAGATGAAGCCTACTTCATCAGATGAAGTGATGGTGGCCAATTTGTTACATCTTTGAGGTGCCACTAGACTCTTTGCTGCTGTAACCAAATTATGTATGCAGTCCTGCCTAACTAAAGAAATTCATGGTTGTTCTATTTCTTGTGATATATCTTGGTAAGATAGGGGTAAAATTAAATGAGTAGCAGGTGAGACAAATCAAAATAAGGGGTCTTGAGCAGATGTAGAAGCAATTCAGAAATGGCTGCTACACCTACCAGTTCCAAAATGTATGACCAATGTTGTTATATAATTGTCAGGGAAGAAGGGGCAGTACAGATGGGCATCTAGAAGCCATCCCTGTAAGCCCCGCATCTGTGCTGCAGTATCTGCATGCTACAGCATAGATGCACCCTCCCCAAAAGGAGCCACTCTAGGCGGCTCCTTTTTTGAGGCGTCATAACAACTGCAACACAGCCCTATGACAACTCTTCCGCCCCGAGCCGTTTGGACACTTGGGCACCCTTATGTCACAAGGCTGCAACCCGTGTGGATGGGGCCGCAGCCTTGTGACATAAAGGTGTTGATATTAGGGCTTGGCGCATATGGATGCTGCACCCTATCGAGTCGTAATATCGAAGCAAATGGCCAGTCTGTACCGAGCCAAACTTCCCCACTTCTTGTATTTCAAGAAAGAGAAGGGCTTTTCTCATCAGCTGCTTATGTGGTCTTTTTCTTTTTACCAGAAAGGAGATGACAATGATGATAGGACTTTCTGCATCCAAATCATGTACTCTACAATAAGCTATAGTTCCCACACAATGTTCTTAGTTTTTATGGTCTGCAACTAAGTTTTTTTTTTTTAAAAAAGTATTAAATTAACTTCAGAGTTGACTAGCTTAGCTATTAGTAGCACAAATTCAGATTCTTCAGCCAACAGGACTCTTTGGTTGTTTTTTTGCAAATTTTATTTCTGCCACATTCTACCAACACTGCTTTCAGCACAGCATCCTGGAGCCCTGCCTGTCACACTTTTAGCAATCAAACTGAGTTGCCTTACTTAGACTGAGGAGCAAAGATGTAGACAGACCAGGAATCTCTTTCTTTGCACCAGCTGGGGAGGCGTGCCCTTATCCAAGCCTTCATACGGTCCTTTTTACTCTTAAAGAGAAAGAGAGAGAGAACTGAGAACTTGTACAAAGAGGTATCCACTGGCTACTCTTGAATGGTTATAAGAACAATTAAAAATAGCATCTAAAACCTGGAAAACAGATAAGTGTCAATGATTTAATTCTCAACCTTTCCCATCAATCCTGAAAGTATCTTGCAGGCCTGACTCTGACTGGGACACCTTGGATGTAAAACAAGAATTAAAACAATGTATCTGGCTGTGTGAAAATGTAGCCCATGCTGCGTTTCTCAAGGGTGGATTAATGTCACCTAGCAGTCTTGGCCGGCTGCTCCATGTACAAAAGCAGTATAAAGAGTTAGGTGTCTTCTGAGGCGGTGTGGAGAAGCATAGATTTAGAGAAATTTATTGCAGAGACATGCACTGCTGTGCACAGTATCTGCTTAAAGACATGGCAACTCATCAATGGTATTTTAGAAGTCAGTCACTCAGACATAGCATTTAAGAAAGAATAAACATAACTGCCTTTCTAACTCAGATATTATCAAGGAATAAAAATGTCAAGACATTACTCCAGAGCACAAAAAGGAAAACATCCCCCCAGCCCAGAATTCTCCAAATGTGTGTGTGTAATCTATCAGGTAAGACAGAAAGGCATTTATTTATTTTACAAGTTAGTACTCCTCAAAAATCCTAGGTGTGCAGGCCAGGTGATGCCCCTATCTGTTTTTGAAGATCTCCAGCTTCCTTTTCACTAATGGCACCTTCAGCAAATAACAACAACAACAACAATTTCTGCAGACCTGGAAAGCAAAAAGGGCATTTTGTGTTAAAAGAAAAAACACCAGGGAGGAGCACAGGAATGTACAGCCCCTGGGCTCCTGGGAGTTCCCTGCTCCCAAAGTAGAGCAAGGTGTGTGTCCATGTGTGCCTTCAAGTTTCCTGTCAACTTATGGCAACCCCACAAATTTCATAGGGTTTTATTAGGCAAGAATACTCAGAGATGGTTTTACTAGTTTCCTCCTTTGCCAATATGGCCTACTGTACCTGATATTACTTGGCAGCCTCCCACTCAATTACTAACTAGGGCTGGCCTGCTTAGTTTCCAAAATCAGACAAGATCCAGTGCCTTTGGAGTATTTACTTGGTTAGTAGAGCAAGGTAGCCAATTCAAAATGCATAATATGGTTACAACCTGATCTAGTTTACAGGGTATGTTCTCATGGACAATTATTAAGCAGGATGCTCAGATTCACTGGGGGAAACATTGTTGAATGAAATAATCGAGCCAAACAAAGCTCTAATTTGGTTCTGCTATTACATGGGTCAGGTCACAAAGATGTAAAATCACAGTCTGCTATAAAGCAAATTAAAGCAAGTGAGACAAAACAAATCCAAAAAGTTCCCAAGGGGACAAGTACAAACCTAAAGAGATGTCAAATAATTTGAGCATGTGAATATTACTCACAAACTGGAAAATCCCCCCTTGTTTCAGCTCTGAAACATCTGACAGTTCTATTGTTGCTTATTTATCCACCCCTCTCTGGGGTCATGTGCAGCATGAAATAAATGATTATGCATAAAGTTAAATACATTTCCAGTCCCTAGAATTTTATTATCACTTCACATATTAGTGCCAGACATGTGGATGGATCAAATGAGACCTGCTCCTACATCTATCCTCACACATGGCAGATAGGCTACAGTAGATGGGGTGGGGGAATGGTTACTTTCACTTTCTCCTTAAAAAACAACACACAACAATTTGCAAAAATAAAACCAGATTCTCAAACATCTCTAGTAAACAGCTACAGCCACTTCAGCACAGAGTGCTCCATATTGTTTGGTGTTGTGTGCCTTCAAGTAATGTCCAAACTATGGTGACCCTACACAAAATTATCATGAGATTTTTTTGGTAAGATTCATCCAGAGGAGGCTTGCCTTTGCCCTCCTCTGAGGCTGAGAGAGTGGAAATTGCCCAAAGTCACACAGTGGATTTCATGGCTGAGCTAGGAATTGAACCCTGCTCTCCAGAGTATTAGACTAACACTCAGCCTACTATGCCACACTGGCTCCCTGTCTGTATGCTGGTGTGAAAAATGGAAAAGACATGGCAGTCCTAATTGAGCAGAAATATGGCTTCAACCACAGGTCTTGAAATTCAGCCTTTTAAGAGTTAGTCCCTCAAAGCCGCACAGTCTAGATAGACAAATCTGTCAGATTTGGTTTCTCCCTACATTCTGAGCTCCACCTCTTCACTTCAAAAATGTTCCCCTTCTGAATATGAAGAAAATTACATGTTTCAGCAAATACTTATCAAAAAATATAAACAAAATTCTCACCTGTCCCTACTGGAGGGTTGAGAACACTCCCCATGTCACCCCAGTTAAGTGTGACCATCCAACCACATAATAGTACAGTAGCTCTCTAGCTTCAACCCAGCTTCAAAAGTTGGAAAACCAGAGAAACATAATGAAGCATCAGAGCTCTCGTTCAGTGGGCTTGAAAAAGCACTGCATCAAGAAAAGGCCCACTGTCTCTCCCATTTAAATGCAGTTAAATGCTAATGGGATATTGGGTAGGTGTGTAGAGGGATTCAGTTCAGTGGGAGAACTGTTTCTAATGATATAGACCTCCAGCTGCTTGGGCATTTGGTTCAACCTCCAGACAAGGCAAATGTATCAGGATGGAATTTGCAGAATTAGTTGCTTTCCCGATAATTCTTGGTTTTTAAAAATATTTAAACATGTCTGTAATCCTGGACTATATTTTGAGAATTTCCAGCACCCACTACAACATTTTATTTCTTCAAGTCTAATTCTTTTTTATTCTGAAACATATGAAAAAAAAGATATCATCATCCTTTCTTTTAAAAGTATTTTAGAGTTATGGCGCACCAGTGAAACAGCACTGTACGTAGCACTTAGTTGTGTGCCTTCAAGTCATTTCTGATTTATGGCAACCCATGGGGGTTTCTTGGCAAGTCTTGTTCAGAGGAGGTTTGCCATTGCTTTCCCCTGAGAGCATACGACTTGCCCCCCCCCCCCCAAAAAAAAAGAACAGAGGGAGAAAAGTTGCCTATCAAAACTCTGGACCACCTCAGCAAATCTTAGATCACACCACAACCCAGTTGTTGAAAGACTCTAGTGTAGATACAAGAAATCACTACAAATAACCTGTATCCCAAAGAATGAAGCAAATGGGATAGAGTTTTTAATAATCAATGAAACACAAGAAGCTCTATCATGAGTATTTACCCTTTTTACACCAGTCTAGAAGAGCCTATATTTGCACTGTTTCCCCTTAACATTATTCCTTCAGCCTAGTTGGCAAAATCATAGAATCACAGAATCGTAGAGTTGGAAGAAGATAAATAACTATGGCCAGATCATCTGTTTGGAGAAAGGGCACAGAAGATTTGTAAATACAAGTTGGCGCAAACTATTCCATGTTATGATTGGATGTGTTCAATCATTGTTAATCAAAGTTGGATCTGTGTCAGTGCTTCTCAGGCTATCTATTGAGTGGAACTAGCAATGAAACCATATTTGTGCCCATTGAGCACGACTGTTTCTTTCATTCTTGGAAATTTGCTGGATATCAGCAGCCAAATCCAAAAAAGTGACTATGAATAATTCACTCCAGCACTTCCAGTCCAGATGGACCTTCAATTGCACTTTTAAAAGTAATCAATAAGTTAAAGGGTTCAGACTGGCATTTAGCATCAGTTAGTGTTTTCAAACACTAGCAATGGGGGGGGGTGGAGTGGGGCAGAGTCCCATGGCAACCCATACTATTAGAACTTGGAAACTGGTGCGTTATCTGAACCATGGCACCTCAAACACAAGTCTCAGCATTTCTTCAAACTAAGCAAATCTGGGTTTCTTTTAGGTCATTTGGAGAGTCAAAACCCAGAATGGATTCTATTTTACCATGAGCTCAGTTAAATTTCTCATTAGCTGCAGGTTAAGAGGGAGAAGAATGTCCATTGTAATGAAAACATTCAGTGACAAACTGAACTCTGAAATAAGAAAACTGTCTGTCAAGAGCGTTTGGAACAATTTGGATAACAATGACAAATTTATCCTTGATCTTCACTTCTTTGCCTCATAGTGAAATTTATTATTTGTTTAGTGAACAATCTCATTTTTCACCAGGGGGAATTGCTCCGCTCCTCCTACCCCCAAATATGGTCCGATGGCTTGCTTCAACTGAGCAGCTTTTAATCCCCAAATACCAGTCAAACTGGCTTAATTAGGCAGGGTTATTTAAAGATGTTATGTCCACTTGACGTCCTAGCTAGAAGGCTTCCCTGGGGACATCTAGTAATAGCTGCAGCTTGGTCCAGATAATATTGTAATCTGGATGGGTTCCAAAGGCATCTATGATTCAAAGCATAGCTTGGTATTTATCTTGAGGCTTTGTAGTTAAATCAGAACGTGTCAGCAGCCTAGAATGCCCCCTTTACATCCTTTTAGTCCAATTTTAATGCCAGAGATATTTTGGGTTTGTGTAATTGTTTCAAGCAAGTCACTCAAATGAGATAACAAAAGGGGTGAGTGATGGGGCGGGGAATGATCCTGCTTTCCATCTCTCCCTTTCCATAGCACTCGTTCTGTAAAAAATGACAATTTGACTTGGCTAAAGGTTTGCTTAGGCATGGATGCAAACTGAGACAATGCAACTAAGAGTGACACAATGCTTTAAATACAAAACTACAGTACTATATACTATTCACAGGCATAGTACTTATTATATTATAGGTAGGTATAGTAAATTAGGGCATGTCTACATAGACCAAATGAACCATTTCCCCCCAGCTCTCTCTGCAACCTGCCCTGACAAGGCAGAGCTAAAGCCCTGATTTGACTGAGAACTGTCTTCACAATGTGAAGCCCATTCCTCACTGAATCTGACTCATCCCTCCCTTAAATCGGATTAAAAAGACTTACCTTTTGTTCAAGATTGTGACATGGGGCATCTGTTTACACACGCGTCCCATATTGCCACCCAGTTGGCACGATTTGTACCCTCTGAGGTCCCATATTGCCATTGCAGCTGGCATGATTTGCACCCTCTGAGGTCACAACGAGATACCTAGACATGTGATTCACCCTGGGCACTTCTTTTTTTACCTCAGAGGGAGTGACTTGTACCAGTGACAACAATATTTGGTGATACAATGGGATGTTGTCCAAACAGCCACCCTGTGTCACTCCGGAATGTGGAGTTAATGGTGGGGGGGGGGGATTTGGGGCAGGTCCAGGTCTATGTCCAGAATACTCCAGGAGCAGACCAATCTGCCCTAACTGAAAGGTATATTGAGAGAATAAGTTTGGCCCAGAGAAAGCCAGTATATTTTCATATTCCTGAATTTGCAGATTACCATATATAGTCGACTATAAGTCAACCTCATGTATAAGTCAAGGGCAGGTTTGGAGGTCAAAATTATGGATTTTGATATAACTCATAGATATGTAAAGGGTAAAACACAGAGGCATGCAACAAAGGATCTAAAGGATGAAACAAAGGAAACAATGCCAAAGAACTTACAAAATTTCCAGCCGATGTAACTGTACTCACTCGAAAGGCTGGATAGATGAAAGAGTAATGGGGAATCAGTACTTTCTGGATAGATAAGACTTTTGCCTTCCACCAGGCGATGGTTCCTTTTTAATAAGAATTAAGGTACACTACTTATTTTGTGGATAAGTCGATTCAATTTTTGAGGGTCAATTTTTTGACTAAAATGTCTAGATTTATACATGAGTATAAACAGTACTCTCCCTCCCTTCCTACTTTTTAAAGGATTCCTTCTAGCCCAAATCATGAGATCCTTTCTCTGGAAAGGATAGAGCTGCAAGCTTGTGTACAATCAGCTTGATTGCTTCTAGAGCTCACATTATGTTCAAAGTGATGCCTCAATTATGCTATTCAAACCACATTTACTTCAGAAGACACACCTGGCTGGTATGAATAAAGATGTGGAGGAACAGAGCACTGTAACTGATACATTTGGTAGCAAACACTATGAGAAGTAGAATCTGCAAAATCCTAATGTAAGCAAAGTCCCTGTTGATCCAGATGTGAATATGTGTACCCAAGGACAACATTTGGTGGATGAAACATGTGCTCCATTCCCTTCGATAATGAGTTTTTCTTATAAATGACTCTCGAATATTCTTCTAAAAAGAAAAGTTGCTTGGAGATTCCAATAATAGGAATTAAGCTAGCTCCCTGATATTTCTAATGATATTAATTTACAATTAAAGTCAGCGAAAAAGAACACTGTCCTCAAAACATGACACACAGTGTGTGGAGATAGTGAGAAAGAGCAAAGAAAGCATGGCACAGCTTGCAGGGGAAGAAAAGAGGTTGCCATCATTTAACTTTCGAAAGACAAAACTGAGGCTCCAAAACAAATCAGAGCCTTTACACAATGGCCTGAAAGGCCGGATGGGGGGCAGAGTTGGGGCGTAGTGTCTCAATGATGCACAGTCCAGCTCCACCCCCAGGGTGCCGCGACCCTGCAGGCCACACCACACAGTGTGCAGCATTATGGTGCTCCTCTGGCACGATGTCTAAATGATGCAGCGCCAAAGGAGTGCCGTATATCCACGCCACCATAGCTATTGTGCCCTTTCCAGGGCACAAAAAGAAGCCGCTTTTTGTGGCTCCTTTTCACACCCTGGAAAGGCTGGATTGGGACCGCGGCATGAGGTTGCCGTGGCCCCAATACGGTGAAAATGGAGGTGCCTGCAGCCCGCCCCTTATGGTTGGTCTGCACAGCCCCTCACTAACCTTTGTAAATCCAGATGTTATGGGTCTAGTCTTTTTTCTCTCCTGAAGCCATCATTTTCTGTATTACTGAAGTGAAGACCATAATACCCAACATCCCACTGATTTTAATGGATTTCAGAAAAATCTGGGGGAGGAAATACCAACAAGCATTCTTGTCAGAACCAGGCCACACTTCTAAGCTTAAAAGTCTCAAGTCAACATCTTCATATGGACTTCAGCCAGAAAATTGGGATATACCATATATACTTGTGTACAAGTCGACCTCATGTATAAGTCGAGGGAAGGTGTCAGGGTCAAAATCAAAGATTTTGATCCATAATAAGTAGAGAGTAAAATTTAGGGGGCTATAATGAAGGATGGAAAGAGGAAAATACCACTTCCATCCCTCCTTCTCCTTCTCTGGACCTCTCCCAACCACCTAACACCAATTCCCAGGTGCTGGAGGAGTGGTTTTAACATCGAATTGAGAAGAGAAGCATGTGGTGTTAAATGAGATGTTTTCCATAGGAAGAGGAGGTTTGCAAGTCGAAGTGGAAAGGGAAACAAGTGGTGTTACATGAGGTATTTCTTTCATGGGAAGAGGAGGTGTTAAATGTGGTGGTGTTAAATGTGGAGTTTGTTCCATGGGAAGAGGAGGCTTGCAAATCGGACTGGAGAGGGAAGCAAATGGAGTTAAATGAGGTGTTTTTTTCCATGGGAAAGGGAGGCTTGCAAATCGTACTGGGAAGGGAAGCAAGTGATATTAAATGAGGTGTTTTTTTCCATGGGAAGGGGAGGCTTGCAAATCAGTCTTGGGAGGGAAGCAAGTGGTGTTAAACGTGGAGTTTCTTCCATGGGAAAAAAAGCTTGCAAATTGGACTGGGAACCTCTTTCACACGGGGGGGGGGGTGCCTCGAGGCACCAAAAGTGGGGCATAAGGCTTGCTTGTTTTAGGACCTTTCTAAGCAGTACTAGTTATTGACCCGTATATAAGTTCACCCAGGATTTTTGGGTCAATTTTGGGGCATAAGTTTCTTGACTTATAGTTGAATTGTATACGGTAAATTGAATTCAGAAATATATTTTTTAAAAAATACCTCACTAGAAGGAATTTTCAAGGAGGTATCTGTGTTAGACTCTTGCAGTATAAAAAGTAGGAGAGGGGGAGGGGAAAAAAAGGAATGCAGCAACACCTAAGACTAACTGGTTTTTATTTTCACATAAGCTTTTATGGATATAAATGAGCTCTGTAAGCATCCAAAGAAGTAGGTTTATTTTCACTAGGAGTATCATGCAAATTGAGCTCCAGCATGAAATACAGCGGGCACTTCCCTTATGTGGGGGATCCATTCCAGATCCCCCCATGTAAGGGGAAATCCATGTGTGCTCAAGCCCCATTAGAAGTAATGGGTCTCGTGCCCATGGTGCAGTGCGGCGCAGGCCCATTACTTCTGCTGGGGCACATGAGAGGCTTTTCCGGCGTGGCATTCAGCATATGCATATGTCGTGCCCGCATATAATGCAGGTGCACTGTAGTTGGATTCAGAGTAGAACTAGTTCGTATACCATGACTGAAACTTGTTTTCTTCAGTTGACTGACTCAAGTATGGCATTTCTGTATGTGTGAATCCATGTTATAGTATCTCACTTGCGAAACACTTCCCCCAGCTATTGGACCCATGGATTACCTACACACACACACACACCCCTTCCTGCATCTGGAAGCAGGCTCTTGCCCATAAAAAGCTCCAACCACAATTACTTTGACTGGTCATTAAGTAGCTAGAAGATTCATTATATTTGCAACCACATGCTTTCACAGCGCCTTCTCTAGAATTGATTCTAATAGGTGCATATGTTAATGTCATGTTTTTAACCTGCACTGCAGAGAAGAGACACAGTCCCCAGAGACCTCGTCTGCCCCTCCGGGAGCCAATGCTGTATGAGCAAGGATGTCTGCATGTTTTTATTTGATTAGTCACATCCTCCATCTTTTGGGTGCCCAGGGGCTTTGTTCCTTCCTAATGGATGCCCTGTACAATCTCTCTAACTGCTCTTGATGGAGTTGAAGCTGGAGATGCCTGTCAGGCCATGCAGATCCATCCTTCTAATCCGCTGTATGTGTTGTTGTTCTGTGCTCTAGAGCTATGCCGGAATTTACATAAGCCTGCCTGTAATACCTCTGTGCAAACTGTAGAGGCTCATTGACATATAGAAATACAGAGGGATATTGGAGCATCACCTGCCTAATCAGTTCTGAAGTGCTGATTTTTTTTCTTCCTGCTTTACTGCTACCCGTTGTTTTTAAGTAACATTTTCAAAATGGGTCCTCCAAGACCTAGAAATGTGCTTCCTTTAATTAGAGTATTCTCTTTATATGAAATTAATATAAAAGGCTAATTCTATTCCATGAGCAGGGACACTTCTGCCTTTGCTTGGGAATTTGCAGTGAGAATTTATAGAAGTAGAAACCTTCCAGTTCAAACTGTGGACAGTATAGAGCTTTGTCTTTAAAGAGAACAGAATATTCTGGGAGCAGCTTGGAGTATTCTGGCTCTGACATCTCCCCATTACATTGGGCCCCCTGTTATGACACCAATTGGCTGTTCATATTCATGTTCTGCTGTGCCGGCCACAGCTGCCACTGCCACCACTGCTGCAAGTCACTCACTCTGAGATCAGAATGAGGAATCCAGTGTGTGACCCACACCAGCAGTGGCAGCACCGGCTGGCACAGTGGCATGCATTATAAACAGCCGACTGGCATCACAACTGAGGGCATCAGATTTTCCAGGAAGATCTGGAGCAAAAGGTGATTTTTATTTGACCCAAGGGGACAATCCTTGGTCACTCTCTCCACATCTATATGCCTATAATGCATGTTGAAAAGGGAGTCTTGTGGCACCTTTAAGACAGAGTGATTTGTTTCAGCATAAACTTTCATGGACTATAGCCCATGTCTTCAGAAGCAAGAAAATGTATCCAAAAATGGAGGTCCATGAAAGCTTATGATGAAATAAATAACTTCATCTTCAAGGTGCCAAGAGACTCTTTTTGTATAGAAGCAGACTAACATGGCTGACTCTTTTAAAACTGCATGCCAGACAGCTGGAGCTGGCTCACTTGGTTCTGTTGTGTTTGTTGTGGTCAGGCTGCTGGCTATCAAGGAAGACCCAGAGATAATCCTGAATGAATTCTGAAGCTCTTGCTGCACACTGGAGCTCAGCTGGTGCCCACATCTGTTCCAGAGTTTGAGAAAGTTACTATAATGCCCAGAATCTCTCAGCCAGCCTTGCTTAGTCTGCAGAAGGTGAAAGCAGGGGAAAGGAGTGCCATGCACAGCTAATAGACAAACATGACCTCCATGTTTTAAGGTTTCATGCTTTTTAAAGAGTTGTGCTGGATAAAAGCAGGGCCAGCCCTACTCTTAGGCAGGTGGAGGAAAATGGACACTTTAAGTGGCAGATACGAGAAGGAGGGAGGAGGACAAACCTGGGGAAAACAAACGGCTTGCTCAAACTAGCTATCTTCAAGTTTTATGGAGGATACTGTCAGGGGATGCTTTGACTGAGAGTTCCTGCATGGCAGGGGGGTTGGATTGGATGGGCCTTGTGGTCTCTTCCCAACTATATGAGTCTATGATTCTATGACTCCTGTGTGGAGCTAAGATTCAACTGCCTGCCAGTCTCAGTAGCTTCTATATGAATGTTGCAACACTGTCTTTGTCTTTGTCTTAGGCAGCTGAGTGTTTTTAGAAATGTGTCTATGGAGTGGAGTGGAAATGGCTAAATGCTACTGGTGTAGGGTTGCCATAACTGTCCACTAAAACCTGGGACAAAATGTAGGACAAAATCTACACCAAACTGTAGGACAACTGCAGGACAAAACTCAGCCCAAAATGTAGGACATTTAAGAAAAATGGAGGACCTTTTAATAGAGCAGTCTTAGCTGTTGGACCAATTGGGGGGATTAGGGTTTAGTAAAATTCCTTTTAAAATTCAGACTAAAATATAGAATGGATTTGCTACCCCACTGACATGGAAGCCATTAGCTGACACTGTTTATCCAGTGCATTTGGCAGTGATTATAGCCAAACAGATAAGAATCAACACTACCTTCTTGCTCTTACACAGAAAACAAGAAAGAAAGAAAGAAAGAAAGAAAGAAATTAAAGTGCAGGACTTTAGTCACACTGGCTCTCACTTACCAAGTTGCCTTCATCATCCATATCATCACATTCAGGCAAAGGATCTTCCAGATGAAGCTGCTGTATCAGAATGCGTGAAGTGGTTTTGCCATTGCAGTCTTGGCGCTCTGATGCAGAGCTCCGGCTACTGTGTATGCTACTGGTCCGGTAAAGAGAAGGCACCTGCAGGGTATCTTGAAAGTCAAAGGAGCCTTTGGTCTCCAGTGACTCCATGCGGTGAGGTATAGAGCCATTAATGCTCCCGGTCCGGCTGGACTGCTCTTCCTCAGAGCTCTCCCCTTCCTCAGAACTCTGCTTCCCATCCCCTGAGAGAAGTGACTTGCGTTCTCCACTTTGGTTGCGGCGTTTCAAGCTAGGAGCCCGTCCAATGCTGTTCCAGCTCGACCTGCGGCTGTTCCAGCTGCTTCCTGCACTCCAAGGACTGTGGGGAGAGCTCCGGGCACTCATCTGAAGTGAAGCAGAGAAAGAATCAGGACCAGTATAAACCCATCCCAGGCCTCCACTCAGTTAGCAAGGTCATAAGCATCAGCTCAGAAAGAATGCAGTTGGAAATACTGAAGAAACAAAAAACAGAGTGCATGAGAGGAAACACAACCCACATACCGGGGATTTGAGATCATATGTATTAGGATCCATGGAGACACTACTGGCTCTCCGGGAATCGTAGCCCTGAGCCGCTTCCCCATAAGTGGCACTTCTGGGCATGGGCATGGGCGTAGCAGCTGTGTGAATGATGAGCGGAGGGGTTAAACTCTTCTTTAGCTCTGGGTGATCACAAAGAGCCATCACTGCAGACAAAAAAATATGATACATTCAGGTTATTTTTGGTAGAGACATGCCAATCTACATGGTCAGGGCAGCTGGTATCTTTGCCTTGAGCTTCTATTCTCATGGAGTTTCTCTTCTCATCTCCCCCATCCTTCTAACATCAATATCATAATACACATTCAAAATCCGTAGTATCCCTCTCTTTTTCCTATGGGCATCTTCCTCTTCCTTACGCATGAATTACAGATAGCGGCACTTCTGGTTCTCCCATTTCCATTTAGCAAGGACAACAAGGGCAAATTCCTTTCTCTTGTTGTGTACCTCTTAACAGCATTGTTATAAATAAGGGAGAATATATCCATACTACACAATAATAACATTCTGACACCACTTTAACTGTTACTGTTCCATTCTAAAGGATCCTGGATTTTGCAGTTTTGTGAGGGATGGAAGATACTCTGCCAGAGACCTCAAGTGCTCTAGCTCAGGGGACATGCCCTAAAGAATTCTGAGAATCTCTCTAGACTACAAATCCCAGGATTCCATAGGAGGGAGACATGCCAATTAAAGTGGTATTAAACTGACATAATTATGCAGTGTGAGTACACTGTGTGTTTGTCAGTGACAGGGAGTCCAATCACATCCAATGATATCATTACACTTTAGTTTGGGGTAATGATTCAACTACCATTTTGCCATCAGATGATAATCCATGAGTCATATTGGAAATATTTTACTGTATGAGCCCCCACCCCTGACATTATTGTTAATGATCTGATCCAGTAAGGAGCACATTCTTTGCAAGATCCTGTCTTCCACATGTTATCTTTTGAATCAAATAACTTTACTTTAAGCAACACTACTCCAGATTAGATGTTCAAGAGGGCAGGGGAATTCTACTATAGACAATAAACTGAAATAATAACTTCTTCTTGAAGGTGGACCAGTAATGCAACCATCATTGTCACTTACAGGCTGGATTTGAAAAGTTTTTCTTAAGTCCACAGTCTTCTTCCAGAGCACGGGGGAAAAGCTCCCCATCTGAATCAGACTTAGTAGCATCACCCTAGAGCAAAAGAAAATGCCTTAGGAACTGGGACAAGAGGGCTCCAAATTCCCTTTTCTGGGTAATAAAAGTTCTTTGCCCAACAACAAGATATCCACTGTTCCACTGAAATTGTTACCACAATGGGACACCACCTTCCACAAAATGATGCATGCACATATCAATATACCACATCAGTTTCACTATGCAGGGCCCTGTCAAAGGGCAGAGGCTACACATGATTTAGAAGCCGCTAAAGACCTGAGTGAGGCAGAAACAAAGTGTTTTAACCTTCATTTAAAGTAATCTCAGACTGAAGCACAGTTAAATCCCATCCTGGCCAAATATGGCACTGTCTCTGCTCTTCATGTAATTTCTCAGTTCTTTGGAGGAATTCTATATTCCAGGCACTCATAGTTTTTTTTTAGTTGAAATATGTCCAAAAGAGCCAGTGCTGGGTAAAGTCAACTCCCAGAATCCCCCTGCTGGTTGAGGGATACCTTTCCAAGCTGTGAAAATAGGCAGGAATCTGAAACCATATCTTGGGGAATAATATTGGAAAATGAGGATAAGAGGGAGCATATCAGATAACAGGACAATGAGAATGACCATGAGAATGACCTTTCCAATCCAATTGAAAGGAAAGCAAGATGACTGTATGAAGCTTAGTAGACTGGAGTGGCCAATTTTCTTACAGGACAAATTCTTTTAAATAAATGAGAATGTTATAACACAGATATAGGGATTTTTGCTGTGAAATCAGTAAAACTGGGTTCATTTGGCTCTAGGTAAATGGCTTTTTTGCCACACTGGCAAGTCCCTTCTAACAAATTCAAATGCTCATAGCTGACAGCAGCTTTCCCTATTGGAAAGTTGTCCTACAGCCTCTTTAATACTATGTTAAATAATTCACTTGCTCATTAGCCTCTGCCATTTCCATCACTGATGAGTTTCTTAGATCAGGCATCATTAAACAAAAGGCCCTCAACCTTTCCCCCTCTGGTCCTTTGAACCAATTTGCCTCCACAAGTGATGGTTGGAAAGCATTGTTTTATATAAGCAAGTCTGTTGGCCAGGAATGGAGTGCTCAAGAATGAATTCTGCCTGATTTCTTACAGAAATCATGCCTCTGGCAAATAGTAGCCCCCATTGAGTTTGATGTGGTCAATGGAGGACATAAATGTTGTGATAACAGAGAAGCCAAGCAAAACCCTATTTCAAGCTAGAAAATTGGGAAAGAGAGGCAGAAACCCCAGCAAAGTACAACAAAGTCTACAGTGCTATGCTAAGAAGCCTTGGCTCACTCTGATGACATTTGGTGCTTGGGTAAAATGTGAAAATCAGAATGGGCATTAGCTGGGAGGATAATGTTAAACAGCAGACTTGAGAAAATAATTGGAAGTTTTGCCTGATTAAAGAGTACAGGGCAACATCATCAACATAAATGACCTTTATTTTCTCCAATTAAGTGTGTATTTGTTTATGTATGCAGATGAGCATATCTACATAATACATTTCTCTCCAATCAAGCTGAGGATGTTTCCCAAAGATGCTTCTTCATCAAAGTACAGAGTATGCATAATTATGAAATTGTGTACTTTTACATCTCTATCCATTCTGGAATATCTCAGTTTGACTCAGAGGAATTTCATTACCCATCTCCATGATGGCTTAGGTTATAAACAGGAGGGGCTATTTAAAGAAGAGAGACTGGTCAGTCAACATTAGTAGTGTTTGGTGGCTTTGATGTCACTGGAATGGGGAAACTGCTTCAGGTTTCAGCTCCAAAGAACCTATATTCCCAAAATAGGATCAGCACTTTGAATACCTCCTTTGAATTTCAGATCAAAATTCAGAATGTATTCAGTATTCCACTAACATGGGAGTCACCACCGCCCTTGGTTAGGATGGACTTGAATTAATGATTTTTTATGTCATAGAATCAAAATGCCTGTCCAGTGGAATGTTTTCCAACAGGCACACTAAAAATCCCATGCTTCCTTTAAGAAAATGATTAAACATGACTTGAAATAGTAATCAATTAATCTTTGAAATAAATGGATTAATTCATTAGTAGTAAGAAAAGGTTTTAACCATTTTTCCTATAAAAATAAGCTGTATAAAATAGGCAAACATACTAATTCTTACAGAATCAAATGTCCATTTATTTATGAGCAGAAGCATCTCAATCAAGTCCATGGTCAACAGTTCTTTTTTTGCAAAGTTAAGATATGACCTTTACCTGTTTTCTATCTCCAACATTTTACAGAGTGCAGTTTTAACTGAAACTGTACCATGTGAAATGATGTCCAGAATTAATAGCATTATTGTGAAAGAGCTGTATCTCTCTCTTTATTCAGACAATGCATTTAAGGCCATTTCCTCAATAATACTCTCTCATTCACTGAGGGTAAATGGCTATTTTGATTAAATATCCCACAAAGGGCATCTGCATTTCTATGTCTCATAATCAATGTAGTCTAGGCAGGGGCTGTTGGATGCTTCACATTAGTGAATCAACTTTGAGTTTAATTATGGGAGTTTTCCAAAGTTCTGAACCTATTTTGGGGACAGGTATCTGTACCTTGGATAGCTCCAAGTCTGGAATAAAAACTGGAGCAGATTCCTTATGAGGAAGTCACTGGCTGTCTCTGGGCCAGGGGCATGATGGGCTTAAGACATTCAGGACTGCCTAAAATGTCTGCATGGGTGGGTTGTGTAGTTAAGTTATTTCTCCAATGTACTTTTCCTCCTAATTTGGCACTAAAACCTCTCTTGAAAGTGAGAGAAATTATTGTGCAGATATGTGCCTTTTATAAGACTAGCTGAATATGATGATGAATATTTATGATATTACATTTTATTCATTGCAAGCAATGTTGTCAACACAAATATTTGGAGCCAAAAATACTAATTGACTAACAGTGGTCAATTAATTTACTACTGGTTTTAAATAAGAGTGTGAGACTGGATTAAAAACCTAAAAATAACATTGCAATCTGCAGATTTGGAATTAGGTGTCCTTTTTCATGATTTAGTTTGTGCTGACAGCTTTGTAATTGTTGGGAGGAATGCATATCTGTGGGGGTGGGCAAGCGGGGAGAGAAATAATGTGTGATTATTCCTCCAGTTTTCCAGCACCAAACCCCATATTTGATTTAGAATAAAGCATCCCTGACAAAGAAACACACCATCACCTTCTTAATATATAGTAAGCACTAAGTTTAGCTGCAGGCAAGCATCACCTACCAGGGCTCCAACACAAATTATTACCTTTTTTTGTACTCCTAGTTTGCCTTTCTGGATGAAAAAGGCAATACATGAAAAATGTAGATGATTTTTGCTTGTTTATCTGTGGAACTATTAGTGCTTTGAGATACTGATACTGGAGACATGCTATTACACATGGAAGGTGACATTTATAGCATAGGCAACCCTGGATCCAAATAGGGTATGGAGACCCTGTGGCCCTCCATATACTATCAAACTGTAGCTCCCAGCACACCTTACTAGTAGCCAGGTTGGTTAGGGTTGATGGAAGCTGAAGTTCAGAAACATATGGAATGTAAATCACCCTGAGATCTCTTGATATAAAGTATGGTATAAACATCTAAATAAATTAATATAGAGGCTCCCTTGCCTTGATCTAACTAAAAGGTACTGCTTCTAATACTGAATTGAAATTGTGGAAAAGGGTGAAAGGGGAGACATATGTTAGACATTGGCTGGGGAAAGGAGGCAGAATTATGGATGTGCTTGATTTCATACATATAAAACAAGGATAAATACATGTATGATGTCAGCATTTAACATGTCGTTTTTTTACATTTAAAAAGGCTACACAATACTGCTGGTATTTAGGTCAACCAAAACTTCATAAATATATGCAAAGCAGGGAGTATTAACCTTTGTTATCACCTTTCCTACATATTTCAATTTAACTAATATCATTCAGGGTATGTGATTGTATGTCCAGATCCTTTGAATAAACCTGTAGAGTATTTTTTATTTATTTAAAAAATACACCAACATTTACTGTAGCTGCCTCAGTTCTTGTATTGGCTTTTCCAAGACAGAGTGCTCTCACACATGAGCATCCACAATGCATGCTTGATTTTAGGTCCCGTCTGTCTTTGATGGGCTTTCCTAGTTTTTCTCCCTGTCTCTGTCTCTATCTAAAAGGGGGCTGAGTTTCATCTGCAAAAGGGTTAAAGTACATTTTGTATACTGCAATCACAAAAACAACATGAGTTGTTTTCTACAGGTAATTTCTCAGTGATAGGACAAGAACAGTATCTGGTCCTCAGAAGGTAGTGGTCTGGCATGGGCAATAATATAATCAAGGAAGCTGAGATAATTTGCTCTTTCCATGGGGGGGTGGGGAACGACAACACAAACTTATGTCCACAAGAGCAATACTCAAAGAAATGCATTAACATAGTAAATATAAATATAAGCAGGCTCCAATTACCCTAGCTCTACCAAATCCTGGGGCCATGGAGGGACCTTAGACAGCAAGGTTCTTTTTCCCTATGTGATTTGGAGAGCAGCAGCTAAGGCATGCAACTGGACTGTCATGTCCTATCTATCAATCCATCTTTGTATCTCACTTAAAATGGCCTCTTCTTTTAGTGGGCAGCTCAAGGGCACAAAAAAGGAACTTGGCAGCAGCAGGTAGAAATCTTGAGGAGATTCTTAGTCATTATGGAGGCTTTGAATTCTCTCAAAGAAGGAAGAGACTTAAAATCAAGGCTAACTTGATGACCACAACAAATTCAAAACCAAACAGCTACCATGATGAGAACAGTGGTGATGGTGTGATTGTTCACTACAAAGAGGGAGAAAGAGAGAGAAAGAAAGCGAGAGAGAGAGAGAGAGAGAGAGAGAGAACTATTAAACAAGGTTTGGGAGTGTTCATGCCACAAGAGCTTACATACCACTGACGAGTCGACAGGCAGCTGAATACAGCTTAACTGCCTACTCGCTGCTTCCCGTTTGGTGATTTCCTGAAGTAAAAATGAGGAAGGAAGGTGGGGTAGAGGTCAGGGAAGGAAGGAAGGAAGGAAGGAAGGAAGGAAGGAAGGAAGGAAGGAGGGTTTTCAGGTTTTTACAAATTTCAACATTAAAATTGAAAGAGTGGCTCAAAGGGTGGAAAAAGTTTTGACAGAAAAAAGATGAAAACAAAAAGGGAAAGGTGAGAGAAGGGGAAGGTACCCATTGGGGTCAATTTCATATCATGGAGAAGCAGTGGAACAGGTTGCACTATGCTTGTGTCATCTGATGTTTCTGTGTCTGTTCTGCACAAATAAGGATTATTTAATGCTCCCTTATGGTAGATTCCACCTTACCTTTCAATTAAGAGCTATATTGAAAGTTTTATTTCATAGTTCACTGCCAATGTGTTAACAAATGGTTAGTAAAGAACTAAGGATAAACCATCATGTACATTTCATATTTCTCACACAAAACTAAATTGTTTCTCAGACAGAACACCAGCTGGGTCCCACAGCAAACCACTTTAAAACATTAAAGGGGGACATTGAAGAGTAGTTTGTAATATGGCAAGGATTGTATGTCTGCTGTCAGAAGGAAAAGAAAGAAAAAATTCGTGCTAGGCATAACTAAACTGTGGACATACCTAATCACAATCCCTGTGTTATTGTGTGCCTGTAAGTTGCTTCCAGTTTATGGTGACCCAAAGGCAATTTTAGCCATTGTCTTTTTCTGAGGTCCACAACAATATCTGTATCTACTTAATATCATGCAGCAATGCAAGGATTTCATGAACACTGGATTAGTAAATACAGTACCAACATTTGAAGAACCATAAAATAAAGCAAGTTTAAATGAGGCAATATACAATGTTAATGCCAATGTTAGGAGAGATTTGCACCTTACAAGTTGAACAAGGGCTAGGTAAAGGTCTGTTTGAGTTTATCTGATTCATTTAAAGCTGAACACCTACTTGTCACACTAAAATGCTACCAAAATAAAGTGCTTCAGTTACTTATTCATGTTCAGCAGCTCCATGCTTTATTGGCTAGAGAGATACAAGAAGGGGAGAAAATAGTTACAAGCAGTAGCATTCTGATGACACAGTGTTAGTGGGGTGTGTGTAAAACTGATCAAGATTTTAGTCCAGATTATAAAAGAGTTGTCCAAGGTGCTGAATCCTATCTAAAATAGATGCAGCACTTTGTATAGCTCTAGTATAGTAGAGTTCAAGTTAAAACTCAGAATGGACTCTATTCCAGTGATGGAGAAACTAGTTACCAAAGCTTAAAAGGAACTTTTTAGTACATGTAGGCATAAAACTATAAATGGAACTACACAGGTACCTTCACACCAGCCATTTAAACAGAGATACCAGATGCTCTTTTAATAATAGGGAACAGTTAATCTCTAAATTATATCCTTCACCGAGCACCACAGGATCACAATTCAAATATCATAAACAACATTGACACCCTTGTTAGGTTCAGTGTACTTTGGGACAAGCTGTTGGAGCTTAAATGTGATGAATTATCTTGAATCTGTGCCCATTTTAGAATGTTATACAGTGGAGCCTTGCCTTATGTAGGGGATCCATTCCAGACCCCCCTCCCCGGTCCCACATAAGGCGAATAATGCATATACTCGAGCCCCATTCAGTATAATGGAGCATGTGCTCACGGTGGGGCAGCACGCGTACATCATTCACTTAGTTGCTGCGTGGCTTCCGCGTAAACCAGAAGCTGCGTATGGTGTGCCCGCATATGGAGCGGGCACACTGTATTAGCAGGCTTTGTTTCTAGAAATTAATTTTATTTAATCATATGCTTTGTATCTATTTTTCCCCTAATAATTCTACAATCATTTCTGTTACAGTACTTAATTTGACAACCATTTTTCAAAATAAAGTACTGTATCCTATAGACTTCTTGTTCCTGGCAAAATACAAGATAAATGCCTGTACTGCAGCCATTCACTCGAAACCACAAGGTTGCGAGTTCAAGACCAGCAAAAGGGCCCAAGCTCGACTCAGGCTTGCATCCTTCCGAGGTCGCTAAAATGAGTACCCAGACTGTTGGGGGGGCAAATTAGCTTACTTGCTAATTAGCTTACTTGCTGTTCACCGCTATGATCTTTGGAATAGCGGTATATAAATAAAACAAATTATTATTATTATTATTATTATTGATTTAAACCAAATAATAATAATAATAAAAAAAACCAAACAACTGCCCCCCCTCAATTATATTTGAAATTATAACTACAGTGCATCTCTGTTTTTCTGGAACTTCAGAAATGTTCCTCACTCTGGTTGCATTTCAAATTTTCTATCTATGAAATGATGTAACAAAGTATTTTGATGTACAAAAACTGCTAACAAGCTTTGTTAATTGAGATATATGTTGTTGTACAAATAAACAAAATTTTCATATTATTTGTAGTATGTAACACACATGCTGTATTTCTCTTGCCTGCTGTGTTTGGTGGTGGATGCAACCATGAGTTTTAGGTAATGATGTCAATAAATTTGAAAGGAGACTGGTCAAAATTCACATCTAAGAAGAAGAGTCATGTCACAGCTTAATAGGCTGAATATGAACAAACCTTTTGTACATATGTACTGGCTATATGAAGGAACTTAAAAAGATTCTAAAATGCAAAGAGATACAACTAATCACAGAAGTTAGAATTATACAAGCCATTGTATTCCCTATTACCATGCATGGATGTGAGAGTTGGACAGTGAAGAAACAAGATAGGAAGAAAATCAATGGATTTGAGATGTGGTTCTCGAGAAGAGTGCTGAGGATCCCATGGACTCATTGGCAAAAACAATAATTCTAGGAAAGGTAGAGGGAAGCAGAAAGAGATGGATGAACTCCATTCAAGAGGTCATGGGTATGGGCTTGCAGGGATTAAGCAGAGCAGTGGAGGATAGGGGGGTCTTGAAGGTGTCTCATGCATAGGGTTGTCATAGGTTGAGATCAACTTGAGGGCAGTTAACAGCAAACTGGCTCTTTCTTGCTTCTTTTATATGAGCCAGCAAACATAACTGGGAACTCTTCAACTAACCTATTTAATAGTTTCCCAGCAACCATGGCCAGTGGCTTCAGAACAAGACAGGATATTAAACCACTACGCAAAGTGCTCCAGATCTGTTAACCACAGTTGTCTCATTCATTCAAAACAGGAAGCTACAGCTAATTGAAGCATTCTTGATTTGTTCATCAGCTTGCACAAAGGACAGAGTGGAGGGGCTGCATGCACAGGCAAAAGGTTTGTTCCTAACTCAGCATAATATGTTGATTGAAAATTGCCTCAATTTGGTTGTGTTGAGAATTTAAAGTATTACCAGACTGGCTTTGCAGAAACAAACAATTTGACAGGAGCACCATTATTTTCCCTAAGGATAATAATGTAATATGAGTATGTTTTATGCACAAGACATGGCTCTAATCTGCATTGCAGAAACAATGTCGTTTGATAGCATTGAACAGCCATAGCTCAATGCTGTGGAATCCTGGGATTTGTAGTTTGTTGTGGCACCAGAGCTCTGTGACAGAAAAGGCTAAATAGCTCACAAAATTACAAATCCCAAAATTCCACAGTGTCGAGCCATGGCACTTGAAGAGGTATCAAACTGCATTATTTCTGCAGTACAGATTAGATGATGGTCCAAAATCATTCCAGAGACATCTCCAGATGATGAGTGAAGGTAGAAAAAATAATTCCTCCTTTTGTCCTCTCAGAATTTAGAACCCTACTGATCCATCTCATTTAGGTGCAACCTGTCAACCAATTTGAATTTTTCTATTTACAAATTTCTGTTTCCAATAAAACTTGTCATCTTTACTCACAGGTAGCTTAGTGGTGGAAGATAAGAAGTTAGAAGAATATGCCAACACAAAAGAGGGACAAAGGATAAGCAAGCCACTAAGGACTGTCAGAGACAAGCAGAAAAACTGTGGGGAACATGAAAGGATTACTAATGGAAGAATATGCTTGATAGATAATATTATCCTGAAGTCCCACAGGAGAGCAGTTTTATCGCTGACAGAGAGCTTGCTCACTAGGAGCCAATGTTTGTTTCTCAGATAAATCCCCCAGGGCAAAGACTGTTCACTGACAGCTCACTCAGTCAGTAATTTTGCATTACTAGCTCTATGAAACAGATTCCTCCTCATGCTCTTCTTTCATACCTAGCAACTGCTGGAAGTTGAGACCAAAAAATCGGGGTGAGGAAAATTCTCAGAATGTACACTGAAAACCAAATCTGATTTCCATGCAACAGGAAATGTGCTGTGTGTGCCTCTTGCATGAGGTGCTCACTTTGGTTGTGTGTGTGCATGTGTGTTTTAAGAGCAGCCTCATCTCTTCATAGGTGCATTTGCTGCTAAGCAACCAAAAGGTCCTGCATAGTCAGAGACTAAAATTAACAAGTTGTTTCCAAAGTTGAGGAAAGGCACTTGAGGAACACAAAGATTTTTTTTAAAAAAAAATCAGCTACACTGAGAGAGGACTTCAAAGGAGAAGAAGGGATGGAAGTGCTTAAGGAACAAAATGGCTCTTGAGTGATAAAAGATACCCCAGACGGACAAAAGTAAACCACACTAATTTTTGGAAAGAGGATTATTTGACAGTAGTGTATAGTACAAAGAAGGAACAATCCCCATGGAATTTTAAAGGTATATTTTTAAAGGAATAAACATTAAAATAAGTGGGACAGATCCTAAATCTATAGCTGGGATGCAATATGGAGACTATAAGAGTGCAAGTTTTCTCCCAGTGTACATCCACCATCATTGTGTGTGTCCATATATATATAAAATAGCAATTGGAGGGCTTGTGTGCCCAGTTCTGTCTCCTCATCTGCTAATCAGCTGCAGAGATATGCCACTGTATAGGGCTGTTCCTTCTACCCAAAGGCAGTCACAACAGCAGGTAACATTCTCACATCACAAAGGTGGCCATGAGCTGTGGCTCTTCAGCACCCAGGGCAAGGAATCTTACACACAAGAAGATACAGGCTATCTCCTTCTGAAATGACCAGAAATCACATATGAAGGCATAGGCATGATTTATACTTTTGAAAGTCACCAAGAAGATTCTAGCCAGTGTTGATACTAATGACATTACTGGAATTTTGCTAATTCATTGTAAGGGACATCCTGACAACAAATATATAGCTAATCTGTCTATGCTCTGTGAATCATCTTTAGACAATGTATATTTAGGCACTATATTCATTTTGGGCTATTAACAGCACATTAATAACTGGCAGTGAGAGATATTCCAGTCAAGTTGGTATACTCATTGGAATCAGCCCACTCAGTCCTGGAGACAGAAGCCCTCTAATCATTTGACAAGAGCCAGAGGTAGTTTTGCCTCTAATGCCTGAAGTGTGAAGAATCACCCACTTCTTGGAAATAAAAATGTGTCCATTGAACTCGCACAATGACCCTTCCTCTAAGACAAAAAGACTATTACATGGAGGCATGGGCATGACATCAAGCAGAAACAACATAAACGAAACACAGTGATCTGAGGAAGATCGGATTAAACAAGCAGAGACTCTGCCTGCCTTGCCCTGGAAAGCCTCAGTAAATCTTTTCCTTAAACTGTGCTCAAAATAAATAAATAAGTGAAAAGCCCAAGAGGTTTTCTAAACGAGTTTTTATGGTGTGAATGAACATGATGGCAAGAAAGGTAACAAACCCAAAAGGTTGTTATTTTCCTGTCAAACCTACATTATCAATATAACTTTAATTTAGAAATGGTACTACTAGATACTGCTGAATAATGCTAGCTATCATATTCCCTCTGCCTAGGGCCTCATGCAGAATAATGCCACCTTTAGACCTTCATCACTTTGACATTTATTGCCTTAAGACTAGTTTTTCTCTGCTAGCCTGAGCTGCAGGCAGAAGCATCTTCCGGCTACTTTTTTGAAACTCTTGTATACTTTGTAAACTTGCTTGCTGGTATATTAGGCAGGCCAAGTTCACTGCAGAAATTTGCTTTCCAACTATCTGAAGATGGCTGCAGAGATGGATTCTAGTTCACAAAAGATCCAGCTTCTGGTAAAGACTAGACAAAAAGCTGAATTAATACAGATGTCAAAATGTTGACCTTAAGATGACAGGAAAATATTCACTAAAGCACAACTGCAAATAAAACAATAACCTAACTCATCCCTCAACTGCGTATGGTATATATATTCATCAGGCAACTCGTCACTTGGCTTAAGCCAACAAGTACATTTCAAAGGCACTATTATATTTGTTCCATTCAACATGTATTTGTATTTAATATTAACAGTTTTTAAACCTTAGCCTTAAGAGCAAAAGGGATTGATGTATAAACAGAGCTTGGATGTAACTGATTACAAATACCTAGCTACTTATAATAAGTCTCTTTTCTCAATAAAAAAGTATAATTCAATAAAAATATGAAAGGTATAATATAATAACATTATGACGTAACATCTAGGAGTACCGTGTTGGCCATACAGCAGTCCTATAACATTCAAACAATTTTATTGGGCCAACCAAAATGTATAATTACATGTCTGATACTTTCAAAGTCACATTCGCTTATTCATCAGGCAAGCAGGAGAAAAAAAATCTGAAGATGTTAGTCAAAGGCCTGCATTTTCTGTTTCTGGTATTAGTTCAGATGGTAGGGAGGGCTGCCTACAGGCTGGCACTCCTCCTTTGGCCATGCAGTCACTGGGAGATTTTCAAATTCAAGGAAATTTAGTGTACATTTTCAATTAAAGGAAGATGTTTCCTTGGAATTCAGCATTGTGAAGCCATAGGCTCTTATGTAGGTAGAGAACACTGGATTTCTCAAGAAGTCATAATGGTATCATTGTATGGATGTTATAGGATTTGCTATATGGCCAACACAGCTACCCCTAGATGTTTTTTGAATTTCAAAATACTACATTTTAGCCATCACAGGGGAATCCTAAAGAGAGAGCTAGTGCACTGGGACCTTGCCATCTGAGGGTTCTGCCTCCAACAAAGGTAAAACAATTTTTCTAATATTGGGACTGATTGGCATGTTTTGCCTCTAGACCACCTAAAGTTTTCCTGATGCAAAACATGAAGACCTCTTGAGAAATTCAGTGTTCTCTGCTGACATAGGAGCCTGTGGCTTCACAAAAGAAGGAGACAAGCTGGATTCCAAGGAAACATTTTCTTTGAATTGCAAATGGACACTAAATTTCTTTGACTTTGAAAATCTACCAGTGACCGCATGGCCAAAGGAGGAGGTGCTAGCCTGCAGATAGCCCTCCCTACCATCTGAATACCACGATTTCCCTGGGAATACTTCAGCATGGGGAAAATGTCATGTAGATCTCCAAAATAAAATTGGTTTGACAGGAACAAAATGTTGGACTTTCAGAGACTTTTTTTGTCTGGAGAAGTTCCTAAGTGTGATTTGTTTTTAACCACAGGGCAGCAGCTTGTACTGTTCAGCTTTCATAAAGTAATTAAAAAGGGAACCGTTTTTAGAAATGAGAACCTTACTTTTTAAAAAATTAAACATGGAAACTATAATAGTAAACAAGAAAAGACAACAATACTTGGTAAGGTGGAAAGCAGTAGGAAAAGAGGAATATACATTAAAACTGGATAGATTTAATCAAGGTTGCCCTGAGTTAGCAGGACTGAGCAGAGCTTGGAGATTTCTCCTTCACAGTGTCACTATAAGTCAAAACCAACTTGACATCAGTTAATAAACTTTTTAAAGTTGCAAATGTAGCTAATTACTTTTAAAAAATAACACTCCAAGCTTGGGTTGTTCTGAAATTTTTGCTAAAGAAAGGAGCAAAGCACACACCCTATCTCCCTCTTCTCAAACTAGTTGAAATCATAATAAAGAGATAGGTGCAGAATTCTTAATACATTCTATGAAAGATAAAACAAGTGTTATTCAAGGCTTTACCTCTGTCTGAAAACCTTCCACCAAAATGGCAACCAACAAATTAAAGAGAACATAATTTCCAAATGTCATGAGGGCAATGAAGTACAGAGCAGCCCAGGAAGAGGTAGAAGCCATGCCATTATATAGTACTTTATTCCAGTCTTCTTGAGTAAGTATCTGGAATGGGAAAAAAAGGACCAAATGACATGTAGCAGTACCAGAGACCATAATTCTTCATGAGCCTGGATGAATATTTACCTGACTTAATTTTTTTGTGTTCAAAGTAGGAGAAACTTTATTTCCCCAGGCCAAGCATCTTATGCATAGGCAATTTAAAACAGTAATTTTATATGACTAGTACTTGTTATGCCTCACAGCATGTTCTCCCACACACCTGAGACCGTATAGATCTCATTCTACTTGAGAAATCCAGGTCCCTACAGGCACAGTCCACACTGAAGAACCTAGCCTGTGAGATTTATAGTCAGACATGTGCATACATTGTCCTTCCCTGCAGATTACAACTCCCATTTGTCGTTGCTTAAGAGAGAATGCTTACTCCTGACTGATGATCTGAAGGCTACAGAAGACTCACTGCTTATCATTTCCAGATGTGTCTGAAGAGTCATAACATTCACACAACTAGATCCTTGGGGTCTATTGGTCACTATCAGAAATTCTAAGGCCTTAAATGAGGAATTTGTTTGGTTATTTCTTCTTGACTAAGGGGCTCGACAGACAGGCAGGAAGGGACAGTGAGACACTGCTCCTTTCTGCCCCAGATCGTTGCTGTGGCAACTGCATGCCACAGCAACGATCCACTCTGGGGCACAATTATGGCACTTGTGTGCCACGATGACACCCCTTCCACAGAGCGCCATTTGGGTGCTCCAACACCTGTGTGTCATCATGGTGCACCCTGTGCATATGGGCGTGAGCCAACATGGTGCCTGGGTGGCAAAGGTAGAGCCGGGCACATGTGGACGCCCAACCTGGTCTAGCCCTACTTTAAGTCCCAGGCTGGCACAAACTCCAACAAATAACCAAAATACATTCCACATTTATTTACTACTCAGAGTATCTGAGCCATGCACAAACCAATGAAATAATCAAAGATAGCACATGGAAATTTGGGTTGTAATTCCCATTCCCCACTAGTCACTTTATTTTGCTTTCTCCTGTAGGGTCACCAACTAACCCCAGCATCCTTTGCAAAAAAAGAAAAAAGAAAGAAAAAGAAAAACCAAAATAACAAAACAACAACAGCCTTTTGAAAACTCAGACACAAGTCCAAGGTTGAAATAGGTTGACCTAGGTTTTAATCTACAATGTCTCCCTTTTTTATTGTAAAGTTCATTTCTTTCTCCCAACGATACCAAAGCTAACAATTTGTGCAAATGGACAACTAAATCCCAGTCTTCCAATATCCTAAGAATTCAAGCTCCCATTTTATTAAAGACAGTTTGATCCTCTTAGTTGAAAGAAATGGATATCTTGACTAATGTGACCAGTTGCCCTCTCTTTTAATGGACATTTTGCTATTTTAAAGACTGTTCCTCATTTCAGAATATCAGCATTTCATGGAACAATTTTTTTAATTCTGCTTTTAACCTTGATTTCTATAGATTCTTTGCTTTCTGAAGTTTTTATCAGACAAAGCTAGCCTAATCTTCATAGTATATTTTATAGTTGGCTTTAGGAACTCTGTATTCGAGGCCTTAATTGTTCTCTTAAAATTCTGTGTTACATTTTCAATAATCCAAACATCAGGAGGTTCATGTTTCTTAAGCAATTGTCAGACATGACTGATGTATTACCTGGAAAACAGTAACAATGGCCCAGAGCAAGGAATCAAAGTTCTTCCTGTCGGGGAGAGTGTCTCCATCTCTCTCTGAAGCAAACTTACAGCCAAAGAGATGCATCCCAAGGATACTGAATACAAAAGGAAAATGGGCTGAGAAAGGTACTACAGAAATGGAACAAGACAATGTTGGGACTAGCAAAATGAGACTTCATCATCTTAGCAAACAAAGGTTGAAACAAAGTTCCTTAAGCACAGAAGCAACGGTTGCATTGGCTACACAAATTATTGCTACCATGACTTCTACTAGTATAATGCATTAAAATCTTTACTAAGTACTTACCTAAAGATAAAGATGAAAAGCATCAGTAACATACAAAAAGTGGCCACATTGTCCATTGTCTTCATGAGGACCACTAGCTGGCGCTGGAGAGCAGGCATAAAACGGACCAGCTTCAGGACTCTCATAAGGCGGAAGGTCCGTAGAACAGACAGGCCTCCACCCTGCTGTCCCACTATCTCCCATACACTAAGAAAGGAAAAAAGTAATGTTACATTACTCCACAGTGGGGCATTTATATTCCCCATATACAGTACGTACAGCAAAAGTGTGGAAGGTTTACAGTCCAAGCTAGTAAATTGACTTCCTGGGTAATTTGTAGATATGAAACAGGGATGCCTATGGAATTCTAATAATAACTCTAATAATAATATGAACAAAGATCCTCAGACAGCAGGGACCGACATGTAAGTATTCCAAGGAGATAGAGATCCACATGAAGAAAAATAATAAACAGACATTTTACTATTATTTTCTGAGGCTTGGGGAAAACATTAAAAATGCTGTCAAAAACAGGTGAGGGGGGGGTCTAATCAATGTTTTTATTGCAAAATGATCAGTAGAATTTATATCATAATCTGATGCATTTCTACCCAGAAACAAATCCCATCAAGCTTAAAAAGTATTATTCCCAGATAGGCATATACAGTGGGCCCTTGGTATATGCGGGGGATCCGTTCTGGACACCTCACATATACTAAAATCCGTGTATGCTTAAGTCCAATTTGTCCCCAATGGTGGTGTCAAAGTCCCTGGCCTCCCCTCCTCTCCTCCATCCCTTCCCTCGCTTCCCTCCTCGCTTTCCTCCCTCCATCTCTCCCTTCCCTCCCTATTACTTACCTTTCGGGCCGAGTGCCGGTGCTGGAGGCCTTGGAGGCCTCCAGCGTGGCTGCTTGGCCTCCTCGCCACCGTGGGAAAAGCCGGGTGGTGGTGGCGGTGGCCAAGCCTCGGCCTCCTCGCCACTGCCGTGGAAGAGCCCGATGGCGGTGCTGGAGGCCTCTTGGCTCCCAACAGCACTACCACCGGGACTTTCCCACGGCAGCGGCGAGGAGATACAGCTGCCACGCTGGAGGTCTTCAAGGCCTCCAGCGCCGGCACCCGGCATCCTTGACACCTCTGCCATAGCAGAAGGGCTGGATACCGGTGTTGGAGGCCAAGAGGCCCCCAGCATCGACACCTGGCCCTTCTGCGGCGGTGGTGGCAAGGATGCCGGGTGATGGTGCAGGAGGCCTTGAAGGCTTCTGGCACTGCTGTACTCCGCCTCCTCGCTGCCAGGCCTTTCCTGCGGCCACAGCGAGGAGGCAGAGCACAGCAGCGCCAGAGGCCTTCAAGGCCTCCCGCACTGCCACTCGGCCTCACTGCCACCACTGCGAAAGTGCCGGGTGTTGGTGCTGGGGGCCTCTTGGCCTCTAGCACTGCCATTGGGTCCTTCGCGGCGGCAGCAAGGAGGCTGAGGCTTGGCCTATGCTGTCACCACCACCACCCGGCTTTTCCCGCCACAATGGCGGTGGTGAGGAGGCCAAGCAGCCGCGTCAGAGGCCTCCAAGTCCTCCAGCACAAGCTCTTGGCCCGAAAGGTAAGTAAGAGGGAGGGAGGCAGGGAGGGAAGCGAGGGAGGAGAGGGAGGGAGGTCAGGGACTTTTGTTTCCAATGGTGGCGTGCATGCATGTGTGCTGCCATTGGGAACAACTTCCGGGTTTGCCATCAGTGGATGCTCAAATCCGCAGATGGCAAATCTGTGTATAAGAAGGGCCGACTGTACTACTCTGATGCTTTAATTCCACTATACAAACTGAAATTCTGGGCTGTTTCTTGCAAACTTTCATTTCCTCTGTTTCTGCCTGATAATGTTGGAGTCTGCATATTGTTCTTAAGAGTTCCTTTTTGTTTAATACAATGGTGACCTTTTCTTTTTTTAGTATGAATAAATGGTCACCCTACATGTTAAACTGAAATGAGGTGAGGAATAAACAGACTTCGTAGCCACAGCTACTTTTTAGGTATGAAAATTAGAAGGAAAGAAGACAATAGCACTAGATTATTTCCATTGCCTGCCCTCTCTGTTCAGGCGACCGGTATCCTTAAACTCTTCCTGGAGAACAAAGTAAAATAGTGCTCTTGTACAGAGAGTCATGAGAGTCAATGGACAATTTATTATTTTTTAAAAATGGAATACTGTCAAAGAGTGGTGTCATGGGGGAAAGGGTATGATTGACTGGCAACACCCCAGAAGGCTGGATTTGGCTCCAGGGCTAGAGGTTCCCCATACCTCTTATGATGGTTTCCCAGCAGTTCTGAAGCACATGCAGTATCTAACACATCGACAAAATAAACCAGGCACCTGCCCCAAAACAGCCTCTTCTTACTACTTTCCTTCAGCACTTTTAGCCTGCATTCAGTTGGGAGAAATTGTGTGGGCATAAGGAGATTCTGTGCCAATTACCTGATCACAACAATGATCCCATCAAAGATGTTGTATGGGTTTTTGATGTAGCCAAAAGGGCCATATACAAGGAGCTTGAGAAGCATTTCTAGGGCAAAGAGACTGGTAAAGACAATATTGCTGATTTCCAGTGCATTTGTGAGTTCTTCAGGCTGGAGAAATAAAAAAAAAAACAAGAAAAAACAAATATGCAAAGTTGAATGAAATGTATACTTTGATAAAATTAGAAAACTGCTAGTCATACAAGTTACAGTAGAACAACATATCATGTACTAATTTCAGCAGATGATATGAGAGTAGAGAATTTCTAGCTTATAAATCATTTCTTCAGTCTCCAGACTCTAGAGGTTCTTTTGAATCTACCGAATCTGATCCTGGAGCCTTGTGAACAACCAATATGATCATATTGATATAGAACAGTTCTCCTCATCTCCACTCTACCTATCAGCTACTGACAAGTAAGCACTAGTAAATCCAAATATGAGAGTTTAAATTAAATCACAGCATTATAGATTTCTGAGTTAATTAGGGCACATTAAATACAGCAAGCAGCTACTATAAAAAGATGACACATGTATCACTGCCTCACAAATAAAGTATTATGAGCAAACTCAGGGGGCACATTATCCTCATATAAACTCACTAATTAAAGGTCTTTAGAAAATTATCAGCAATGTGAAATCAATATTTAGAATAATGAATAGTGATTTTCACTGCTCTTTTCACTTGTGAATGTGCAGTTTGAGACCCAGTCTCCAAGTATTTACATAGTGCCCTTCATTGAGATTAACTCTGTGGCAATTTACAGAATTAAAACATCACAACCATTCCCCCCTCCCCCACACACATCATTAAAAAACTCAAACCCACAAATACAACAGAGCAATCAGCAAAAAATTTAAAGCTTTTTATTTGTAAAGTCTTTATAGTAAGCTTGCCAGCATTAAGTCTTGATTAAGCCTTTTTTTATTAAGCCTTTTTGTATTACAAAAAAAATGAAATATTTTTTGAAAAGATTTTAACCTCCTCCCCCATTAAAAAGTCTGGTGCATAACAAAAAACAACATTGGCAGCAGTTGAGGACATTTGATGGATGGAGGGGTCTTCTGTTTGGTTGTCATGCACTTAATCACTAATCAGGAAAGATTTAAGAAGAGACTTGCTAGGCCAGAGTAACAGCCTATCTAGATTAATATTCTCTTTTCCACATTGACCAACTAGAAGAAAATGAACACCCCTTCTACTTATGTTTCCCTGGTGCTTAGAACTCTTTCTGTTGCCTTTTAATCTCAAAGTAGCACACAGCCATAATGTCCTCCATGAGTTAGTCTAAACCCCTCTTAAAGTCCTCTGTTGTTGACACCCATCACTAAATCCTATGCGCAGTAAATGCCACTGTTATGTGCTATGTGAATATGTTCTTCTTTTGGCCTGTCCTGAATATCTTCAACATATAGCCAGTGGTGTCACTAAGGCTGGCGCCATCCAGTGCAGCAACTCATGGAGTCATCGCCCCCATTGACTTCCTCTCATACCACCCCATACAGAATCCTCAGTATTTTTTTTTGCACTAATGTTATTCATAAATCATAATTCCCATATATCACTGAATGTAATGGTAATAGTTGTGACATAAACAAATAGCAAAATTAAAATTATACCTTTCAGTTATAATTTCATAAGACCACCTTAAATGTACATAGTGTCACGGGGTTAAAGTGAAAATTTGGTAAGATATGATTTTTTTTAAAATTTAAGTAATTAACTTTTAATTGAATTTATTTAATTTTTTTTTTAATGGGGACTTTCTCCTTTCTCTTCCTACTGAGCCTTGCCCCACTGACACACTGACAACATTTTAAAAAGATGCAGGCAAACACCACAGCCAGTTTCTACCAAAAGGCAGAAGTCTGGGGAGCAGTGGTGTCACCCCCACTTAGGGTGTCACCTGATACAGCCTGCACTGCTGGCACCTTCCCCAGTGATGTCCCTGCAAACAGCTTTTGTGAAATGCATAGTGAATTTCTTCAGCTAGTGAGTGGAATGGAAATGTCATAATAACATAATAATAAATAATATTGAGAAGACAGTACAGTAATATAACATTACAAAACTGCAACAGAATTACTAGAGAAATATGCATATGGAAGAATATTAACTTCCTGTTAATTGAAGTGAGAGAATTGCTAATATTATGCTTAATGTGTTAACCAAAATGCAGCATGAAATATTCCTGTTGTGCAAAATGCCCTCTTCCCGAAAATTCCATTATGTTCTCATTTACTCCTGATTTTCCATCCCTCTCCAAGAGTTAGGGCAGTCTAACTGAAAACTGGGCTCCTGTACTTTTAATTGTTGTGTAGAAGGAGGAATTTCAGCAGGTGTTGCCTTTTGCACAACCATTAACGGTACAGAAGAACCTCTCCAGTTTTCACTCTGGCAGCCTTACCAACATTTACTTGCCAATCCATACATCCATCGAGTATACTTATACTTGGCTAATAGGTTTACTCTGCTGTCCACTGGTGGTCTGCTAATCAAGTACTACTCAGGCCTGACCATGCTCAGCTTCTGAAATTTCATGAGATTAGGTGTGTTTGGGGTGGTGTATGAGCTTATCATTAATATACAAGATTATGAAATAAGGTTCCATGGACAAAAGAGTCATCAGCATTCCTGATTTAGTCAGGAAAAATGGATTTTCATGATGAAATTCCCACCTGAGGTGTTGCATCTCCCAAGTTTAAACAAAAGTATTTTGTCAGTTAGTTGAGTTCAGCTTTCTGTATTATAACTGAAAGAGTTAGAATTTACAGCTTCAATAGCCTTGGACTCTAATCATTGGAGGACTTAAACACAGCTTGCATTTGTGTGTGTGTGTGTTAGCATGTATGTGTTTTAAATCTTACTGGATTAAACTGGATTTGGACATCTGTCATAAGGCTGAATACAGAATTGGGTCACTACTATTGGCCATGTCTCAGCATTTCAAGTTATCACCGTGACCAAGAGATCTTGTAGACTAAGAGGAAGAAAGGAGTTGTTAGCCTAAGCTTTCGTAGACTTAAGACTACTTCCTGAGACGTGTACTATAACTCAGACACATAGTAGTCTATTGTTTTTGCTCCAACAGATGAGGATGACTACTCTTTGGATTAAGAGGTAGCTAGGAAGCACCAGGCAGACACAGTCAGCTAATTTCTCTGAAGCAATTTCTGTTTGTGCTTAAATGTGTTTCTTGTTTTTAAAGTTTTTCTTGTGTCTTTTGATTTCCTTCTTTCAGTGCAATATTTCATGCTGCATTTTAGACCCTGCATTGCTGGAGCCAGCCAAACTATTTTGCCATCAACTTGATACTGAAATGCAATGGGAAGAAAACAGAGCTGACACCTGTGAAGTCAGCTATGGCAAAACCTCTATCATATAAATGGTGGGAAAGGCAGTAGCAAAGAACACTCTAGGCAAGGGCACCACTGCATATGCAAATGACATCCTTGCCTATTTTGAACTATTTTTGATTGAGGGCCAGCTCATCTATATAGGCGAAATAGGCAGCCGCCTAGGGTGGCAAAATTTAGGGGCAGCTTGGTGGCTTTTTTTTGTATAACTTTTTTTGTAATGAAACAATATTAAAGTGAAAACTCATTATTATTATTATTATTATTATTATTATTATTATTATTATTATTAGCTTTATTTATAAAGCACCGTAAATGTACATGGCACTGTACAAAACCAAGTAAAATCAAGAATATATAAAAAGCCTGCCTATGGTGTACAATCTAGAAGTTAAAAGAACAAATTAAAAACATCATAAGAAAACAAGTTAAAACAGCAAATATCCAATATTGAGTCAAGCAACAAAACAACCAGGTCACAATCACAGACTCCCTGGGAACGTTTCCCTAAACAATATGGTCTTTAACTCTGTTTTAAAGCTGAGTCATGCTTGTAAGGGGAGGAGGTTTCAGGAGTGAGGGGCAGCAAGTGAGAAGGGACGAATCCGGGATGGAGCCATGGAGATCCTGGGCTGGGACAGGAGACTTTGGCAACCACAACGGAGGGGACGAGTGGGGATGTAGGGAGAAAGAAGTTCAGAGAGATAGGGAAGGGCCAGCCCATGCAGGGCTTTAAAAGTGAGCAGGAGACGCTTGTACTGAACACGGAAGGGAAAGGGGAGCCAATGAAGGGATGACAATAGGGGGGAGACATGGTTATACCGGCGAGCGAGTGAGATAATACGAGCAGCTGAGTGCTGAACAGAAATCAATGGGTGGAAGTGAGAGAGAGGATGCCCTGCCAAGAGAAGGTTGCAGTAGTCAAGTCACAAGACCACTAGGGCATGGACCAAAGTCTTTGCAGTAGAAGCAGAGAGATATGGACGGATTTTGGAAATATTATAGAGAAAAAATCTACAGACCTTGGTTGTGGCCTGGATCTGAGGGATAAATGACAAAGAGGAGTCGAAAATGAAATGAAGACTGCAGGCTTCCTGAACCGGCTGAATAAAGATGTTGTTGACAGAGATAGAAAAGGAATAGTGAGGCTTAGGAGGGAAAACAAGAAGCTCCATCTTAGACATATTAAGCTTCAAGCGTTGATGGCACATCCAGTGGGAGACAGCTGTCAGACAAGATGAAACTTGCTGCTCAAGCCCTGGCGAAAGGTCAGGGGTGGAAAGATACAGCTGGGTATCATCGGCGTACAGATGATAAGAGAAACCAAAAGAACTGATAAGTTTACCATGAGACAGTGTGTATAGAGAGAACAAGAGGGGACCCAAAACAGAACATTATAGCAAGC
Source organism: Sceloporus undulatus (assembly GCF_019175285.1). Taxonomy (NCBI): domain Eukaryota; kingdom Metazoa; phylum Chordata; class Lepidosauria; order Squamata; family Phrynosomatidae; genus Sceloporus; species Sceloporus undulatus. Next base: position 142,087,575 of record NC_056523.1, on the reverse strand, counting down.
AACGTAAAAGCAAGCTACCATATGACGGTTTCTTTGTAAAATGGCCAAAATATAAATGTGTGCCCCCCTGTGTCCGTGTTATAATCACATGGTACATCATCCGCCTTCTGCATGTGCTTGAATGTAGCTTCAAGGTCAACATCCCCCTCTCCTCTCGCTTTACCCTTGGTGCCACCAAACAGAATGCCAGTCGCCAGTTGTCTTGAGTTTACTGTTTACAACCAACAAACTGATTTGATTTTGAATGTTTGCCTAATACGTTTAATACTGTGTTGCATTCTTGCTACAAGTTTTAAACTAAGTAAAGAGGAAGTTTTAGTTGTTTAGGTGAGTACAATATGTATTACATTATCTTAGGGGATAGGGGCACACAGCCGCCCTGTGTTCTATGTCTTATCATTATGTATTCAGAAATCAGAAAAAGATTGTTGTTGTATAAAAGGCTTTTTGACTAATTCTCAATACTATGACGAGAGATTGGAACCTAAGTTTTATGTCATGTTTAGCTTTAACAAACGAAAACAGCGGAAATCAAGGGGTGAAAATAATTATGAGGGGCGACAGGGAGTGCCAAAATATTTCTTGCCTAGGGTGGCAAAATACCTAGAGCTGGTCCTGGTGGTATATAGGATGCTAGTCACCAGCTTCACTTTGATTTATGTGATTTGGCTGCTATGCTCTCTAATCCATAGGATTATGTTGCATGCTATAATGGCATATATTCTTTCTCTTGGGAATTACTGGAAAGCTGGTCACAAAGTAAACTTCTGGTTCACTGTGAACCCTAGAATACTGTCGCATTCCAGATGCCTAAACCCAAAGGTGCTACTTCATGTCAAGAAGTGCAGCAAAAGGGTTTACATCTCACCAACTAAGGCCCAATACAGATGGCAAAAAGGGCCGTCATAGGGCCAATTTTAGGGCTCTGGAGGGCTGGGTGTTCACCATCTTGCCAGCACCCTGCCCACATGGGGCTCTGGAGGGCTGGGTGTGCACCATCTTGCCAGCACCCTGCCCACATGGGAGTTGTGATGACACGTGGGCATCCGCATGCCCAAACGGCGCTCGCCAGAAGCATAGTCATCAATGCATGTGAGTGCCATTATGGCGCTCCTAAAAAGCTGCTCTAGGTAGCTTCTTTTTAGGGCACGCATCAGTGCCGTGCTGTGCAGGTGCTGCAGCACTGATGAGGGAGAAAGATGGGTGGCACGGAACCACTCGTCTGTTGAGCCCTTAAGACAGTATCAATATACTAGGGCAGGTGTGGAAAAACCTCAGCCCTCCTGATGTTTTGGATTACATCTCCCATTGTCCCTTACCATTGGCCAGATGGATTGTGGTTTCTGTGACTGGGAGTCGAAAGTCCACAGCAGCTGGAGGTGCCACAGTTTCCTCACCTGCTGTGCTAGAAAAATTGGGCAGGGCAAATGAGATGGCAAACATGTCCAGCCAATGTAGCAAACTAGCTCTCCAAGTCATTTTAATTCGCTTTAAGACACTGGGATTTAAGCCACCAAACAGGATTGCAGCCTGGCTCTAAGGAAATGTTTATCTGTCATCAAAGAAAAGGAACTGAAGCCCTGAAGCAGAACAAGACATAGGATTATTGCTTGATACTTTAAAGTTTCTCTAGCTCTCGGATAAATGTCTGGGCTAAGTTTGCACAAATGCATAGTAACACAAACATAAGGGAAAATCAAAATTCGAATACTACATTTGTCCCCCTTCTCCCATCCCCATCTGAGACATGACTAATGGCTCCTGGCAACATGCTGGATACTGGCTCTTTCTTAATGCTCTGGACATTTACCTATAGAGGGCTACTCCCATTGGGCTTTGGCTTCCTTCTTTTTAAAAGTCCCCAATTGTATCTGCGTTGACTCTCTGGGCCTGTGAATTTTAGTGATGTTAAACAGACACAAAACATTACACTCCCTGAAAGAAGGCAGTTGGACTGGCAAAAGAAACAGAAGATCAGGCTGTGATGCTCACCTAGCACAGGGGGCTTTGTAAGAACAACAGGCAGGAGTTTGGGGAGGGGCATTTCAAATTTTCAGCCAGAAAGCTCTAATGGTTCACCAGACCCAGGATTCTCTAGGATGCTGCTTTGATAGTTAAAGTGGTGCTATATTTGCGCAGTGTGAATGGGCCTTCTGGAGTGCTTTTTCTCCACTGTTGACACACACTCTTTTTTTGCTCCCTGGGAAAAAAGGCACTGTCACTTTATAACAAGAGGCATGCATGTATATGTTTTCCTCTTTTGATAGCTACCATGGCTGAAGTTGCATGGGCATTTTTTACATGGAAGGTTGCTTAGGCTGTGATGGATGAACAGCAATCCATGAAACTGGCTTTTTTCATTCACATGGCTTCCCTGCATGGTGTGTAATATAGAAATAAACCTAAGCTGACTTTTTGAGCATTTCCCCTGCTATCTTAATATTATATTCTCCACTGAGGGTTGGAAGGGAGACACAGTGTGGCCCTTATTAGTGCATAGATTTACTTATTTTCTGAACGTTTTTAAAGCATATTTGATAATAAACACATTTTTCATCTAAAGACAACAAAGCTCTCCATTCATCCATTCTGTGTATACAATTATATACACATCTAAATTCCTGTGGTAGGCGAACTGCACTATAAAGTAATTTCAAATGGCCTTATTAAAACATGTGCTTTGAATGGGGGGGAAAATCTTATTTACAATTTCAATGGCACCGAGGGAGCTGGCATGTAGTTATTTTCATCCTGGAGGCCATATTATTCCAGAAATGAACACTGTAAGCTCTCACAGTAGAAATACTTATCTTCTGTTTAATCTACTATCCCACTAATTTCGTATGCAGTTTCTTCTAGAAATGTCACTCAGTCCACCACTTACCACTCTTTGTATTTCTATAGGGAAATTACATATCAGAATAATCCATGCTTAATTTACAGTCAGTAAAAGAAAGAAACACCTTCATTACAGTCAGGTTAAAGGAGCTATGGTTCTAGGTTTACACTGATTCTATCAATCACATGGTTTTTCTGCATCCATTATGTCTCTGACTGTAAAACTACATTGCTTTAAAAGAAGACTCTTATAACTTTAAAAGCAAACATTTTAAGAGAACTCATTGTCCAAACTTCTCATTGCTGCTTCTTTTATTAATATTATTATTATTTATTAAGTACAATTTTTAAGATACCAGATAAGCTATTGCAACAGTGCTATTAACAGATTTTTAACACTGTTCCAGGACTCTCTGAGGTTTTTATTAATAGATGGCATTTATTCTAATGACTATATACTCATTACTATATTTTCATCTTGAAACTAATGACTGAGAATTCAACAGGCACAAAGAAAATCAAGTTAACTCAAAGATATCCAGGATCAAAGATCTGTCCCAGATCCACCATGGGTTATTCTTGTTTTAGTTTGGTTCACCTTCAACCACATACGTCCCTTTAAATGCAAATCAGAATCATGATGATAAGCATGCCAGCCTGGAGCTAATGCAGCACAAGAGGGCATATCTGCTGTGGTCATGTGCTAGCAGTTTATCAGATTATGTTTTGCTCACATAGGAGTGGAACTCATATCAGGCATAATTTTATTTTGTTTTGGGTTTCCTGATGTGCATGCAAATATGTGCATGTCTGCAAGAGCCAGTGCAACACCACATGCCTTTGCCCCCAGCTGTGCATACACACATTCATGGATGCTCACTTTTGCTTGACAATGGAGTCCCAATAAACCCTACATTTTGCTCCAGAACTGAAATGGTGGCTCAAAGGGAGATTTGGGCTTTTATGAGATAGCTCTCTGGTTGTAGACAGGATGAAATCCCTGTTACAGATGGGTGCACACACACACATTTGTGTAACGGATCTACAGTACAAGCATCCCTTCTAGGATTCCTGCCCCTGAAACAGCAGTGTGTCCCTTGAGGAGGGGGATTCATCCAGGCAAAACTATCAGGACACAGTGGACAAGGAGGCTGTAAATTATGAATACATGGAGATCTGAAGCACAGGAGAACAAACAAACAAACAAACAATGGGGCTGGCCCTTTGTCGATGCCAGTTCCAAACAAAGGAAAGGCATGACTTCACCTGGTAGGAATGATCAGGTAACTCAATGATTACCCAACCCAGGTGGCCCACTTCCTGACATGTTCTTCTCTCCCTACCCCACCCCACCCTCAGTTTCACCCAGATCCCAACATGAATGGCAAGATGAACATTGGCAAAACAATCCAGTGCCTCTCCAAAATCACAGATTAAACTTTGACTTTTAAAAATTCATGTTTTTGTCCTTCACAAAGACTGCAGCAGCTATACCATCATAGGATTAATTTATCGCACAAGTAATTTTTTTCTCAAAATTCTCCAATCATATATGGAGAGAAAAATCTCAGAGGTACAACTGGGTTTCAAAAAAGAAAGAGGCACTATGGACCACATTGCAAACATGTGATGGATAATGGAGCATACAGAGAAATTAAAAAACAAAACAAAACAAAAACCTAGAGTGTGCTTTATAGACTATAGCAAAGCATTTGACTTCATAGATCACAAAAAGCTATGGATGGCTCTTAAGGTCATGGGAGTACCACCACAGCTGATAGTCCTACTATGGACAAGAGGCTACTGTTAGAAGAGAATGCAGATAAACATAATGGGTCCCAATTGGCAAAGGGGTCAGGCAAGGCTGCATTTTGTCAGCCTATCTTTCCAACTTGAATGCAGAAAATATCATACAAAGAGCAGGTTTAGACTCAGAAGGAGGAGGAATGAAGATAGGAGAAAGGAAAATCAACAATTTAAGATATGTGGACAACACCATACTACTAGCGGAAAACACCACAGAGTTGGAATAATGACTAAGGAAGGTGAAAGAAGAAAGTGTAAAGGCAGGCTCTATCCTGAATATAAAGAAAACAAAAATAACATCCATGGAGGAACTACATAAATTCAGCCTAAACAATGAGGAAATTAAAATAGCTAAAGAGTTCCCATACCTTGGATCAAACATTGATCAGAAGGGAGACTGCAGTCAAGAAATAAGAAGACTAGGTCCCACCTTTTAGACAGGATCCTAATGATATACCACTGACCACAAGTCAGATGCAAGAGCTGGACAGTGAAGAAAGTTGACAAGTAGAAAATCAACTCATTTAAGATATGGTACTGGAGAAGAGTGCTGAGGATACCGCAGGTGGCCAAAAAGACAAACAAATGGATCCTTGAACAAATCAAGCCTGGAAATCAAGATGATCAAACTGAGGCTGTCCTATTTTGGCCATATCTTGAGAAGGCACAGCTTGTTAGAAGAGACAATAATGATAGGAAAGGTAGAGAGTGGTAAAAAGAGAGGAAGACCACATGCCAGATGGATAGACTCAAACAGGAAGGTCACAGGCCTGAATTTATAGGACTTAAGCAGAGCAGTAAAGGATAGGGGATCTTGGATATGTCTCATCCACAGGGTCGCCATCAGTCAGGATAAACCGAAGGGCAGTTCCTTTCTCTGGCCACTGAACCTGGAAGGCTTGGGTGGGGTGTGTGTGTATGTGGTGCTAACAAGGTGGAAGAGAAGCCACCACCCCAGGGCCAGGCTCTTACTAAAGATACTATATGGTCTGGCAGAGAAGGAGGCCAACAGGTGTGTGTGTGTGTTTGTGTGTGTGGCACCATGACTTATTGCACCAAGTGACACCAGACCTAGTGATGCTATGTGTTGTGATCAGTAGCACTAGGAATCCTCTTAGGAATCCTCTGTCTGGACTATGGCATACTACTCAAGCTAAATTATGGTAATTTGTACTCGAAAGTGCATTCAGACCCTGTCTCCATCCCACTCTGGGGTTTAAGGTGGGCAATTTATCTGCTGTCATACCACTCAGTCCTCTTCCCCTCTATCTCTTAAACTGTGATGGTAGCACTATTTTTTAAAAAAAAGAAAACCCTACATAATATGTATAATCTTACAAATCACACAAAAAGCAGATTTTCTTCAGCAGGAGAGTAGAACTGTGATCTGTAACCACATAGTTGCAAGGCTTGGGTGCAATGACAGCTATTGGCTCCCACCAGTGGGGCAGTGAAATGGCTTTGGAACACAGTCTGAACTTTAAATGAGATGAACATACATATTTTAAGGGACAGGGTTCTGTATCTTTGGGCCCGTACAGACAGGCCAAAATAAAGCTGCTTCAGGTCACTTTGGAGGTATGCTGTTTAAATGATGCATGCGTCTTATGAGTCTGAAAGCTGCACCAAAGGCACACTTCAGTCCTTAGGACTGGATTGTGGCTTTGGTGTGGCTTCTGGCATCTTAGGATGCATGCATCGTTTAAACAGCATACCTCCAAAGTGACCTGAAGCAGCTTTATTTTGGCCTGTCTGTATGGGGCCTTAGATAGCTTCTTTAAAAAGATGGAAGCCACTGTCACCACCACACTGCCTCAGTGAACCAACATTCCCTGCCTAATTCACATACATTAGCTGTGGGAAATCATTTGGTACCATTTGCTGTGTGTGTGTGTGTGTGCGCGCGCACACACGCGTGCCTTGAAAGTGCCTGTCATCTTATGGTGACTCCATTAATTTCAAAGAGTTTTCTTGGGCAAGGAATACTCAGGTGGTTTTGCCAGTTCCTCCTTCTGAAAGCCTACAGTATTTGTATTTGTTGGTAGTCTCCCATCCAAGTACTAACCAGGGCTGACCCTGCTTAGTTTCCAAAATCAAATGGGATCTTGTGCCTTTAGCATAGGAAAATCCAAACCACCAGATATTCAGAGGTCTTTGCACTTTCATGTTTTAACTCACCACTTGTTACCTAGTAATTCTGTGGAACTTGCACAAAGAAAGCCTTATCTCAAGAAATGGAAAGCTAACCTTTGCATAATCTGAGAAAACCTCTTTCCCTCAGCAATCCTCTATAGTAACTGAAACTTTACAAGCTGACTCCTGACCTCAATAACTCCCCATGTATTCAGTTTTGTATATCTAATCTGAATGTTATGTGGCAATACTCAATGGATGTGGTCACTCCATGCTGCAGTTGTACTTTTCTTACATAACCTTATTTATATTAATGCTGTTAAGAAAGAGTTACTCTTTTTTAACTTGCAACTTATAAACTGCTTGAAGATACTGTCTGTACATAATTCTGTTCCTCATATAAGACCGAAGGTGCAACCATCCTATACAGGCTGAAGAACATATGCCCTACCAATGTTGTTGGACTGCAACACCCACCATCCCTAACTATTAGCTGAGGCCCAAAACACATGGGCCAAACAATGTGGCTTCTGGCCATTTTGCAGGCATGGCGTTTGCATGACGCATGCCCCCAAAGTGGCCAGACGCTGCTCCAAAGCAATGCTGGGGGGGGGGGGGAGATGGACCTTTAAGGAGTGGAAATAATTTTCTCTTGCTGGCAGCCAGCTTGGGGACTTCCTTCATGTCAAAACATCATGTAGTCACCGTGGTCCCGGCCAGATTATGGCTGGAGGTTGCTCCTTCAAGGCCATGTGCTTTGGCCCTGAGTTTGCCAGAACTGATGGAATCCAGATTCCAATTACTCCTAGAATGCCCCACATTCCCAATAACTGAGAATAGAACTTGGGTGTAAACTGTCTCCAGGAGTTCCTGAGACTCACAGCACCTCACACATTTCAGCAGACTCAAAACCCTTCTCAGTGGATTCTACTTTTCTTCCTTCTTGCCAAAATATCATGCTGCATGGTTCCATCAGAAAATACCTAATACAGTAGGCCCTTGTTATCCTCTGGGGTTTGGTTCCAGCACTCCCTGTGGATAACAAAATCTGTGGATGCTCAATTCCCATTAAATACAACGGCATAGTAAAATGGTGTCCCTTATATAAAATGGAAAATCAAGGCTTGCTATTTGGAATTTATACTTTTTGGGAATATTTTCAAGCCATAGATGCTTGAATCTGTGGATAAAAAAATCTGGGGATAAGGAAGGCCAACGGTAGGTATTTGAATGCAGTCAGCTAGTAAATTACACAGACAACACTACCAACTAAGGCCTGATATCAACGGGCACCTTGTGGCGGCCTTGGACCAAAACTAGGCTCAGGAGCACACAGCAACCACACATTTCCTGAGCCCTAGTTCGTGTGGACAGTGCCATTGTTATGTGGTGACATCCACACAGCACGTGTATTGATGACGTCCAAACAGCACGGCATGTGCGTGATGACATCGCAATGCCCCAGGGTGCAAATGGCGGAGCTCCTTTTGGTAGCGGATCCTTGCCACAGCCGTGCGGTTGCTACAGCAGCAATCCAGAAAAGAAGGGGCAGCCTCTGGCCCCTTTCTTTTCATATGTACTGGGCCTTTGATGGAAAAGGGTGATTAGATTAAATATATATTTGGTTTAATCTTGGGGTGAGGGCAGGAAATGCTGAATAATTAAAGAGAGCCCACTTTTTCAGAAACTGGCATAATTTCTGTCTACTGTTTTAACTACTGTTCTTGAACAATTGTGAGGCACAGTTTTTATCCTCCTCTCTGTTTTATTTTTAAGATCTTGTTTTCTCTTAGCTTTCTTGCCCCTTGCTCCTTGTGCCTCCCTTGAGGTTCTTCCTTATGACACATTCATAACCCCTTAGCCCATATTCTACCTCCATATGTGCTCCAATGAAATAAATATTAGTTGGCATGCCTAGATTGTTGTGGATACGGGTTGCAGAGTGGGTATTTTGGGAATTATCAGCCTTCCTCCAATTAGACGTTTCTTTCCAACTTCTTTCAGATTGGGGTACATAACTTAAATAAGAATTCCTTTCCAACGTCTTTCATATCAGGGTTCATAATTTAAATTGCAATCCTTTGCATAATTACTTAGATATAATCTCCATACAAATAACTATAACTCCACAGAAATAGCTATAGATAGTATTGGGTGAATAGTCATCTAACCCCAACTCTTATGCTTTTCTGGTGATGACTAGAAAACATTCTCTTTTTTATTCACTTCCTTTGCATCTTGGATCCTTTTGACTATGACAATTGTAACATGATTTTTAAAAAGACTCATCACAAGTTTGCAGTAGCTTATTGTTACAGGAGTTTATAGTAATTCTGAATGTGTACAATGTACCAGATCTACCACAGGCACCTGTCCACAGTGGGGACAGGAAGAATATTTTAAAAATTATTGAAAACGTGCTTTTAACTGTTGAGAAACCCTGATGAGAAGAATCCTAGACTGAGGAAAATATTTGCAGTTCAGGACTTATTCTGTGCAAAATCTGTATATGGTTATTTTGCAAAGAAAACGGTATTTTCTGCACAGGAAACAGTATTTTCTGTTCAGAAAATAATATTACTGTGTTGAATCTCAGACCGACCGACCGAGATGTACAGTATTTCAGTGTATATCTGTTAGGTTTAGATTTATTAGATGTCTTCCTTGAACAGTTAAATTGTAAACATTTTAAAAACAAGAACAAGCATTTGATCCATATCCACAGATCTCATCAAAGGATAAAAGACACCCAACAAAGCTGGATGGCACTCTGGACGTCTTGCTCAGTTAACCTGCTCTAAGTAGTCCAAATTCCAGTGCATGCAGGTGAATCTGTTCTCACTGCCCACAGTGGGCACTAGATGGCTCCACACAGTCTCCTTTAGGCCAGTGTGCCATAGGCCCTGAACCACTCAGGAAAGCTCTACTGGGCAGTATGAATAGGATGCAGTGGAGGTGAGAAGAAAAGTTTCTCTGCCAATCTCATCATGGATCATGAACCAATGATCATTTACATTTGTTGAAAGATTTCCTTCACCTATACTAAAGGCCATCCCAGGCCTGCTTCACTGGTCTCAGTTCTGGAGTGTATCATGGGGCTTAACTGAGCAGAGCTAAATGAAAGAGAACATTCAGGAGCAATGATACCAAGAAACAGCCATTTCTGCTTTTCATAGATCAACCAGGGCTTTGACAGGAGAAAGAGAGAGCCAGCTACAGCTTTTCTTTTTCCTTCCTGTTTCTTCCATTGTCTCACCTTCTTCTGTTGATCATTGGGTAGTGAATCCTATCCTTCCCATGGGTCCACACATTTCTCCTAACCTGATCCCCATTTGGCCTCTTCCTGTCTTCCTGCTTCCATTCTTCTGTTCACTCTGGAACTGTTGCTCTGCTGCCCCTAGCAATTGCTATTCACAACCCTTTTCTCTCCAAATAATTTAATCTCCTCGCTCTCACCGAAACCTGGCTCCCAGCCCATGATACAGCAACCCCCGCTGCCCTTTCTGTTGGTGGTCTCTCCTTCACCCACACTAGCTGCCCTGAGGGTCAAGGAGGTGGGGTTGGTATCTTGCTATCTAACTCCTCCCAGTTCCAAGTTCTACCTTTCCCTCCCAGCTATCATTTCTCTTCTTTTGAGTTTCATCCTATTAGACTCTTTTCTCCTCTACAGCTCCGGGTTGCAGTTATCTATCGCCCTCCTGGTTCTACTACCCAGTTCCTCTCAGACTTCGAATCATGGCTGACATTCTTTCTTTCAGATTCAGTCCCCACTTTGATCCTAGGTGACTTTAATATCCACATTGCCGATTCCAATAACCCTACAACGTCTCGCTTCAACTCTCTCCTGGCTTCTTTTGGCCTCCAACCACATTCCAACTCTTCAACTCATTCTCTTGGTCACTGTCTTGATCTAGTTCTTGCTGCAAACTGCGTCATTTCTGACTACTTGGCACTTGACTTTCCACTATCTGATCATCATTTAATCTCCTTTGCTCTTACTTATACTCCACCTCCTCGCCACACTGTTCAACGCTATTTTTGTGACCTTCACTCTATTAACTCTAACCATCTTGGTCAGTCCCTGGATTCATCTCTTTCTTCCCTAAATCTTGGAAATTCTGCTGATTCAGCAATGTCTTTATTTAACTCCACTCTTTCCTCGACTCTTGACAGCTTTGCCCCTGTCTCTGTATGCACTTCTTCCTCTACGACTAGGCCTCAGCCCTGGCTTACCCCCATCATTAAGTTTCTCCGGTCCTGCTCTAGAGCGGCCGAACATCTCTGGAGAAAGTCCAAACAGTGGGCTGATTTTATTCATTACAAATTTGTTCTTTCTTCCTTCTCACGCGCCCTGTCTATGGCAAAACCAAATTATTACAAATCATTGATCTCTGCCAATGAGAGGCGCCCACAGCGTTTGTTCTCCACCTTCAACACTTTGCTTAAACCTCCCTCTCCTCCTGTCTCTTCATCATTCTCTCCCAATGACTTCGCTAATTACTTCATCTCAAAGATTACCACTATTCGCTCTGAGATAGTCCCTCCCGATTCTTCTTCTGCTCATAATCTTTTATCGCCCTCGCCTAAAAAATTTTCTGTGTTTCCTCCTGCTTCTTTGGATGAACTCTCTACACTTCTGAATTCTTCCAAACCTGCAACTTGTTCTCTTGACCCAATTCCTACTCGTCTTCTAATTTCCATAGCTCCCTCTTTTTTGCCCTCGCTTCTCCATATCTTCAATCTCTCTCTCTCTCTACAGGCTCCTTCCCCTCGGACTTCAAACATGCTCTCATTTCCCCAATTCTGAAAAAACCTTCTCTTGACCCCTCCTCCTTGTCTAGCTATCGTCCGATTTCTCTTCTTCCCTTTCTTTCTAAGGTTTTGGAACAGATTGTTTAGTCTCACTATATTCTTGAGTTTCTTGAAACCAACTCCATTCTCGATTCCTTTCAGTCTAGTTTCCGCCCATGGCATTCTACAGAGACAGCTCTCACTAAGATTTCGAATGACCTTTTATGGGTCAAGGCTAATGGCCTTTACTCTGTTCTCATCCTTCTTGATTTGTCTGCAGCCTTTGACACTGTCAATCACTGTCTTCTAATTGATATACTCTCTGACCTTGAGTTCTCAGACTCTGTTCTCGACTGGTTTAGAGCTTATTTGTCAGGCAAATCTTTTGCAGTGGTTATAGGTGGTCAGACTTCGTCCTCTGTTTCCTTATCTGTTGGAGTTCCCCAGGGCTCTCTTCTGGGTCCCCTTCTGTTTTCTCTCTACACACTGTCCTTAGGTAAACCCATTAGCTCTTTTGGTTTTTCCTACCATCTGTATGCCAATGACACCCAGTTGTATCTTTCCACCCCTGACCTTCCTCCAAGGCTTGAACAGCAAGTTTCGTCTGGTCTCACAGCTGTGTCGCAGTGGATGTGCATCGGCATTTGAAGCTCAACATGTCCAAGACGGAGCTTCTTGTCTTTTCTCCTAAGTTCACCCTTCAACACTCCTTTTCTGTCTCTGTGGACAACATTTCTATGCAACCAGTCCAGCAAGCCTGTAGTCTTGGTTTTACCTTTGATTCTTCTCTGTCGTGTATCCCTCAGATCCAGACCACAGCCAAGGCTTGTAGATTCTTTTTATACAATATTGCCAAAATCCAACCATATCTCTCCGCCTCTACTGCCAAGATCCTGGTCCATGCCCTAGTGGTATCATGACTTGATTACTGTAACATCCTCCTGGCTGGGCTTCCTCTTTCTCACCTCTGTCCTTTAATTTCTGTCCAGCATTCAGCTGCACACATTATCACATCCGCTCACTGCTCTGACCATATCTCTCCTTTGTTGGCATCCATTCAATGGCTCCCCCTCCCTTTCCGTATTCAGTATAAGCTCCTGCTGTCGACGTTTAAAGCCCTCCATGGGCTGGCCACTCCTTATTTATCAGACCTTATTTCTCCTCACCTTCCAACTAGGGCCCTCCGTTCTGGTGGTCAAGGTCTGCTGTCCCAGCCTAGGATTTCCTCTGCCCCATTCAGATTTGCCCCTTTTCACTCGCTGCCCCTCACTCCTGGAACCTTCTTCCCCTGCGAGCAAGGACCATCAATTCTTTAACAAGCTTCAAAACGGAGTTGAAGACCATCCTGTTCAGAGAAGCATTCCCAGGCATTGCATGATTGTCACTTGCTATTTGATGTTCTTTTTTTGTTGCTTGTTTTATTGAACCATTTCCTGTATTGCTATGTATTTTATATGTATTATCCTATTATTTCCTAGATTGTACGCCATAGACAGGTTTACTCTTATCTATTTATTGTTTTTATGTACAGTGCTGTGCAAATCTACAGCGCTATATATATAATGTTTGCATCTAAACATAAAGAGAATTATTGTTTGTTCTTCTGACACATCCTTCCTTATTGTATCATAACACTGGACTGTACATGGGTAAGAGCTTGCTTTTGTACTAGACCCATATATATTTTTGTGCTGGATTTATTTGTGAAACAGCAGCATATAAATATAAAGTTGGCTTCAGGCTGCCAACTTCAAATCCACCATACCATCATGGACACTATTACTTTCTTTTTAGCTTCCCTTGCAAGAGAACAACAAGGAAAATTTGGTCAGCAAAAGTCACCAGACAGTTCTTCCTTCAGTTGCCTGAAGTGCCAAAGGGTGCTGCTAATGATTAAACCTCATCAACCTCAGAAGGGCCTCATCTTCCAGATGGCACTTTAAAACTATCTGAAAAACACTTTAGGGTTCCTGGAATCTGCAATTGATGCTAATGTTCTAAGATGGTTTAGCTTTGAAGGCACTGAAAGAGCGTTTTCTCAGTTGCTGATGGCAGGTTCAGAACTATGGTCAGCTTCTGGTACAAAAGCCATTTTTTGCAAAGAGATTTTGAAATAAACTACTATGTTACATTACACAGTTTGACACTGCAGCTGCACTATTAGGTCACTGTGGCCTCAAGCACAGTCAACACTTTGGATGGAGCAGTTGTAGGGGATGTGCACTCTACACAATCCGTTCAATAGCCAAGTTCACACAAATAAATAATGCTCCTTAACTTTGTTCCTGGACAAATGTCCCTTGGCCACTACAGTTAAGAACTGGAGGAGGAAAAACACCTGACATTCAGAGCAAGCTGAAACAAAGTAATGGATGTTTTCAACTTGTTAAAACATGCAGTTACAGCCATGTAGAAAATATCACATCAATACAATTTGATCCATATACCCTTGCTAAACCAACCTTATGGAGAAATGTTGACCTAAAGATTGAAAAATAAAACCATTTCTATGAAAGACGTTGATAGAAAAGGGAATTTCTACCTTGATTATTAGGTTAAAATTCATAAACATTGCTGTATTAATCTGGAATATAGCAATAGCAATAGCAGCTTCATTTATATACTACTTCATACTGAACTAAGCTGTTTCTAAGCGGTTTACAACTGTAAGCTAATTGCCTCCAACAAGCTGGGTGCTCATTTTAGTGACTTTGGGAATTGAGCCTGAGCCTTGGCTGGTTTTGAACTTACAACCTTATGGTTTGTGAGTGAGTGGCTGCAGTACAGGGATTTAACCATTGCACCACCAGGGCTCCTTTGCTCCACTAGGGCACCTGAGAATATCAATATGCAAAGGGAACTAGGAAAGGCATCTGAATATGAAAGCTTATGCTAGAACTTCTTTCACACACTTAGTCTTAAAGGTTCTACAAAGTTCCTTGATATAAGGGGGTGATGATGAGTTTCCATCCTTTTCAAGTTTACAAGGTCAATTTATTTTATCTTCAGCAGCTAAATGGCAATATTTACAATTACAACACTCATTAGAATCTAGAATCATGGAATCATAGAATCATAAGAGTTGGAAGAGACCACAAGGGCCATTCAGTCCAACCCCTGCCATGCAGGAAATCACAACCAAAACACCCCTGACAGATGCCCATCCAACCTCTGTTTAAAGACCTCCAAGGAAGAAGACTCCATCACACTCCGAGGGAGTGTTGAACTGCTCTTACTGTCAAGAAGTTCCTTCAAATGTTGAGGTGGAATCTCTTGTCCTGTAGCTTGCATCCATTGTTCTGTGTTCTAGTCTCTGGAGCAGCAGAAAAAAAAGCTTGCTCCAACCTCAATGTGACATCCCTTCAAATACTTAAAGAGGGATGTCATATCACTTCTTAACCTTCTCTTCTCCAGGCTAAATGTACCCAGCTTCCTAAGTCTTTCCTCATAAAGCATGGTTTCCAGAACGTTCACCATTTTGGCCGCCCTCTTCTGAACACGCTCCTAGATTTGGCCCTGCAGCTTTCAGTGCCTCTGATGTTCCTTTTATTTTAGAAACACTTACTGAGGCTGATCAAGTTCCTAAGCCAACAGTCCGTCCGTCCATCCATCCATCCATCCATCCATCCATCCATCCATCCATCCATCCATCCATTTGTATTATCCACAAAATGGTATGTGATGCAAGATTTACAACAGGAATGGAACAGGGAATTTGAATTCCCACTTTTGGCCAAATAATGGTCAGTAATTTTAACATCTTTATTGAGTATGTCTATAGAACTCTGACTAAATCTTGTACAAAAAAACCCTGCTGTCCCTGTTATGCAACAATAACTGTTTATGTTACGTTGAGCTATATGTGAAAACTAATAAAATTATTTTTTTTTAAAAAACCTGTTGTTCTGGGTATACTACTGGACACCAGAATGTCTAAATTATCTAAATTATCTAACTGTTGGATATGTAATACTGTTAATGCTTCTTTAACCCATATTTTTGAAAATGCCCCACAGTTGCCTTATTTTGGAGAGAATTAATTACATGAATAAATTTGATACTACAAAGTTCTTTGGTATTCAGTGATGCACATACTCCTAAATTATTTGCCCATATCTTGGAATATAATACATGTAGCTATGGATATTTTGTGCCCCCTTGACTGTTAAAACACTGATATTCCAGAATTGGAAATAATAATAATAATAATAATAATAATAATAATAATAATAATAATTTATATCCTGCCTCTCTACAAAATGCAATCGGGGCAGTTTACAAGATTAAAATATACAGTCCGAACCCTCAACCCACCCTCCTTAAAATACAATTAAACAATGAAGAATTTAAAACATAAAGCATACTTAAAAACAATAGAATTAATTGTGGTGAAATCAGAGGTCAGCAATTAGATTTTCCTTCTGAGCCCACATTGTCCCCAATGGCAGTGTGTGCATGTGCCATTAGGGACAGCCACCATTTCCCCCAGTGGTGGCGTGTGGATGCAGCTGTGCTGCCATTAGCAACAATGGAAGTTCTGTTGTTCTCAATGGCAGCACGGCCACATGTATATGCCACCACTGGGGACAATGAGGGCTGTCCCTAATGGCAGTGCAGCTAGGTGCATGAGCTGCTTTCTAAGTCCTGTTGTCCCTAACGGTGGCGTGGATTTATGCACCTCCTACCATTGGGGCCAACGGAACTTGAGCATCTTCAGATTTTGGTATCCATGGGGGGAAGGCACTGGAATGAATCCTCAGCAGATACTGAGGGCCAACCATACTAGAGTATCAATGGAATTCCACAGAAATGGGCATGATCACATGTGTGGCCCTCTGCCTGCTTTGCGTGGAAGTGGATGTTTGTGCATTTTAGACAGAGGGAGCAGGGGTCCAGAGATCTGCTTCTGTGGCAGTGAGACAGCTAACCCAGGTGGAAATAATAGTTGGATCTTCTTTCCTTCTGTTCCAAAATGCCACACTGATAAATGTTAGCATGTTTACTATAGCTTGACACAAGTGATCTGTGCAGCTAATCGAGCCCTGCTGTCCTTGCCTAACTCAGAATTAGCCCACAGAAGGAGCTGTAGCTCAATAGCAGGTGTGGGGAACCTGAGTGCTGCATTCCAATTTGAGAAACATTTCAGAAACTTTAAGCATCACCATGTTTTACTTTAATTCTCTTACAGCCAGTAAGCAAGCAAGTAAGAAAGATGTTTCAACTATTGTTGTTAATTGTTCTCAAGCTGGCTTCAATTTATGGTGACCCTGTGAATGAGAGATCTCCAAGACACGGCCCTATACAGACAGGCCAAAATAAAGCTGCTTCAGGTCACTTTGGAGGTATGGTGTTTCAATGATGCATGTGTCCTAAGAGTCTGGAAGCTGCATCAAAGCTGCACTCCAGTCCTTAGGACTGGTTCGTGGCTTTGGTGTGGCTTCTGGACTCTTAGGATGCATGCATCATTGAAACACCATACCTCCAAAGTGACTCGAAGCAGCTTTATTTTGGCCTGTCTGTATCAGGCCTCTGTTATTAACAGCCCTGCTCAAGTCTTGCCAACATAGGGCCATGAATTCCTTGACTGAGTTTATCCACCTGTAAAGCAGTCCTCATCTTTCCTATTGTCTGCCACTTTGCTGAGCATTATCACCAACATATAGAATGGAAAAATAACTATATAACTATATAACTATATAAAAGATGGGAAATTGTGAAATAATCATGGAGAATGATCCACTTGCAGTCACAAGTCACCCATCATGATTCCCCAAGCTGGAAATCAGCAAAACTCATATCCTAAGCCAAAGACAAAGTATTTAAAAATGACATTTACACGAAATCATAGAGATGCAAGGGAACACATATCACCATGAGGCAAACATATTCACCCTCTAGTCCATCAGAGATCAGTTTATGCCATACAGATTGTTGCCATGAAATGGACAATGAATAAAGGGCACAAACATCCTCCAGAAAGAACTTTACATGGCAGGGAGTTTGAGATGACTCATACAACAAGGCAATGACAAATTGTGAAAGAAAGCAATTCCTAACTGGCCTCAGGAAAAAAAAATCTCCCTGATCTGAAAAACTCTATCTTGACTGTAAGCAAAACCCATCTAACCATTCCCAAAGAAAATGTGTTCTTTCTACTCCTGCTCCCATCCTCCCTAGCCAACATGGCCATTGGGTTGGGGAAGGCTGACCTACACTGAAAGCAAACTAAGGAACACAAATGAATGTAGTTTTGTCAAAATCAGCAAGAATATAAAATCTGGAGTGGGGAGACAGCAGTAAAATAAATAAAAGATTATTTTAGATCCAGCAATGTACAAAAATATAAAACATTTCTGGCGCAAGTTGCTAACTTGTGTGAGATATGAACAGAGGCAGTGGGGATCCACAACAGAATTGTCCATCTTTTAAAACCACTAACTGCATGACAAGAGAAGACAGTCTTCTGGCTGAAGTTGTACTCTACTAGAAGTCTGGCCCAAGTCCATTTTAAAGGTAAAGAACATACACAGAAAAAGGGAAATCAGGGCCCCTGTAATGGTCCACCAGTTGTTTTAAGTGTTGGGACAGCAGATTAACCAGATAGATACACTTGTCATCTGGTCACAGTCTTCTTCTGTACAGAATGATGTTTCTGACTTATGGTAATGCATGGGCAAAAAAATTCAAACAAGGCAACCCCCCCTCCCCCCAAAATGACTGACAGCCGCTCCGGTGGTGCAATCCAGTCTTTTTGGACCAGATAAAAAATGAATGGGTTAATCTAACTCTTGAAGGGGTCAGTTTTCGGACCATGGCTGTGGCCCACTTCAGGAGTGAGCTGTGTGGTAGCCATGGTCCCAGCCCATTTGTGGCCAGAATGGCCTCTAACTGCTCCTTCTAAGCAATCTGTTTTGGGCCCAGGTTACACTATCATGGGGGTTTCATGACAAGATTTATTTAAAAGAGATTTGCCCTTTCCTTCTTCTGAGGCTGAGAGAAATGTGACTTGGCCAAGGTCACCCACTGGGTTTCTATGGCCAAGTGGGGATTCAAAGTCAGAGTCCAACACTTAAACCACTACACCAGGCTGGCTCCCCTTGATGTGCTGCATTTCTATTTAAATTGGCACTTGGCCAAAGGGCCTGCCTTTTTATCTGGAATCAAGTGCTCCTGAAGGGATTCTTTCTCTTAAACATGTGTATGCCTGTGCCTTCAAGTTGACTGTCAATGTATGGTATCTTTCTCTGAAGATGCCAGCCACAGATGCTGGCGAAACATCAGAAAGAAACTCTGCTAGAACATGGCCACATAGCCCGAAAAACCCACAAAAAAACAACAACTATGGATCCTGGCCATGAAAGCCTTTGACTTTACAATGTATGGTGACCTCATAAATTTTATAGGATTTTTTAAGGCAAAGAATACTCAGAGGTGATTTGCCAATTCCTCCCTTTGAAATATAGCCTACAGCAACTGGCATTCGTTGGTAGTCTCCCATTCAAGTACAACCAAGGTTGATCATCCTGAATGTACCCAAGAATTAGGATAATGTCTTTTGAATCCCTCTGGGAGAGAGACAGCTAGTGAATGGGAATGTGGTCTTTTTAAATAGTGGCATCCCAATTATGGTACCTCCATAGGAGGGAAGCTCGCCTAGTAGAGCATACTTTTTCTAGACCTTGAAAAAGCTATGTATAGATCCTACCATATTCTAGCCAGCATGTCCAGTGACCATATTAGCTGGGGGATTTAGGGAGCTGTAGTCAAAACTTGCATTTTATTTGTTGTTTTTGGTAAGTTCTTCCACTCAAGTGAAGTAACTTTTATTTGCTCACACTTTTAAGATATGCAGACATGATTGTGCTATTATATATTGTGATTATTAGCAACGTTTATTGCTGATGTTTTAACAATTGTAAGCTGTCAATCTTAGTGTCAGAAAAAAGCAGGTTGGAAAACACTTGCACTACATATATACAAACATTGCCAACCTAAAAAGAGTCTCATATATAGAAACATATTGAAAAAGTAGAATATTTAGCCCAGCATGCAGAGGTTCACAGAACTCCAGGTGTTTATTAAAACATATTATGAATACATGGATGGTCAGCACATCTTTCTGCTAGATCTGTAGAGAACCACATATTTAATCTGAGCCATTTTGCTATAACCCATCCAGAAGGTATGGCCATTCTTTCAAATTTTACAAATCCAGATAAGACTGGGGACAGCCTTTTTTAATAATAAAAAAATAGAATCAGTTTAGACAGTAAAACCATGTTAATTGCTTTGGGCAATCCATGACAAATTCATTTTCTTTTAAATAATAATGGCAGAAGATACTGTAGTAGGAAAAGATGAAGACCAGGTGGATAGACTCAATTAAAGAATCTATGGCGGGATACACACCGCCATATAGTACGTATTGTATACGTACTAGGGTTAGGAAGGGGCGGTGCTTCCGCACCCCCCTAACCCTAGTACGTATACAATACGTACAAGATGGCGGCGCCCCTTCCATAGCGTCCAGACGTGTCGCAGCGCCTATGACATTGCGAATGCGCCTGCGGTGCCTCGCGACGTCATAGAGGCACCGCAGAAAGAAGCTCCGAAATAGAGCTTCTTTTTTGCTCCGTGCGGGAGTCGCACGGTTTGGCTGCTGCGGCTCCCATGCGGAGCAAATGGCGCCGGCGGGGGAGCGCCGCAAAGCGGCGGTTTGTATCCCGCCTACGGCTCTAAGTCTGCAAGACCTGAGCAGGGCTCTGGATGATTTTCATCATCAACTGGAGGTTTCTCATTCAAAGAGTCACCATCAAGTGGAAATCAACTTGATGATAGTTAACAACAACAACAACAACAATTCTGGCTGATCTCAAATGAGGATTTGTTAAAATGCTGCCTTTCAAATATTGCTAGTTGTCAACTCCTATGAATGCTCTTTTACTAGATTTGCTGCCTAGGACTGATAGCAGTTGCAGTCTAACGACAGTCCCCTCAAAGTCCACAAGTTGCTCATCCCTACACTAAACTATAGGCAAACTTTTTAAAACATGGTTTGGCATGATGTTGTTGAATGGAGCCCTTGACTTATCATCACTGAAAGGACACAGACCAGATGGTAAGCTGTAATCATGAAGATGCTTCAACACATTTTGTGTGTGCCTGTAAAGGTCAAGAAAAGGGTCAGATGAAACTCTCTGGAAATAAAAAGTGGGGAGGAGATTCCAAGGAAGGAACTGCTGGCAAGGGAAGCTGAAAGATATCCAGAATGAGGTAAGAAAATAATCTTGAAATACTGCATGAAGAAGAAGAAGAAGAAGATAATGATAATGATAATAATAATAATAATAATACTTAGGGAAATTTGAGGACAGTTGGAGCTAAAGAATGAAACACCATAAATATTCTTTGCATTTGTGAGATGGATGTCATCCACCAAACAGAGCAACTGCACTATCCCATCAACACCACTCTGAAATCTTGACTTCAAGATTTTCTTTTGGAAAATAGCTTATTATCAAGACACATTCAGAGCTGAGGTGCATATGTAAACAAGGATAAAGTAACCAATCATCTCCCCCATGGGTATAAGCCTCCTGTTCACATGCCATTTTGTTTCCAGCATCTTCAGTTAGGATATTTTCTTTTCTTTTTTCTTTTGTACACGAAAGAGAGGTTATTAGTAGGCTTGGGGGAAATCTCTAGGTTTGCAGAAATACAATTATTTTGAAGGGGGAAACAACCAAACAAGGGGAGTGAGCCTAGTGAGGACTGAGCATGTCTGGTAGACATGAATTTTGTTCATTTGTTGGGGAAGCAGATCAATGGAATAACCCAGAAAAAGGCATGGCTGGCTGGCATCCCAAACAGGAACATTCCCTATTGCAATATTTTGTTTGCTGATCATATTCGCATGTGATATACTTCCCACATACCTCACCATCTTCTGAAGGGATTAGGAGGAATCTTCCCATATGAGCTGCCCAAGCTCTATGAACTCCTGGAGAGGCACTTCTCTCAACCCCACCACCTTTTCAGGGCACATTTAGTAGGAATGTTGTAGACGGTCTTCTCTGTGGTTGCTCCCAGGCTCTAGATTTTCCCTCTTAGGGAGGCTGAGCTGGCTTGCTCCTTGCTATCCTTTTGTTAGTGAGTGAACTGGTCGTTTCACATATGAATAGCTTTTTCTTATAGTGTGCTGTACTACCTTTATTCTGTGTTTTTAAATGAAATTTTAAATTGTTTTCACTCTATAGACAATTTAATGTTTATAGAGCTATTTTGTTGTTTTAATCTTAGTTTTTTGTATGTTTTTAAATAGATATAGCTATAATATTTCTTTTCATCTTGTAAGCTATCTTGAGTTCTAATTTTAAGGAAAACGACAGGGTATAAATAAAATATGTGAATGTGTGTGTGTGTTCGTGTACTGGGGAGGGGGGAAGGAAGGGAGAGTGAAATGTTTTGTTGCTGAACCCTTCATTTGTATGAGTTTTTCCTTCAATGCCAGTCTAACAAAATCCACTAATGTTGAGTTTTATAGATGCATGTACTTCCTCATTCTCCTTTTTGGAGCAGATAATGCTTTGCTGACATTTGGAAATTGCTCTATGGATTCTTCATAGAATATGCTGAGGAGCTCTTGCATGCAGTGGACTTTGGGCTATAATGCCTCCCGATGTATTTGTATCACCCAAGTTTGCTTAAAAGTTATCACCAGTTAGGAACAAGTAACAGCAGCAGCAGGAATACAAGACAATAAGATTAGACCAGATGCTGCTTCTTTCAAAACCAGTGAATGAGTTCAAAAGTGATGAAGAGTAACTGGAGATTCAAGCTAGAGATGTTGGTGAAGTCTGTTGGGCTCATCCAAGAAACAAGCTTTGGTGTTTAGGAAATGTTCACCTTAAAAACAAGGCAAGAATTAGAAAATACTGAATTATTCTCCAACTTGGATTAAATTCCAAAAATAAGGATGATTTCCCACATTACCTGCAAGGTAACAGATATATTTTTCCACTGCTCTGGTAGGCAGCTGCTTTGAATAAAAATGTATTGGTGAGAATGGGAGCCAAGACAGAACTGAGACAATATACTGCCCGAGGCAAAGGAGAAGATGATAGCCATTCCACTTTTGGTCTACAGAACTTTGTGGATTGGCAGCTGACTCTTACTGGATGCTGTCCACAAAAGCCGAGGGCAGTAGATTAGGTTTGGAGGTGAAGCTGTATGGTTTAGTGTCCCAGAGAGGGAAATTATGCAATCGAGTTTCCTGCATTTGAGGAAATCACAGGGGTCAGCACACCCGGAGTGCAGTGGTGGTGGAGGGCTCAAAAGGGAGTCTGTCCTCTTCTCAGCAGCTGCCACCCAAAGATGGTGCCTCCAGTCACTCAGTGGCAGGGTCAACCCTGTCCAAAGTCATCCATGCAAGAATCCTCTGAAATAAGAAGATTCTCTGCAGTGGACTGATTATTATTCCCTGACCCCAAGCAATAGCAAGTACATTTCTATACTGCTTATCACTGAACTTGCACTTCCTCACATATTGTTTACAGTGTGTGAGCCAATTGCCCCCAACACGTTGGGTACTCATTTTACCAGCCAACGAAAGGATGGAAGGCTGAGTCAATCTTTGAGCCCTCCAGTATCAAACTTACAGCCCTCCAGTATCAAACTTACAACATTGTGGTTACAGGACCAGCATTTATCCACTGTCCACCAGAGCTCCCTTTCCCAAGGATAGCAGTCAGTCTGGCTTTGTCAATTGCCTGAGTCAGTCTCCATGGCCACCTCTTCCATAATACCTCTCTGAGGAGGGATATCTCTGTAACAGAGGGCTTGAGCAGATCTTGTTGCAGCTGTCATAGCTCTCCAGAGAGTCCACACACTTACCTTCTGTAAGTGAGTGTGTGGGGGTATGAGCATTTGGTGTTTGTCCTCCTGCCTATGTCAGTGGGACCATGTATTGCTGCTCCAGGTGTTCATAAAACCAAAGGACTCCAGATCAGTTGGCAAGTCCAGAAGAACTGGAGCCACAAAAACAATGGTGGGTGCAGGTAGCCCCTTGGCTCACTTTTCACACTGTTCATCTAGAATAATAATGGATCAAGTGTACTCTTTTCTTCTCAAAGGCAATGGAAATCACAGTCTCACTGACTGCTAATATTTAGGTATCAGCTTTAAGCAGCAACAGAGTAAATGATAAAATTAAACACAGAATTAAATCTACCACTCCTGGCCTCTAAATTAGCCCCAATTGAAACTAATGGCAGAACTTGTTCATAAAGCTATTGCCTCTGGATCTTGGTGAAAGTAAGCACAGATGTCTTCAAGGATACCCATAGTTGATTCATTCCACCACATTAGCTAAAATGCAGGGACCACTTTTTGAAAGAAGAACTCAGATGTTGCTAAGATGTGTGCCTTCCCCACAGAACACACAGAATCATCTCTTATAAAGAAACTCTGCTTTCTGTACTGGCAGCACCCAGTGTCAAACTGCTGCAGTAATCCATTATTTTCAATAATATCTGATGCTGATATTGTTGTTCTGCTAGTGGAGATAATTATGCCAGGTCTTCTTTACATATGATTCTATTTGATTTATTTTCTGTCCAGGGAAAATAAGATATTGGCAGCTATATACAAACTCCAGTTCAAGCAAGGGAGAAGGGAACATTGGCTGAGTTATACATTAGAATCCACATTCTAATGCAGACATTTGATAGCATGTCATTGCTCTCAATGGAATGTGGTTTGTTAGTCCCAACAGTTCTGGGCACCACAATTAAAGAAGGATGTGGAGAAACTGGAGCGTGTCCAAAGGAGGGCGACTAAAATGGTGAAGGGTCTGGAAACCATGCCCTATGAGGAATGACTTAGGGAACTGGGGATGTTTAGCCTGGAGAAGAGAAGGTTAAGAGGTGATATGATAGCCCTGTTTAAATATTTGAAGGGATGTCATATTGAGGAGGGAGCATGCTTGTTTTCTGCTGCTCCAGAGAACAGGACCTGGAATAATGGATACAAGCTACAGGAAAAGAGATTCCACCTAAACATTAGGAGGAACTTCCTGACAGTAAGGACTGTTTGACAGTGGAACACACTCCCTCGGAGTGTAGTGAAGTCTCCTTCCTTGGTAGTTTTTAAACAGAGGCTGGATGGCCATCTGTCGGGGATGCTTTGATCGAGAGTTCCTGCATGGCAGGGAGATTGGATGGCCCTTGTGGTCTCTTCCAGCTCTATGATTCTATGATTCTAAGTGCAGCTAATCAACTCTTATGTGCTAGCTTACTGCTTTAAAAAGAGCATCAGTTTGAGCAACTAACTTTTAAGAATTGAGGTAACCCTGTACACAAGGAAAATGTTCAAGTACTGTAAGTGAAAAGATCCAAGACGCTCTGCAGACAAAGGAGATTATCACATCTATGAATCTCAGTGGGAGAGACACGGGATCTAACAGATGAAAATGGATGTTATTGCATTTACCCGTGTCTGGGTTGTAGGAAGCCTGTATCCACTCAGGCAGCTCACGTGCAACCCGGACTTCTCATGTGGCTTTTTCAAGAATGAGATTTTTGTGTTCTTGAAAAAGCTGTGGAAAAAGTCCAGGTGCAGGTGGGCTGCCTGAGTGGATACAAGATGCCCACAGCCCAGACACGGGTAAATGCAATAACATCCATTTTTGTCTCTTGCATCTCTCCCGCCGGGATTCTTGGGTGCAATAATTTCCTTACTCTAACAGCACATGTAAACAAAACAGAAAATGCCACAGTAACAAATGGTAGGTTCACCAAAATATTTTGTTTTAAGAATACAGAACTAAGGGCTTGTCTGCACCAAGGATATACACTGGACTCGCCCCAGTCCAGGTGTGTTCTGTCCAGGCAATGTATGGCCACATCTGCAGCAGTTGTCTAGATAGCAAATGTGGCTCTATTTCCCTCATCCTGGGCTGAGCAGTACAGGGGAGGAGATGGATACTCTTCGGAGCTGCCACTACCACTGCCACGCCAGCCAAGCAGGTCTCTGTGAAAGCCTGCCCTGCACTATCACTTCTGCTGAGGTCAGAATGGGGTGCCTGTGCAATCACTGAGGAAGGGATAGAGTGACTCCTTCCTTGTTGACCATATGTCTTGATCCTGCATTTTGACCTCATCAGAAGCAACAGCAATGACCAGCCTCTCACAGGGAGCTCCTTGGCTGTTGGGACAGTGTCCTGTGTACACAGCAATGTAGCACCACACCATATTTGGCCCTGTGCATGTGGTTACTCTCATGGTTGTTCAAGGACCAGTCTGGGGCATAATGTTCCAGATTGGCTCTGGGTTAAGCAGACAGTGTAGACATGCCCTAAATTAACATTCTGAAGTCCAACGGTATGCATTGTTGCACTAAAATATACACACAGAGCACTACAGCAGGATACTATTATTAACCTGATAATATAACCTTAGTTTGCACTAGTATTCTAGTATGTTTTAGGACTTGCCTAAAACATTTTTCTGCCTGAGGAGGAGCAGCAAATGAACCCATGAATGTTAAAGTATACAGAAGCAAAACAAACAAACCAGTCAAGTTATTATTGTGCAGAAAATTCCACAAGCACCTCTTCTCATCCTCTGCAGTAAAATAACAAACATCTTGACATTTTCTGCCCTTTTATGACACCCCATATCTGGTGCTTTAGGTTGCTGTCTAATGTCACCTACATCTGGACCTACAGATGTAAGTCAGGACTATGCCATTGAAGCGACCACCTCTATTACCACCATCATCAAATGAGTAACATAATTATGTACTCTGCTACTGGTTACAGATGGGCCATGATGGGGACAGGGCATGGGTGCTGCGTGTATATGTTATTCTAAAAGCCTGATATCTCCCACAGGGGCATATATAAACTTGATATATGAAGAGAAGTGGCCATCATGGCTTTATGACAGATGGACCTGCAATTATTGCTTTGCTTAAGACCCTGGCAAAGGCTGCCAGCAAAGTTTTCTTTGAAGGAAGAGATGGCTTTGCCATCTGTCCCACTGCCACCACTGGACACTGATCCAAAAACTGCCTTAGGCTGGTGTAATGGAGTTTTATGGTGGTATTAAATCACCAAGAGGATTCTGACACCTACTACCTGAAGTGCTGTAGCAGCAATTATTTTCTTGAAGAACAGGGAACCTGTCGTTGTAGCAAAACTTCACTTCTCAATGTTTTGAAATTATCTGAGGTGTCATCTGGGTCTTGGCGGTTTCTAGGGAAATGGCAATCTTAAGTTTCTGAATACTGTTCTGCTACTTCTGTCAGCCTAAAAGGCCACAATAGGGAACAAATGACATGGATATATCTGGGTCTTTATGAGTTCCTCAGAAACCTACATTTAATTTCCCATTCGATAGAGTATCTATCAAATGACTGAGATCAGGCAGCCTAAACTGTCTCTGTCATCTAGCCCCTTCTTCCCTTCTTCCTAAGATGTCTCAACAAAGAAGAAAAAGTCCCAAAGAGGATTTTACTCTTATCCCTTTAACATTAACAGAATTGGCCCCTGCCATGAGGCAAAGCGATGAACAGGGATGATCAGTCAGAAAGCCCCTGGTGACCCAAATGATTCTGCCCACTCTGCATCCAGAACTTCCCAGTTATTAAAAAAAAATCACTGAATTGCAAACATGGCCTGAAACCATTACCATGGTAACAAAGAATTCTGAAGGGAAGATTCTTTACAAAAGAAGAAAGCAGGCATGGGAGGGGGGACTTCAGCTATTCCTTAGGAACAGCCAAACAATATTTTACTGACTCATCATTTAAAGACACTTGATTTGAACAGAAAGAAAAAAGGGGATAGGAAAAGAACACAAGATTTTTGTTTCTGCTTCTAAGGTTAATGCTGATCTAGAAAAATGCTCCCGATAAACTGTTCAAAAAAACTGAACAAAATAGATTAATTTACTAGCGCCATATCTGTGAAGGGTTTATTCAAGCCAAGATGAATGGAAATAGTGAACTAAACAGCTCATTGATAGAAGCATATTCTGTATTTCTTGACTTATTTTGGCCAAAAGGGCCCTGATAAAAGTGGGCAAAGAGCTACTGCTCTGCTTTTTGAGATGACCAACTCCATCCCTAATCCATCCCAGGGATGGGCAGGTGACCTTATTTCAATAGGTGTTGTTGTTGCTGTTGTTTCACATCTTGGTAGCATGAGCTAACCTCATGACAAAGTCAGGATTAGCAAGGCCAAGACTTTACCATGCATTGCACTCACTGGGGCTTTTAGGAGCTGCAGTCCATGAATAATTATTGTTGTTAACTGTCTTTGAGTCAACCTGTGGGTAAGACATCTCCAAGAGTCACTGTCATCCACAGGTCTTCTTAGATCCTGTAAATTCGTAGTCATCACATTCCTAATTGCATCTATCCATCTAGTGTGCATTTTCCCTCTCTTTCTACTTCCCTCCACCTTTCCTAGCATTACTGTCTTTTCTAACTAGTCTTGCCTTCTCATGAGGTGGCCAAAGTATGGCTGCCTCGGTTCTTGGCTTCCTGGGAGATTTCAGGCTTGATCTGTTCAAGGACCTATTTCTTTCTCTTTTTAGATGACCATGGTATCTTCAGCACTCTTCTCCAGCATCATGTCTTACATGAATTTATTTTGCTTCTTATCACCTTTTTCTACTGTCCAACTCTTGTATCTGTACATGGTGACAGGGAATATAATGGTTTGGACAACAAGGAAAATGTGTTCTGGGGTTAAAGAGAAAAGCCCTCAGTCTCCACAGCTATCTGTCTGGTGTCTTCTGATGGTACTAAGCTTTCCTATGGTACCGGGTGATTGCAAAATTACACAGGGGTGCTTCAGCTTGCTCTCATCTAAACTCATTAAATCATCCTTATGGAGAAGCTGATACTTGGGCGCGTTACATACCGCCCTTTTGGGGTGGCCTGTATCCGGCCCTTTCCCCGCCGGATAGGGGCGTCAGCTGCCACAGCGGCAGCCTCTGAGGCCCCAATCTGCCACTTTCCAGGCCACGGGGAAGCGGCAAAAGGCCGCTTCCCCGCGGCCTGGAAAGGGGTGTCCTTGGGGCTTCATGCCCCAAGGACACCCGAAGGCAGCAGGGAGGAGGAGAAAGGGGCCCCTTTCAGCCTTGCGTCGCTGGCGCAGTTGTCTAAAAGCTGCGCCAGCGACGCAAATTCTAGAAGGAGCTCCGTTTCAGAGCTCCTTCCAGGGCCGTGAAAAAGGAGCCCTAGGCACCCTCGCGTGGCACAAGGACGTCACATCTGTGCTGCCCCGTTTGGAGGTGGCACGTTCGTGATGTCCTAATGGCAGTGCCCATGTGTATAGGGCGCCGCCATTTTGTACGTACCAGGTATGTACGAGGGTTAGGTCGTCCGGAAGGGAACCCTTTCCTAACCTTAGTATATACCTGGTATGTACTTTACGCCTGTTTGTAATGGGCCTTAGTCACTAGGAGTTTCTTAACGCTAATTTCTTGTTACGGTTGCAACTTATTTGTTTGCTGGCATTAATTTAATCAGCCATTTCTCCAATGTAATCTGGACTGTGTGTGATGAAAAGGCATTTCCAGCCATGAAAGTGGAGGAAAACAATTAGGCATCTTCTTAGATGTCACATCAGGCCACAGCTGGTTAAAACT
Source organism: Sceloporus undulatus (assembly GCF_019175285.1). Classification (NCBI taxonomy): domain Eukaryota; kingdom Metazoa; phylum Chordata; class Lepidosauria; order Squamata; family Phrynosomatidae; genus Sceloporus; species Sceloporus undulatus. The sequence continues at coordinate 142,058,350 of NC_056523.1, read as the reverse complement.
GTTTATATGCTGAAGGCATACTATTGCAACTATGGGTGGAAGAGGTGGGGAGGAGAGCTGTCACTCATCATCTTTCAAGATCCTGCCTCCAACTTTTTGCAAATTAGTTTTCCTCCCTCTCCCCCCCCCCCACCAGAAAACTGGAACAAACAAGTAGATGAACATGCCCCTAGCTCATTTTCTGGTTTAAGGCAGGCAGGCGGGATTCAGGGAAACACAAGAAATGATCCACATTGTTGTTGCTTTTGTTGTTTTCTATTTAATTTAAGATGCTAAGCTCTTCTTTGGTTTTGCTACTTTTCTCCAGTCACACAATGACATGTCTTCTAAATATCTTCTCCTTCTTTCTCCTTGTCACACCCATGCACTGCATTATTTCCGATGTGCCTTTGGGTCTTTTACAGAAATGTGATACCTCCTCCAAAGGTTTGAGAAGACAGCTCATAGCACCTCTGTGGGCTTCTTATAGTCTATCCTCAGAGAGGGTTCAGGAAAACTTCTGCAGAGCAATGACCCTTTGGAGGAAAGCTTCCCTCTTTCTTCAGTTTATAAAACTCTGAGAAGCTACAAGACACATCTTGCTGTTTTATTAATAGAAACAGAACCCATAGATATGGCATTTATTGTCTCTGAGTTTCCTCTCTTGAAGGAAGTAGCTCTCTTCCATTGTGCTGTGACTACTGACAGCTCCAACCTATCTGATTGCATTCACAGTCTTCCTATCAGTTCTACTTTTACAGAATTCGTTAAATATGACATTTTAAAGCACACAATTATTCACACAAACAATAGGTTTTACACTGGGCTTCTTCTTTTCTTCTCACTCTCTGGATGGTGACCTCTTCTGAGAGCTTTCACTTTTTCCCCATCCTGTTAAGAATATGACTTCCTAAATGGATAACATGTGTTTTCAGAACAATGCTCTGTGTGAAATAAAAGCTTTCTAGGCTCAGCTCTTGATGGCCCTCTTCTCACAGACTTTTCAGACGTTGGTTCCATTCAAACTAGGCCAACAAACTAGGCCTCAGCAATAGGAACAGAAGCTGAATCCAGACAAAACTGAGGTACTTATGGTATTGGCCCCGAACCCAGGTATCGGGATACAACCTCCAGTCCTAGAAGGGGTCACACTCTCATCAAAGGACTATGTTCGCAGTCTGGGGGTGCTCCTAGATTCGTCACTTCACATGACAAATCGTGTAAATGCGACGGTCACGAGCTCCTGTTATCAGCTTCAGCTGATACGCCAGCTGCATCCTTTCCTGGAAGTTAGGGACCTTGAGACTGTAGTACATGCACTGGTAACCTCATGCCTTGATTTCTGGAATGCACACTACATAGGGCTACCCTCGTGCTTGGTCCAGAAACTTCAATTAGTTCAGAACATGGCAGCCAGATTGGTCTCCGGTACATCCAGAAGAGACCACATAACACCAATCTTAAGATCACTCCACTGGCTACCCATCAGTTTCCGGGCCCAGTACAAGGCGTTGGTTATCACCTTTAAACCCCTAAATGGCTCGGGTTCAACCTATCTTCGGGACCGCCTCCTTCCATATAATCCTCCCCGCACACTTAGATGCTCAGGGGAAAATCTGTTATAGCCTTGTAAAACAATGCTGTCTACGACCTCCCAGAGGACCTTTTCAGCTGTAGCTCCCAGATTGTGGAATGGCCTGCCGGACGGGATCCATCATATTACCACTCTAAACAGTTTTTAAAAAGGTATAAAGACAGATCTCTTCCAGCAGGCCTTTCCTGAATAGTTCTCCAGCTATCAAAAGGAAAATCTAATTGCTGACCTCTGACTTCACCACAGTTATTGTATTGTTTTTAAGTATGTTTTATGTTTTAAATTCTACATTGTTTAATTGTATTTTAAGGGGGGGAGGTTGAGGGTTCGGACTGTATATTTTTAATCTTGTAAACCGCCTCAATTGCATTTTGTAGAGAGGCGGGATAATAATAATAATAATAATAATAATAATCCCGCCTCTCTACAAAATGCAATTGAGGCGGTTTACAAGATTAAAAATCTTGTAAGGTGGAATTAAGGTAATAAATGCATGTAGCTCAGCATCAACTAAAAGGATTTGGCATTGACTGGTTTTATATCCATCATCATCATCTGAGCCTCTATGTAAATTTACAGCACTTTATAAATAAAAGTTAATAATAATAATATCTCTCATTTAGTAATGATATATCTATTCTCCTCTATCTTCTTGACCATTAAGTTCTCCAAATCCTATCTTCTCACTTTGCCCTCCCCATCATTTGGGAAAAACATGGGCAATACCTTAGGGTTTTCTGTGAGATCTTTTTTTTCTTCCTTCCTTAAATTCAGAAAATGGCAAGTAAAATGATCAATGGACTGGTGCCAATCCCTTATGACTTCTTTAAGACTTCTGCACACACTGTTTAATTACAACCTTGGAAATTACTCCAAAAGATGTATCAATGGCTGACAAATGGTTGGCTTTAAAAGGGTATTAAGCAATTTCATGGAAGTTTATTCCATCAATGGCTACCGGTCAGAATAACTATACATCCTGTACAGTATCAGAAGCAGCACATGTCTGTCTAGCATGTGCTGGGGAATATGACATCCCTGTAGATGCATTCTTGTCTTGGTTGTGGGGTTCCCAAAGGTATTTCTGGCTAGCCACTCTGCCAACAAAATTTTGGATTCACAGGGCTCTTATGTTTTCAAACTTGGAAGATGCCTCCCTCCTAGCAAGGTCTTCTATGGGTTTTCCTGACCAATTGTTTGTGCATTTTTATGTCTAGAAGAAAAAGGCCATGATTCTAGCTGGACTAAGTGTCTTTTAGACATCATGGTAGCAGTAGCACAGCAGTTGTTTCCCAACAGGCTAATCACAAAGACCTGCTGTGTAGCTATACGGTATAATCAATTTGGGTAGGACTTTGCCTTCTCTCATTCTTGGTCCTACCAAAGAAATTACCAGCATGAAAAGAAACCATATGATTGGTCCTAGCCCCACACCAGTATCCTTTTAAACATTACAATCATATCCCTAGTTTAACACAGAGAGGAGTAGCTCCTACTCCACTGATGTAACATCTAAAGGAACCCTCCCTTGGTATTCATAACAGAAATCTCCATTACATATAACATGGTGCTTCTCTTCCAAAATCCCATCACAAGGATCCTTCCATGCTCCACATCCTGGTTTTCCAGTTGTTGTTGTTGCAGCCAATGGATGAAATCCTGATAGTCTACTATATTTATTTTTACCAGTGTCATGATGCAGCAGCAAGGAAATGCAGTGCAATTGGTCATGGAGCAGTGGCAAGGGAAGACAGAAATAATTTGCTTGCTCTGGGCAAACTATTTCTCCAGAGGTTGACTTCCTTTATGGCCATTATCTGTGGCCTTCTCCCCCCCCCCCTCCAGCTGCCACTGCCTGTGCTAGGGTAGTTACATCAGTGGATCAGTAGGCGTCTAGACAAATTGAGAAGACAAACTTTCTATAGGAATGCATGCAAGTATATGGAGAACATTTATTCATGCAACACTACAGGGTGGTCTGTTTCTTTAAATGTAGCATGTTTGATTGTTGAAAACAAGACTATAAATCTGTGGTGGCAAACTTATGGCACACGTGCCAGAGATAACATGTGAGGGCACATGGAGGGCGGGAAAGAGGAGGAACAGGTGCATGTCTATTCCTCCTCTTCCGGCTGTCCTGGGCCTTCAGCAGTCTCAGGAGAGGCAGTTGAAGGCCTGGGAGGTTGGGGGGAAGAGGAGGAACAGGCGCTCACCTGTTCCTCCTCTTCCTTCCTCCTCTTCCTCTCCACCTTCTCTGGCCTTCAACTGTCTCCGGGGAAGTCCCACCCCTGAAACTCCTGCTCCCAGATGGTGGCTGTCCAACCCCAGAAGGCAAAAGCCTTCCCCCGGATGTCCAGTTCCCCCTGAATTTCCGCCCCTCAGAGGAATTTCCACCCCTCTCGGTGCAGGAACAGCTTTGCGTTTGGGCACTCAGACTTTAAAAGTTTCACCATCACTGTTCTTCCTATTTTAATATGTCACTGTTTACCAAAGAAATAGTTTGACTGAAAGCAAATATGTTCACAGATCCTTAAGATTGAACCATGTGGCATTTTGCTGCCTGAAGAAAAAAGAGAGAATCCCCTCCCCACACACTGACAGTTCGCCACTGACAATAGGAGAGCATCTGTGTCTTGTTGAAGGCTAGCCTACCCACATGGCTATCTCCTTCAATACCCTGCTGCCAGTTTCCAGCATCTGGCACTGGAAGTGACTCCTCCTTCAGTCTACATAATGGTAGGACTATCCCTTCAAATTTGTAATTCTACATATACATAAACCACAGATAATCTCCCTCACTTTCACATAATCCCCTAAACTATATCTGTCATTAAGGGATAGGATTGTATCACACTCCGAGCTACAGATCTCACTCATACCTTTTGGAATACAGCTCCCAGCATTCCCCAAATTGTGCCATGCTGTCTGGAGATTGTGAGAGCTATAATCCAAAATAGTAACTTTTTCAGGTTCTGATCCAGTCAGTGAAGATAGCAACTCTCCATTGATGAGTATTGTTCTACAGAAACAAGAGACATATGGGGGGGGGGGGAGAGGGGGCTGTACAGTCAATTTAGTTCCAGGTTTCTACCTTGTCCTTCAGATTGTGATGCCCTTGTCCAATCACATGTCAAAAATGCGAAGCTCTAAATCCAAGTACTAAGAAGCAGATGGACTAGCATACAACTGGATATGACAGTGATGCCCTTCTGTCCCTCTGGGGCTGTGCTTTTTCTGCACCATAGCAGCTCTCAAAAGAAGTAACAGAAATTTAAGCCACTAGTTTTCCATCTTTCTGTGATATTGCTGAGAGAATATTATCCTAGTAATATAACAAAACTTCAGTCCAACTCATTCCGCTTCCTAGACCTGGAAGGAGCTTAAGCTGAACAAAAAGATACATTTCCACTTGGTCACACACCTCATAAGTACTTGAGCTTTAATGCCATCTGTGTCTAGTTAATCTAAACTATATTAGACTTATCTCCTCAACAGTACTTGAACATATACCTGAGATGAAATCAGATATTCTCTCCCTCATCTCCTTTCTTCATAGCTCTTCATGAGCTCTGCTGAAACTGGGTTTTCTCATACAGGTAAAGCTACTCTTAATACTGACTGATTTCTTCATCAGAAATGCCTATAATCAGCAGAAACAACCACAATCACTTGAGCTAGCATGTGTGCAAGATACAAGGAGATAGATGCTTCTTAAGGTCTGTTCCATGATGCTCTGTCTTGCTCTCCTTCTCTGTTTCTGAAAGGAATCAACAGGATGTCAGTGGCATGCTCTGTGTGTAACACTGTTGAAGAAGGCAGAAATGTGGAGTTGAAGGAATAATGGACAAACCACCTGCAGGAGATAATCGTGCAAAACCAGCATTTCAGCTGCATCACCTGTCTCTGAGGGGCAGCAACAGATCTCACGGGTGGGGGAGGAAGAAAAGGAGGCTTGTTTTTAAACAATATAGATTGAAAGTTGAACAGTAGTTATATTGGCATTCTAAACCACTTGTAGACGAATGGGCTCATGTGAAAGATACACATTTACCATCATCACCACATTATACATCCACATGGAAAGTAACCTCCACATCTGTTTTCAGCACATTGTTGGTTTGCTTCATTTCGTTTAGGATGAAGATGATAAGTATCTCATTGTGGGACCTCAGTTCTCATTATCCCACATTATTGGTGATGCTGGCTAGTGCATCTATGAATGACATACAAACAACATCTGGAGGGCCACATGTTTCCCAGCCTTGTTTTAGAACCATTCCTTGTCTCTGAACACAGCTGCACACACACCTATGGATGTACAATTAGGCTGTATTTTAAGATCAAGAAAAAGAAGGGAGGGGGTAGGAGTGAGGTCCAAGACCTCAGATTGTCTCACAAACATCCTAGATTTCAATAGAAGATCTTGCATAATTTCTGAGTTAATTTGAGATGAGAGTTGGAGAAACAAAAATAATGACCATGGAGGTCTTAGATAAATTCAGTCAAGAAGATGATGAAAACTTGCAAAAGATTTCCCATACTGCTTCAATCATCAATTAGAACAGTGATTGTAGACAAGAAATCAGAAGACTAGGAGTGGGAAGGGCAGTTATGAAAGAACTACTGAGGACAAGATAATAAAAAGCAAAGGTACAAGAGTTAACACTAAATAAGGATCATTCAAACGATCGTATTTCCCATCATCATGTACAGTTGTGAGAGCTGGATAGTGAAGAAAGCTGACAGAAAGAAAATCAACTCATTTGAGATGAGGTGCTGGAGAAGAGTGCTGAAGATGCCATGAATGGTCAAGAAGACAAATAAATTGGGTATTGGAACAGATCAAGCCTCAGCTGTCCCTAGAAGCCAGGGAAACCAAACTGAAGTTGTTGTATTTTGGTCACATCATGAGAAGGACTGACTCAATGGAAAAGGCAATAATGCTTGGAAAGGTGGAAGTAGGAGAAAAAGAGGTAGACTGCATTCCAGATGGATGGACTCAATGAAAGAGGCTATGGGCCCGAACAGACAGGCCAAAATAAAGCTGCTTTGGGTCACTTTGGAGGTATGCTGTTTAAATGATGTGTGTGTCCTAAGAGGCTGGAAGCCATGCCAAAGCCATGGTCCAGTCCTAAGGACTGGAGCGCAGCATTGGTGCAGCTTCTGGCCTCTTACGATGTGTGTGTCATTTAAACAGCATACCTCCAAAGTGACCCAAAGCAGCTTTATTTTGGCCTGTCTGTTCAGGCCCTATGAGCCTGAAGGAACTATGCAGAGCAGTTAAGGACAGGAGGTCTTGGAGATGTCTCATCCACTGGGTTGCCATGAGTCAAAGCTGACTGAAATGCAGTTAACAACAAAAAGAGATGAGCTCTCACTGTGAGTACGGTTCAGATTTGGGAGGTGCCACATATGTAAAACATTTACATTACATTTTAGTTGGCTCATTCACAATAATTTCCTTGGACAGGAATAGCTAAAGGAATTTTATGCTATGGGCAAATCCCAATTTTCACCCTGCTTAAAACAGAGCTGCTGAAATCAATATGATTTATGCTACTTCTGAGTAACAAATCCCATTCATTTTGATGGGTTCAAGCTGGAACTGAGTTCAGCGCCATGCCTTTATAGCTGCTGTTTTATAGCACAAAGTGTCAAAATAATATTGAATAAACACACGCACAGAGAGAGAGAGAGAGAGAGAGAGAGAGAGAAGCACATCCACAATTTTAGTTATGTGCTGACGTGCCCTCATTAGCTTCTTATTCATTAAACTAATTACTTTCAATACAAGATAGGAAGTGGGTTTCCAAAAGTCACCCATCATCATGGATAACAGTGCCAACAACTGCCATTAACACTGATTTCATTCCATTAGACTCCAAAAGCATGCCTTTAGTAAGAATAATCTCTGTTTAAATAACAAACAAATTAAATGTTTTGGGGGCACTGTCTTCCCTCTCTACCACATTAAGAAAATGTATTCAGCTAGCCTTGCTGAAGGTTTTTTAATTCATATTTCATGCAAGCTTGTGATTCAGTGGGGTTGGGAGTGGGGAAAGAAGAGGGGAAAACAGAAGAAAAGTCTAAAAATGATGTCAAAGGCCCCATACAGACAGGCCAAAATAAAGCTGCTTTGGGCCAATTTGGAAGTATGCGATTTGAATGACACACACATCTTAAGAGGCTACAAGCTGTGCCAAAGCTGCACTTCTGTCCTTAGGATTGGATTATAGCTTTGGCGTGGCTTCCATACTCTTAGGATGCATGCATCATTTCAATAGTATACCTCCAAAGTGGCCCGAAGCAGCTTTATTTTGGCCTGTCTGTATGGGGCCATAGTTTCACCACTTTGCCAAGGAATGCTGACACACAGATGTAAAGGTAATAGCAAACTGATATACAGAAAAATGTGATACATGTCAAACCATAAATGGGGATACATCATTATTGGATGTGGTGCTCACCCACATGAAGTTGAAGAACTAGCAAATACAGAGGAAAAAAGAGGGAGTTCACAGTCAGTAGTATCAAGACTCTTACTTGCAAATACGAGAGCAAATCAAATTAATAAAGGAAACCACTGCCCTGATCTTGGAAGACCAGCGAGCAGTGAGGTTAATAAGAGGACCTGTTGAATGTCCATCATTTATATATAGTAGTTCCGAAAAGTCAACGTCACCTTGAAAGTACATACAGCAAAAAAAAAAAAAAATATAAAAAAAAAATAAAATCTAAAAAAAATCACTAGACTCACTATGGCCATGGAGAACAGGCCATCCCTGGACAGTGCAGCTTTCTCCTTATAATCCCCTGCTGTCATTGACAAATGGGTGGTAAGGCATAGAACAGGAGTAGGCAACCTTTTTGAGCCGGGGGCCAGGTTGCTGTCCCTCAGGCGACTGGGGGGCCGAAGCCAAAAAATAAATAATTAATTTTTTTTAAAAAAATTAAATATATAAATAAACCAGGACAAATGTAGGACAAAATTTCCAAATGGAAGACACTTTTTTAAAAAAATGGAGGACACGCAAAAAATTTGCTGATTTTTTTAAAAAATGTTAATATAAATGCATGTTTCTGAGGCTTCTATAGACAATTGCCCCCCAAAGGCCCCGGCGGCAATTGGCAGCAGGACTAGGCTGGGGCCGGTCCCAAGGCCTCGCCGGGCCGCATCCAGCCCGCGGGCCGCAGGTTGCCTACCCCTGGCATAGAATCTCCACCAATCAGTGGCCCAAGTGTCACCACCTCATGAAGATCTACAGCTATTTGAGTTCTTTCAGATGCTACTTCATTAATTTTACTTTACTCAAAAAAGGCTCACCTAAAGGCACATTCATAAGAGATGTGTAAAGGAAGTACCTGATCCAGTCATTTCATGGTGGAAATTATATAAGATTCAAATGGATCTGCTTTGAGTGTTGATCCACAAATCCTCCCATATCACCTCCACTTTGGAGGTTGCACTATTCTATGAGATGGTGCTCAGATGTGATTGAGAATTTCTGGACACAGGGAAAGCAATCTGCATCTTATAAACATGCTTGAAGTAACAACAACAGTTAATAACAATAACAACAAAAAGTTCTTATTAGGCATCACCATTGTTAAGTATCACAGGAGCATTTCCTTCAGAACATTTCCTTCAGAACAAATGTACTGAAGAGAAGAATGTACATTGGGTGTTTACACATTATGTTGAACTTGGTTCTACCCTGACGTCTTTCAAATTAATCCATGTCCTACTTAATATTTTGTGATGGCAAGTGGAAACAGATAAAATGCTCTGTACAGAGTACAAACGAAGATGCACAGAAATTGCCACTCTTTTTTTTTTTTTACTTAAAATACTGTACTCTCTTTTTGCTTAAACAACTCAAGGTGAGCAAACAATAAATGTAAAAGGAAATCCGCCTATTCCAGATTTACTCCAGTGACAATGATACTGTTTGGCAGCACTAAGAATAAAGCTTGACTTCATATATGTTGACTTGAGAGGATTCAGACAGAAGCAGGCAGGAAATTAATACTAAATACAAAAATGTGTGTGTGTGTGTGTGTGTGTGTGTGTGTGTGTGCATGGACACCCACCCATATCTGCACACTTATATGTTATTTTTTTCAAGCTGTCAGTCAGCTTTGACCTAAGGTGACTCTATGAATGAGACCTTGTTAACAATCCCTACTAACCCCCCTAAACCCAGCAAAATCCTTTGTCATTGTTGTTTTAATGATGATGTCAGGAGAGGTGAACAACATCACTAATAATAATTGTAATTCCATTATTACTGTAAGTGACAGAATAATCAATAGAAGATAATTTGAGGTCAAATCACTTCTTTGCATTATAAAAAAGCAAGTGCTTATTCATAATATGAAGGAAATTAAAATAATTTGATAGAAAATATATGTATGCATTCATAATATACCACGGTGTCCTGATTTGATTCTAAGATGTGCCATTGTATCGAATCACTATTCTCTTGTCTCTTGCTTTCCAGCTAGGGTGAATTTATGAGGATCTTTTAATGGGGTATTTTACTATCCCTCATTTATTCACTGACTTGTGTACTTATTTAAAAGTTGCCCTTTAGGGCATAAACCTTGCAAGCTGACACACCTGGGGGGGGGGGGGATGGAAGCATGCTGCAGCTTCAGCTGCATGCCAGTCAATGTATTTATTAATTTTAGAGTTAATGCAATCATTTTATTGTTTTTCCACATGCCCACAACCAGAATCAGTCAGAAAATGTCAATGTTTTTTGGGCTGCATTTCTTGGAATCCTCTAGTTACTGTGGCTGCTGGCTTTCCATTGCTAGCCCTGCTGTGTGTGCACACCATCAGAAATCTCAAGGCAAGAGTGATGCCTTGAAAAGAAACTAGTTTTGAAAAAAATAACCCAGTGTGTTGCTACCGCCACCACCCCACAGGCTGTTTTGAAGCGGCTGTCGTAGACTCCAGGGGTTCACCTCCTCCTCTCTTCTTCTGTCTCCCCCAAAGTTTCTCAAACCACTGCCAGCATCAGGAATCAACAGGAGAGTTTATTCCACATAGAGACAGATTGAGCTGACTTGGGATTCATTGCTTCTGGAGTCACTGAATGTGGTGTTATAGTATTACTTCATTGTGGCTTCTTGTATCTTTCTGTTAACTTGCCCTGTTCTGTTCCCATCTTTCTTACTCTGTCCTCAATGGCACAATATAACTTTTTGGTATATATTATTGTTAACCAATAGTAGTAAGAAATTCTTGACTGGTTCAACAGTGGAATATGCTGCCCCAGAGTGTGGTGGAGCCTCCTTCTTTGGATGGTTTTAAGCAGAGGCTGGATGGGAGTGTTTTGATTGTGTATTCCTTCATGGCAAGGGGTTGGACTAGATGGTCCTTGGGTTATCTTCCAATTCTGATTCTATGATTATATGTGTGGCATTAATCTTTCCTCTTGATCTTTCCTTAGGAGTGAGATTCCTTTTTTTTTTAATTTACATACCGCTATGCCAAAGATCATAGCGGTGAACAGCAAGTAAGCTCATTAGCAAGTAAGCTAATTTGCCCCCAACAGTCTGGGTACTCATTTTAGCGACCTCGGAAGGATGCAAGCCTGAGTCGAGCTTGGGCCCTTTTGCTGGTCTTGAACTCGCAACCTTGTGGTTTCGAGTGAATGGCTGCAGTACAGGCATTTAACCACTGTGCCACCAGGGCTCCTTTCTTGCTTTCACTCTCCTTTTCTCATCCCTTTTCTTGTCATACTACAACTCCTAGTTAAATGTCTTATCTTTCCCCTTTTCTCTCAACTTCTTTTTCTTCATCATCTTTCCATAACTCCTGGTTATGACAATCTTATCCTTTGCTTCCTCATTCCCTTTTTCTGTCTCACATCCTCTTTCTCCTTTTCCCCTACTTTGCCTAAAATTCTGGGTATCATGAAGACAGTCCAGCCCCAATTCAGGGTTTTGAGCCCACATTGTGCAATCAAGACGTGGCAAGCCCAGGGGGAGTTTGGGGCAGTATTTAGTCAATGCAGACAAGACCATAGACTAAATTAATTTAAACTGTCAGCAATGAAGTCTATCATGCTTGTACCTCAGGCATATATTGCCAGCTTTTTAAAGCAACCTACAAAGCCAAATTTTACATGCATGTTGGATCAAAGTTAAAACCAGCTGAGCAACCTCATCTTCCTCCAGTTCAGAGCCACTATCATTTTGCTTAGGAAAGGTAAACTTGGGGGGGGGGGGATTACTGTGAGCTTTATGTCCCTTCCATGATCCCCTTTACAAATTATGACATGAGACGGAACAAATCTTTCTTTGTTAGTTAGTGGCAATCACCAGAGGAGAGAGAGAAGCAAATTAAAAATAAACAAACAGGAGGGGGGAAGTACCCCAGTCAAAGGAGGTGACTCAGTTACTCAGCACCTTTCTGCTAACAGACCAAAGTACCTTTGCATCTTAGGACTTCTTATGCGTAAGAGCAACTGTTAGAAGAATAGCCCACATTTTTACAAGGAAAAAAATCTTGAATTCTCCTGTTGACCTACTAGTTTTTGATCCATTTTGCAAGCAAATGTTTCTTACATCCTGTGGCACAGATGGTTGATATTTTCACACTGCAGTAGTTATTAGGTTTTAATGTTACTTAGTGACAACTTTACAACATTTGTACAGTCACCTGCTCAAGACCCCTGCTGTTTGATGCACTAAGCATTAAAACTCTTAAATGAGCTCAAATAGTGCCAGAAAAGGTTACACTGGTATTTTGCAAACTGAGTGTGCACATTGGCCATCATTTCATGTGAGGCTTCCTTTGTAGGCTTTTTGATGTTAAAAAGTTCCCTCCTATTGAGTTACTTCCTTTGCTAGGCTTTCAAACAATAGCTTACCAGCAGTAGTTCTGTCACAGTGGGCTAGTTCACAGCTCCTGAAGCATCCATAGATTTCGTCTCTCCCGCTCATTCTCTTTTTCAGGCATAATGGTTGGGGATCTGCCTGATTTAGAAACAACTAAACCTCTGGCTGCATAGTTCCTATGGTCCAGTCCATGGACCTAGTTTGATAGGACAGGCATTCTTGAAAGTGAAACAGTGGTAGGCTAATGTGCTGTCAGAATACAGCCTGCAGTAATCAATGGTATCTAAAATGAATGAACTAGAGGGGAGGCATCAGAGTAAGAGAGAAAATTAATACAGATGTTTATTGGAGAAAACCAGTGCTCAGAAACCAATGCCTTTTTTCAAATGCAGCAAGCAGACATTTGAGACTGCCTTCCCTGCCTTGGTTGGATGCTCTTTTGCACATTAACACCTAAGTATTTGTTCTGCTTTTCGCTTGGTGCGAGTAGGGGGAAGTCTCACAACCTTCTTAGGCTCTGCATATCTTTTTACTATCTCTCCCAACCTCCTCCACAATGAAGCCATTTCAGTTATCATTATCCCCTCTCCTATCCCACCGCTGGTTGTTCCTTCAGAACCCAGATTATCTCTCTTTCCTTGCTTATTTGAGCTTAAATAGGAAGTGACTGGTTTATTTGCTGCTTTTTACATTTTCTATCTATTATCATGTTGTTTGGCCCAATGGGAACTCTGCCATACATCCAATAATGTTTAATCTAATCCCTAGGGTACTATTGGAGGCCAATTTTAGCTCTGGCTGGGATAATTGTATCATCAGATCAATTGATTTTCAGCATGTTAGGAGGGCCTCTGTTCAGAATAATTGGTGGGGTCAAGGTTCTTTGCAGCAGGCAGAGCAGTTGAATGCAGACTGATGTGATAGCCCTAGGATAGCAGGGATACTAATTCTCTTCAGTAAACGATAGAGAGAGAGGGCGTACCATTAACCTCCCCAGAGTGGGCCCAGGCACTGTGGTTCAATATAGCTATATCCAAGTACATTTACCTTCTGTTCTGCTAACATGATTCTTGAATTTCTTTCTCTGTAAGTTACATCCTCATTTTAAAAGCAGGAAGCAAATCTAAAATGTTAGTGAAATGTGCCACTTATTTCTATTAATAACAAAACCCCAATTTCTTCTTATTACAGAAACCTGGTTACGGATAGCTTATGTGATGCCTTAAGTAATTATGACAGCGCCTACTAAATAGCTGGTCTTCCTAAAAATGAATGTACTGAGATTTTCCTATTTTTAATGCTCTTTTAGTATACTGTTCATGAGTATGACTCATTAGTGACATATATTCAGAAATAATAGGCAGCACATTCCAAAATGCTTAAACCTATTACAAAACAATGGATTGTCAGACATGGGTGCCAAAATAGCTTTGGGCACAATAGCCCATGTTCACTGGCAAGTTCCAACTAGAGTGGACCCATTGCATCAATTGGATTTACATGAAGATTGACTTATCATTCAGGAATTGATTTAATGGATCTAATCTAGTTGGGAGTAGCAACTGGATTTATCTCTATGTGTTCTGATATGGTTTTCTATGGTTTTTGCTGCAGAGTATTAAATAGTTTGGACTGTCCTGAATGAACTGTTGCTCACAGAATATTTGTTACAGAGCCCCTGGAATGGTTTTTAAGGTATGTGTGAGGAGGCAGTTTTCGTTGTTGTTATCCACTCTCAAGTCGATCTCAACCCATAGCAACCCTGTAGACGAGACATTTTGAAGATGCCCTGTCCTCTGCTGCTCTGCTCAGTTCCTGCATGTTTATACCCATGACCTCATTTATAGAGTCCATTCATCTAGCATGTGGTCGTCCTCTCCTTCTGCTTCCCTCCACCTTTCCTAGCATTCTTGTTTTCTACAATGAGTCCTGCCTCCTTGTGATGTGGCCAAAGTATGATAGTCTTAGTCTAGTCATCTTGGCTTTTAGAGGGATTTCTGGCTTGATCTATTCTAGTACCCATTTGTTTGACTTCTTGGCTGTCCACAGTATCCTCTTCTTCAGAACCACATTTCAAATGAATTTATTTTCTTCCTATCTGCTTTCTTAACTGTCCAGCTTTCACATCCATACATGGTAATAAGGAATATGATGGCTTGTACAATTCTAACTTTCACGCTCAGTTGTATTTCTTTACATTTTAGGATCTTTTCTAGTTCTTTCATAGCTGCCCTACGCATTCTTAGTCTTCTTATGATTTCTTAACTGCAGTGCCTGTTCTAATCAATCCTTGATCCTAGGTGTGACAATTCTTTTACTATTTCTATTTCCTGATTGTCTAGGTTGAATTTGTGCAGATTCTCCATGGTCATTATCTTTGTTTTCTTTATGTTCAACAATAAGTCTGCCTTTGCACTTTCTTCCTTGATCTTTCTTAGTAGTTGTTCATGGTCTGTGATGTTTTCTACTAGTATTATGGTGTTGTTTGCATACCTTAGATTGTTGATATTCCTTCCTCCTACTTTCACTCCTTCTTCTTCTGTGTTCAAGCTTTTCATATAATATGTTCTGCATATAAGTTGAACAGCTAAGGTGAAATGATAAATTTCATCTATTTTCAGATACTTGGAGCAGAGAGGAAAAATGACTTATCCCATTCATTAAAATCCAAACATATTCAAATATGAAGACTCTTACAAGTACAATGTGCACTTAGAAATGTCCTCCATGTGTTCAGTTAGCTTACTCCCAAGTAGGTGACAGGCTAGATTGCAGGCGGGCTTTATTATTGCTGGGAGGACTTAACAACAATACATGTTAAGTGTTCCTTCTCCAAATTCTGAAATACAAAATATTCCAACCCCCCCCCCCCCCAGGTGAGATAGTAACATTTTTGCTTTCTGATGGTTCAGTGTACACAAACTTTGTTCCATTCACAAAATTATTAAAAAATGTTGTATAAAATTACCTTCAGGTAATGTATATGTATAAGGTGTATAAGAAACATAAATGCATTTTGTGTTTAGATATCTAATTGTGTATGTATATATAAACACAGGTGTTCCAAAATCAAAAAAAAAAAAAAATCCAAAATAAAAAACACCTCTGGTCCCAAGCATTTTGGATAAAATACTCATACTTCTTACTGTTTAAGCATTTAGTACATATCTGACTTATAACTCTGTAAGAGGCTCAACCCATGGAAGTCTTGGTGGTAATTTTGCTTGATTCTGGGGGAGGGGTTCCTCTCACCGTACCTTTGTCTGGGAGGGGGGCGGGCTCAAGCACTTGTGCCTCCATGACCATAGCTCTGCATCTTGTTATAAGGATCCATCCTTACTTGCTCCTAAAGTAAGCTTGTTTCAGAACAATAATGTTAATACCTTAAAATAATTACTCCCGTGATGATAAAGAGTATTAGCACAAACTCCTCACAGCACATTTCCAAAGGGTGTTTATTAATGTGAGATAAAACACTATCTTCCTGTTGAACAGGAGGATGCCTCAGGAGTTCCGTCTTTGCAACTCTAGTGTGGCCACCTGCTGCTCCTTGATTAGCAGGTGAATCAGAATTCAATGATCCACCAGTTTTCATGGGTCCTGCATGTTCTGATGCAGTTCTCATCTTGAAAGATACATAAAAAGGCATTTCAAATATGTACTTTGAGATGACATACAACGAGAAAAATAGGGATGGGATAGGTGTGTTTGTCTGTTATAGTTCAAATGACAGGAATCTAGTGGCGCCTTAGGGGCTTGACAGATGACCAGCTAAATGCCGCTCCTTTTAGCCCCAGATCACTGCTGTGGCAACTGCACTCCGTGTCAATGATCTGCTCCCTCTTGGAAGCAAAACCAAGCAGCTGTCAGCAGTTTCTTAGAAGGGGCACCATAGTGGCACTCATGGCCATGATGACACCCCTTCTGGCCAGCACCATTTGGGCTCTGTGCTGCCCGTGCATCATCATGGTGTGCCCCATGTAAACGGGCACATGCCATGATGGTACCCGGGCAGTAGACAAGGGTTCTTGGCCGTGTGGACTCCAAACCCTAGTCCATGTACAGGCTGGTGTAAACTGCTGGTCTGTACGGGGCCTTAAACTAACAAGGTTTATTTGGCATAAGGATTTGTGGACTGCAGTCCACAAAAGCCTGCGCAAGAAAAACTTGTTGGTCTTTAAGGTTCCATGGGATTCTTTGCTGTTGTTTAGAAATATGTATTATTGGGAAAATATATTGTGAAATTTGTACTGAAAAACAAATGTTTATGTGGATTAAAACACCTAATCTGCAGATGAATTGAGAAACTGCATGAAACAGATCTATGAGTAAATGCATTCAGAAATGACACAAGGAAGAAACCATGCCGTCCATTCTTGGGGATTTAATTTATAATAGACTTTACGTTTAATTTATCATTAGCCTCTCTGTTGTGCCAAGAGCTATGATGAGTGAATCTTTCAGTTTGTCTTCCTCTTTAATTTGTTGAGCTCAAATTTTGGCTTGGTTTTGGACAATTAAAAAAAAAAGCACTCACAAAAATTGTATTCATGACTGTAGGCAATTTCTAATATATGTATTTTCCCCCTAATGTATACAATTTATCCTTATATAGTACAGATCTTTGAATGTGGTTTCTAATAAGATATTCATGTTTGTGTTTACTTTCTCCTAATATAGGCATTCCTCTACAATTTTTTTGAATGGGAAAGTTATGCAAAAATGCAAATTCTGTAAATCTGGAAAATACAAATTCTGGTATGCATTTCATTTCTGTTACTGATGTGGGTGGTCCAAATTATGTGGACTGGTATGAAAATTTGGAGAGACTGAGTTACAACCACATTATCTCCTAGCAGCCTAACATCTTCTAGAACTCTACCAGAACTTACAGTTTAGGACACATTGTTGCCAATGCTCATGGCAGTTGTCATAATATCCTGTATCCTGTGATGCAAACTTCATTACTATTCAGTATTACAAGTGTGATGGCATATTACTAATGTGTTAGAGACCAAATTTTTCATCTTGGTATAACTGACAAAGCCATGGTTCTCTCAGTGTGGAATTAGCCAGGCTGTACATTTGCATTAAAGAAGCAAGAAAGCCTAATATAAAAACTAATAAAGGCAAGTGTTCTTAAGAGCCTTCATTTGTTTTTAAACAACCAAGCAATGAAGATACATTTAGCAAAGTTGATTTGTTTGCTCTTAAGTTTAGGAGAAAAGGTCACATTCACCATTTATAATAGCAGCAGAAAGACCAGAGCCATCAATTCTCAACTCTAATTCCCTATCTCATAACTGTCAGATTATGAAACTGCACACTGTAAGCCGCAGGAGTTTACTGAAAAAACATCTCCTCCTTCTCCTCTGCCACTTTAATCAGATGAATTAATAAAACAGGATTCAACATCCACTATTCATTCTGAGAGTTTGGGGGAAAACTGGGACATTACACTCTCTAAAATGATACTATTATTTTTTAAAGACAGTACTCTGAAACTCAAAGAGTACTTAACATCCTGCCTCAGACCCAGATCCTCCCTGTACAACATCCCTCTGGGCTCCTCACTTAATCATCTTTGGTCCACATTCTTAGGCACACTGGTGCTAAAGGTGCTACCTCCCCACAGAAACTTGTCCCTCCACAACACTCCCCCCCTCTGATCTTGTGGGTGAGGTCGAACATACTATCAGCCTGAGTACCATAGCCATCACTCCAATCCCCTCCATACCATTTCCCTAGTCAGTTTATTTTGTATGGAAGAATAGTAATAGTAATAGAATGGTAATAGGAAAGAGGAGGAGAGGTGCTGTGCAGGAAACAATAGCCAACTTATACAGAGATGACATTTCTGCCTGTGCTTTAAATGATCAGAAATGTAGAATGTGAACTTTACATCAAGTTTTCTAGTTTTCCCCCAGGCTCCAAAGAAATGATATTCTTGGTATTATTGTTGTAAGAATTAATGAATTTCTAAAGTAATCAGTCAATCCTTCTTTTGACTATGGAGATTTATTTTGAGTAAGATCTTCAAATGAAGGTCAAGCAGCATGTGACAGATCCAACTGGTAGGCCAAAAGAGTGCCTTTCCATTTAAGGCATTCTGAAAACAAAGGTTAATCAGCCACATTGCATTAAGGTTTCAAGAAACATGCTGGCTTGAAGGGACACATTCAGCACACCAAGTGGGCCTCAACCCTCACCATGTACCGCCACTGATGCATTAATACACCAAAATGGCAGCAGGATTAGCAATTACACCTGCAGAACTGAGTTGGCAACTACCATTCTGGCACAGAGAGCTAGCTGCAAAAATTAGAATTCAGACAACTGCACACAACAGCATCAAGTGACTGTACAAACTAAAATGGAGCTACGAAGGAAGCAAAATAAACAACTGAAAGACAGTTTGGTCTTGTATGTCATCCTTTGCCAATCTAATTTATTGGACAACAGCCAACATGCACATTGCAGTCCAACATGTCTGTAAGGCACCAGTGTCGCAATGGCTTCTTAACACATTTAAGAGGATGTTAAGTTTCAATATGTCCAGTATGGCTTGTTCCCTACCATGTCCGTCTAGGAGGAAAATTCAATGAGAAAGATAATTTAAAGGCACAAATCAATTATTAACAAAGCATAGCAGTGTAGGAGCAAGCTACAAATTATTTGTAGAGGTGTTCAACTTAGCCTCTTTTTTGTTTAATGTACAGAATGTCAGGCAGTGGGAAGGTGGATAAATAGAAGTGACAGCATCTATCTGTTTTCTGATTTTCTTATTCTTATAATATTCTTATTTCTTATCTTTGCACTTACCACAGAACTCCATCACATTTTGAGACGTGCAAAAGCTGAAGGAAAGTTGCATTCTAGGTCACACATTGGTTGGGGGCATGCAGATTATGTTGGTTCATACTAAAATGTGAACCAAATTAATTTCCCCCCCCCATCCAAATACCTAATCTTTTTTCCTCAATACTTTTTTTTCCTATTCAAATTCTCATCCTCCATCCTCAGTTGTTCCTCTCCTTCCCAATAAGAAAATGATATAGATGTGTAAGTTCTTCTGTGTGTAGGAAAAAAGGCTAGGATAGATATTGTGAGTGAGAAAATGGCTGTCATAGAAAGTTACTCCCTGCTCCAGTACCCTCACTGAAATCTTCAAGTGACTAAGGCTAATTTTCATTTAAAGGGGGGGGGGGGAGAGTCGAGATTAAGTTGCATGTTAACTCATAATGAATACTTTGCTTCTCAGATTACATATGGCAATTTAAAGGTGTAGACCAAATATATATAATTTATTTTTATTGATTAAAAATAGATATAACATACATCATGTATGTTATATGGTATGTCAAATATATTTAAAATGTATTCCCAAAAAGATAACAGTTGAACAAAGCTATTTGCCCTTGCAGCAACCACATACAGTGGTACCCCGGGATACGAATGCGCCGGGTTACGAATTTTTCGGGATACGAAAAAATCCCATAGGGATTTATTGCTTCGGCTTACGAAGGTTTCTTCGGGTTACGAAAAAACCGCGGCGCTATTTTCCGCCACCGGAGGGCAGCAGAGAGCTATTTTTCCATTAGCGCCTATGGGAATTCGGCTTACGAAGGTATTTCGGGTTACGAAATTAACCGCGGAACGAATTAATTTCGTAACCCGGGGTACCACTGTATATCACACAGGCACCTTTATTCTGAAGCTAGGACTGACTGCCACTCATAGTTCAGCATAGATTGTCTTGCTGCTTTGTAATCTGCACAATGTCTACAGAATGACATCACAAGTCCTTACTTCCCCCAAATTGTGGTTTCTAAAACCAGTGGCCACAGTCTAGAACTTTGGTGCAATAACTAGTAGACCTCACCCAGCTCACAAGATGCATCTAGGAAGCTCAGCAGGGACCTAAATTAATATTGTGATGGGAAGCCAGAGGCACATATTAGGTGATGGGCACATCACTAATGAACTTCAAAGAAAAAAAACCTGATCCTTCTCTGGACTGCTCTTCCTCAATCAAGGAGAGTCTTAGAATAAATATCGTCAAGACCCCTGAATTCGTAATGGAGATGACACCAGATTGATGCACCTCTTTGGACCCTTTCTAAACTTCAAATTCTGGAATCCTTTCCAGTGCAATGGATCAATTGAAAAACACACTTAAAACTGCAGCACTCTCTAAAAACCAAATTTAATTACTGATAATTTAAGAGTCTGAATAGGAAATAGCATAAAGTAAATGTGACACTGAGGGAGGGGAAACCCATCACATTTAACAGAACCCGGAGGAAATGATTTTGATTCATCCTTTGAAAAGGAACAGTCCTGACACAAACCTTTAGAAATCAGAGCATGCTTCACACCCCATGTGTCACTTTACAGCAATAGAATCCAGTCAGTGCCAGTATTTTTGATTTTGGTCATATTAACTTCTTCTTCCAGCAAATAAACTCTAAATAAATATCTTCCTCACAAAATGATTGACTTGAGTGAAGTTAGTTTTAAGTAGAGGAAGATACCATCATCCAAATTGCATGGCAAAGACTGTTATTTAAAAAGAGAAAAAGAAAAGAAAAACCAAAGCATGCAATTACAGTACTCATTTTATGGTACAGTTTGCATATTTCATGATATGTTGTTTGCAAGGTAGCTATTACAAAATCAAATATAAATGATTGATTAACATAAGCAAATAGTCTTGAGGCATGTGGAGGATTAATGGAAATCTGCTACTATTTGAATGTAGCATTCAAAAGAATGCAACAATTCCTAAACATGACTTCATACACTGCTAGAGGTGACTGGTATCTTCTAAAGCCCTTATCAGATGAGTCTGGAACTGGGGCTCTTCAGCACTGGGCGGTTCGAAACGTTATTTCCGCACAATACCATCATACTTGGAGCCCCTCCGAATTGGCAGGATTCAAATTGGCCAATACGCATTCGCGCGAAGTGCATTCAGTGCAGAATGTTTAGCCACACCGGTGCTCAACATGAGGATGTGCCGATTCGTATCGGCCGCCTCGCACATGCCAGTGGTGCCCTGCATGGGTTCGACCTTAAACGCTTCCGGGGGGAAAGGGGAGGTCACGTCATGACAGCCCGGTAAACAGCTGGAGAGCCAGCTCATGCACATTAACAATCCGATACAGGTGCCCTCTCTACATTCCTCTCTGTTTCCTCTCTACATTCCTGCTTGGTTTTAACGTTAACAGTACCTTCCTTGCAACAAATTAGCAATGCCCGGTTCTACGGGTGTGTGTTGTGGAGTGTGTGAATATGTATTCTGGGGGGGGACCAGTTCCAGCGGCTGTCAAAGAGGCTGGATGGCCATCTAAGTAAATGGGGATGCTTTTTTCCTCCTCTCCTCCCGGCTTGGGAGCCAGCATAAGCTGCATCCCAAGAAGGGAACAGGCGCGGGGCCGCTAGAATCGCGGCGATCGCCGCCGTTCCAGCGGGCCCCGCGCCTCTTCCCTTCTTGGGATGCAGCTTATGCTGGCTCCCAAGCCGGAGGAGGAGGAGGAGGCTGTCGGAACCATGATTCCAGCGGCTCCCCGCGCCTCTTCCCTTCTTGGAGCAGCTTATGCTGGCTCCCAAGCCGGGAGGAGGAGGAGGAGGAGGCCGCTGGAACCGCCCCCCCCTTCCCTGGACCGGCAAGAGGAAACCCACCGGAAGTTAAAATTGGAATCTGGGGGTCTTGCGATGGAATTCAGGACTGGGTGGTCACACCAGAGCCATTCGCACTGAGATCGAACAGAGCCCCAATCCAGTATATTGCAATCCCCTTATCAGCGCACTGGCCAACACGCTCCAAAAAGAGGAGCCAGTAACGCATTCAGTTCGGCAGCTCGCGCATTCACGTGAGTTCGGATTGTGCTATTCGAATGCTGGGATGATGGGTATTGTGCGAAATAACGTGAATTCGAACCGCCCAGTGCTGAAGAGCCCCAGTTCCAGACTCATCTGATAATGGCCTAAGTCTGTAAGGCTGTGAATTCGCTCTGGGCTTTGTTTGAATTTTAAAGGAACTAACCTGAGTGCTCAAGCTATTTGGCAGAATAGTGTTGAGTATCCCAGATAGCTCTTGTAAAGTCCAAACAAAAACTCAGAATGTTTCACTGGCCCACCAACCATGTCCTCAGCTGCCCTTTCCTCCAGGTAATTAGTTTTAGATAATTTAGTATTTACATATTTATAAATACACCCACATCAGCTGAGACTTATGCACTAAGACTTATGCACCCAGCAAATAGGCCTTGGTAAAAACATTTTGCTGCCTTAGACAAATGAAAACATGGCTCTTCCTACAGACAGACAACACTGATCATGATCTGTGTCTCCTTCTGCATTCACAAGCAGCAGGCTAGATGAGGGGGTGCGGTGGGGGGAGGGCATACAACATACCTAACTTGATTTTCCAACATCTCGTCACAGCTTGCTCACAGCTCTATCCACCTACTGCCTCCTAGCATCCACTACCACAGTCAGGCACACCTCTCACTAACATATGAAGAACTGATTGCAAAAGTTACCAAGCCATTCTGAGAAGTGTTATAAACTTTTTACCCACGTTCACCTCTTCTTGTCTTATCCCGCTCCAATCTAACAAGATT
Organism: Sceloporus undulatus; assembly: GCF_019175285.1. Classification (NCBI taxonomy): domain Eukaryota; kingdom Metazoa; phylum Chordata; class Lepidosauria; order Squamata; family Phrynosomatidae; genus Sceloporus; species Sceloporus undulatus. Next base: position 142,035,298 of record NC_056523.1, on the reverse strand, counting down.
AACTGAATTGTATTCACCAATGCAGACCTTCACACTAGCCGGCATGCAAAGACATCCCTCAGGATCTGCCAGCTTTGTTGACCTTGCCACCCTCTGCAGGCTCATTTAACAGAATGACAGAACAAACATAGCTAAGCAGAGTAAGGCATAAAGGAAGGCGTCAGCATTAATCAGGGTTGTATGGTATGAAATCCCATTCAAGGGGCTAAGAGCCAAACCAAGAGGGAACTGATGAGGCCAGTAACTGGGGCTCACCTATTGTAGGTGATGTACAGATGAAGTTCTGCTTACCTGCTCATGATACTCAATCCCCATGCTGAGGGTATTGATCAGGATAGCTATCATGATCCCACGACCAAAGTACTTGCTATCAACAATTTTTCGAAATGTCTCACAAACCACTTTCCAGAAGGCCAAAAGCTTTAAAGCATTTCTTCCCCGGGCTTTCCAACGCTGAGGGTCCCTCTGATCACTGTAGTGAGCATCCTGGGTGAATTCATAAACTCCATCACTGTCTGAATCGCCTGTCTCATAGTCTGTCTGCTCTGGTTTGTTGGCCAAGGTCTTCATGCAGTACGGACAACTATCTGGGTTGCAAGTATTGTCAGGTTTCCCACATTGGCTGGAAATTTTGCAGGAACCTTGGCAAGGACCTGAAATGAGACCAAACATCCCCCTTTCAGTTCAGCAGAATTCATTTCCTGGCATTCCTTTTCAGGACCAGCTGAACCACCTGAATAGGGCAGGATCCAATTGTAAGAATTTTCACAGAAAATCTCAGTAATTCTGTATCAGAAATATCTGCCCTTCCTTTCTTTTTCCTTTTCTGAGTATTGACCTCAGACCAATCAGAAAATTGTCCATACATGTATTGTCTACCTTGATTAGATCAGATATGAACCTGAACTAATTTCCAAACGTATGCTCCAATATCTTGGGAATCTCTTCATTCTAACAGCAACTTCTCCCGAAGGAAAACATTACATGGACATTGCTTATTACTGTACCTTGACGTATTTTTTGTATAAGTACATATTTTTTGTACAAAGTTTTTTGTATAAATAAATTGCAAAAGAAGATTGTAGAATGCCAAAATGCATCACAATATGTGCAAAACCTCTCCTAATCTTGCCCAGCAGGCAGAAAATTATTGCATGCAGGAACAAAATGAATGAAGGCTTACATCCATTCTCTCAAATAAATGTGCATAAAAATTACAAACAAAAGATATCAGCTTCCTACAAGGTTATAGCTGAATGTCCAGCCCTTCACAGGTTTTACTTTGTTAATGAAAACTAGCCCAAGATCCCAGTGAATGCCAGTGAAGCAAGAAGACCTGCCAGCCTAATAATGCTGGATTGCCACATCTGGCTTTGTGCAAGTGACAATTGCCAATGGGCCTCCTGCTTTTCCTTACACAGAGAGGTCTAGGATGCTTTTGCACAGTGATGAAGACTCAAGTCGATTGACTTCAACTCAAGTTGTTTCAGTGACATGACTTGGACTCAACCTGGCAATAAATGATGCACCGACTTAACTGAACTCACAGCTAGTATATTTTTAGCTACCAATTTGCGGGCATCATTCACTTCCAACAGCAGGCAAGACCCTTCACCAGAGTGCAGGACACATTTCTTGGCAGGGAACAGCAAATGCATTAGGCAATGGGCTTGAGGCAGAAGGATCCTTCTAAAGTTTTTCAAAAGCTTTAGAAGGCTCCTCTGAGGTGCAGTGGAGACAGGCTGCCAAGCAGACCTGAACCCATCACTTAATACGCTTGCTGCTCATCTCCAAGAACTGTGCCCTGAATCCTTTTCTTCTGTTAAAAATTGGATCCCAGACTTGAGACTTGACTTGAAAATATCTTACAAGGACTTGAGATTTTATTTGAGACTTATAGGTGAAACAAATGGACCCTTTGTGGCAGCTTCCCAGTGGCTTAGGGCATGTCATTTAGATGATGCATGCCCCCAAGCTGGCACAAAGCTGCGGTGAAGCCGCCCACCCAACCATACGAGGGGAATCTTTGCAGAACTCCAGAGGTGCAGTGTTTAGATGCCGAAGGAGCATCACAAAGCCACAGCGGTACTGGAAAAGCCAGCATTTTGCCAGTGCAAAAAGAAGCATTTTTTGCTGCTTCTTTTTGCGCCAGTAAACAGCTGGGTTGGAGTCATGACGGGTGGTTGCCATGACCCCAACCCAGTGCTCAAAGGAGCGGCATCAAGCCACCCCTCTGAGCCGGTCTGTTTCAGCTCTTAGAATATGGAAGTAACACTTCTAAACACAAGCAGAAATGTCTGAGTCTGGAATGCTTCATTCATGTCAGTTTCCTATTAATATGAAGGATTTCAGCAGTTTAAGGGGGTCACTGTTTGTTACCAATATGAATAGACTTGCTGTGTGCCTTCAAGATATTTCTGACTTATAGCAAGCTTAAGGGTTTTCTTGGCAAAATTTGGTCAGAAGCCTTTGCTGAGAGAATGCTACTTGTCGAAGGTCACCCAATGGGTTTCCATAGCAAAACAGGGATTCAAACTCTGGCCTCCAGAGTCATAGTCCAATGCTCAAACCACTACATCAAGCTAACTTACTATTCACTTTTTCAAGCTTTTTCACTTCCTCAGTTTCCCAAAAGTAATTTTTTATAACTTCACTAGCACCAAAAATCACAACAAAAAACAATGCAACCTAAAATTAATAAGTAACTGATGAATCAGTTTCTTTTGCTCCTGTATGATGAATGGGTGATTTCATCATAGTTCTGAAAGGAGGACAAACTTAATAATTCAGCTTTCACTTTACTTGAGTGCCACATTCCATCAATGGTTGTCCAGAGTGAACAGAAAAGTGGGAATAGGGAGGATCAACAGATTTCTCATCCACCACAAAGGCTATTCAATATCTGCTAGCCAACTTTAACACTTACCAGTGCTCTGAGTCTCCAGTAGTTTCTGCATTGGGCTGTAAGGTCCTGGAGGGATGTTAAGGTTCATCAGTGTGCTAGCCCCAGGGTTCAGTGTGGGCTCTCCTAAACCTTTCAGCAGCTCATGGGAGGTACCTGGATGTACTGTAGGGTAGACTTTGCTGCCAACTACAGTCCTGGGAAGCACCTCTGGTCCAGGCAGGCTGAGACCAGGCTGAGGGAGAGATGATCTGCAGTGAATTGGCTCAAAATGACAGTCAGCATGGTAGATGCTGTGAACAGATTCAGTATTGCTGGAAGCAACATGAGGATTGGCTGTGGGAGGAAGCATCAGCCTGTTGGCACCATTGTGAAGTGAACTGGTTTCAACATCACTGATTTCAGGACTGGCACATGGAGCTTGTAGGCTTCCATTGCCCAGGTGATAGTGATGGTGGTGATGGTGGTGATGGTGAATGAGATGGTGGACTGATGATCTTTTCCGTGGTCGATGCTTGCACGGTTGTCTCTCCGCACTACTCCTGCTGCCTGGGCTAGAAAGCAACCCCATCTTCACCCCTGTTGTTCGGTAAACTTCCACCAGTTGTTTGCTGGCCTTTCGAAGGATGTAGACAAGATATTTGAGGAGCTCATCATAGCAACTTCCTGGCTCTGAAAAACTGGCCAAAGTGCTTGCATTGGAGAGGTAGCGGATTCGCTGCTCCTTCATCAGTTGACTCTCACGCTGCTTGGTCTCTGAGAACTGAGTTGCAATGACAACTAAGCAGAGGTTTATCATAAAGAAAGAGCCCACCTAAAAGAGGAAGAGGAGAGCAATTAGCTTGATCCCCAAGCAAGAAACATGGAAAACACATACTGGAGGGAGTGAAACAAACAGGCATAAATAAAAATTTCATCACATAGTGAAAGAGAAATAATCCTGCCACAAACACCTGACTTATAGCAAAGCTAAGGCGAGCCTACTTGCCCAAGGTCATCCAGAGGGTTTCCATGGCTGACCGGGGAACCAAACCCTGGTCTCCAGAGTCACAGTCCAATGCTCAAGATACACCATGCTGGTTCTCACTGGTGGAAGACTGCCTGAGAATTCTCTCTATCCAGTGGGCCCACAGTAGCCACTGAGATTTGGTTCCAGGATCAAAATCTGTGGATGTTCAAGTCCCATTAAATGTAATGGCTTAGTAAAATTGTGTCATTTATATAAAATGGCAAAATCAAGGTTTGTTTTTTGGAATATATGTTTTAAAAAAATATTTTCAAGTTGTGGATGGTTGAATCTGTAGATAAAGAATCCATGGATATGGAGGTCCAACTGTATTATTTTGAATTCCATTACTGAACAAAGATGAGACAAAGCTGTAGGGTTCAGTCCAGACTAACCCTATGACAGTTTAGGAATGAAGACATAAATCAATTCACTAATATGCTTGACACCAATTGCAAAGAAGAAAGTTCTAATCTTTTCAATTTCAACTCCTGAAATATGGCTATGACCATGCTGTTTGGGACATTCTGGGAGTAGAAAACATAGCTTTTCTAAAGTTTGTGTTACAGACATCTCTACTCAGAAGTAAGTACCACTGGATTCAGTGGGGCTTATTCCCATGGGACAGTGGTATCAAACTGCAGTCTTTTGCAAATTGGTTTCCAAGGAAATTAAGAGACTTTGTGACTGTTTTGTTCCATTTCATTCAGTGGGACCAGGTTTGACAACCTTAATCTCTATCTAAAACATAATGAATATATAAGTAATTGTAGACAGCAGATATTAAGTTTTTCATTTTATTTTTGAACACTGAGAACAGCATTCACATGTTCACAACTTTCCATAGCAGGCAAGGTCAAAGATGCAGATCCCATTCATCTGAATCTATTCAGTCACGTCCTCCTCACACTTTTATATGTGAAACCACATCCCCAAACTTAAATTCAGTGTGGGGATGGTTTGTGTGTGTATACGGGTGGGGGGAAAGCACAGCCAGGGAAGGAAGGAAGGGTGTATTTTGTTGCAGTTTTGTGCCTTCAGGTCAACTTTGACTTATGGTGACCCTATCCTAGTGTTTTCCTGGCTGATTTATTCAGAGGAGGTTTGCCTTTCCCTTCCTGTGGACTGAAAGTTTGACTCGTCTAAGGTCTGCAGTGGGTTTCCATGACTGAACAAATATTTGAATCCTGATCCCCCAGAGTTCTGGCACTTACACCACACAGGCTCCTAAGGAAGGATGAACCCATCTCAGATGACTCCATCATGCTATGATTTGGTATGCAGTGGTGGTGGGGAGACTCTCATTGGGTCTGCTGGAAGACTTTTGAGACTGATATGCCATATGGGTGGTGTTTCTGAGAGAGAGGCTGCAGCATCTGGGAACCCTTTCCTCCCAAGCTGAATGCATTCCTACAATCACCTTGGTAGTGCAAAATAAACCCTTCAAAAAAGAAGAAGAAAAAGAAAGGAAAGGGAAAAAAAAGAAAGGTAGAAGCTTTCCCTTGCCTACAAGAAAAGTACATGGCCGACTTGAATCTGGAAAACTCATGAGCAGAACATCACAACAATGCTGCTCAAAGATTTGGGAGGGGGCTAGGGCTTAGTAAAAGTGCCCCTGTCACCTCGCTACTGTCATCACTGACCACTTGTCCCCACTGTCAGGGCCCAGAAGGGGAGGTGCAAGGAGGTGTCTGCTCCTCCTTTTTGTTATTGTCCCTCTTAGCAACAGTGGAAGGAAGGCAAGCAGGCAGTGACAACAGAGAGGAGCACATGGTTAGAAAATCTAGAGGCCAACAGCTATGCTCCTGCTGGTGTGTGGGCCTTGACAGATGCCTGACAATGCAAACTTCTACTGCTGCCCTTTCTCAAGGTAAAAGCCCCCCCCCTTGCAGCCAGGGGTATACTGATATTCTCAGACCTTAGAAATTGTTTGTCGTTGTTGTGTGTCTTCAAGTTATTTTCAACTTATAGCGACCCTAAGGCAAACCTATTATCATGAGGTTTCATTGGTAAGCTTCTTCAGAGGGGGTTTGCCACAGCCATCTTCTGAAGCTGAAAGAGTGTGACTTGCCCAAGGTCACCCAGGGGGATTTGAACCCAGGTCTCCCAGTGTCCTAGTCCGGCGCTCAAATGACTGCCACATGCTGGCTCTCTAGACCTCAGAAAGCCACTCGGGAAATGCATGAGCCATCCAAAAGTTTTGCTACAGGAACTGGCTCATAACTAATGCTGCTTTCATACCATTTGGAAGATAGCTTTGAGAGAGAGGCACTCTCCTCTGTTGTTTGTTGTTGATGTGTGCCTTCAAGTCACTTCCAACATATGGTGACCCTATGATGACCCTGTCATGGGGTTTTCTTGGCAAAAGTTGTTCAGAGGAGGTTTGCCATTTCCTTCTCCTGAGGCTGAGTGCATATGAGAAGGGATGAGCATGGCCTTCTGCGCCCCCCAGCCCCCCCCCCCCGCATCAGGTGACACTAGGGCTGGCAATGCCATTGCCAGGTTGAACAGGGATTTTCTTTTATTTAAAGAAGTTTCTCTAATTTTTGCTTCTTGGGAGTCAGTGTTTGTAATTATCACAATTCAGAAGCATTATTGTGTTTTTGGGTTGTTTTGTTTTTTAAATTCATGCTTGTTCACTTGAAACCATTTCATGACAGATTTTTCCCTTGCAGAAAGGTTGACAGCTTTTGTGCACAGATCTTTTCCTTTGTTAACTGCAATTGTGGAGATGTTGCTACTCAACAAAAGCAGCTGTTTGCAGCCAAAGATCTGATAATTTATTCTGAAACAGACTTTTCATTAGACTGCATTTTCAGTAGATCACGATCATTATTCAGTCTGAATGTTTTGAAAAGAAGCCAATAACTAGGCCTTTTCTCTTGGCTACCTTAAACCAACAGATACACTATCCATTCATGCTATCTCAGTGGTAAGAAGATGCTGATTCATCTTCCTTGGCATTGCTTTCTCTCTGGATGCCCTTAGCAGGAAACTGTAGAGCTGAACGATGTGCCATTGAGAAGGGAAAGAAAGGTGCAGATTTAACATACTTATGAAACAGCTGATTGATTTGCTTAAATGAGAACATATCAGGTAGCTGCCACCCAAGCATATAGCTTAGATTTACTCAATGTAAGGCCTGGCCTCAGTTATTCACACTTTGAGATACCACTTTGAGATTGTCTTGAATAAGGTAAGCAGTAGAAGCTGTTGGCTCCTATCTCAGTGGAGAAGTGAGTTTTCTTTGGGTCTTGGTCAAATTTTAACTGAGCAATTCAAAGTGTATTGCATCCAGTTTTGAAAATTTAGTCAGCACCTTGGATAGCTCCTTTAACATTAAGAGCTAGCTTTGATGGATAGCTGTGTATACATTAAATGTATCCTCATTCTCCTCCAGCTCAGATAACTTCTGAGTTACAGGGAGCCCAATGCTATGGGGTGGAGTGGGGTATCAGTAAAACTTCCCATTTCTCATGTGCTGCTTCTACTCTCTCCTGCCCCCAGACCACAAGCAAATAAGTGTACAGTGGTACCCCGGGTTACGAATTTAATTCGTTCCGCGGCGCCGTTCGTAACCCGAAAGATTTCGCAACCCGAAAAAAAGGCTTTCCGCTAGCGCTGGAAAGCCGCGGCTTTTAAATTTCATGCCAAAAAGCGCCGAAACACACCGAAAAATTTTTCGTAACCCGAAAAATCTTTCGTTACCCGGAACAGTTTTTTCCAAGCTAACTTTTTCGTACCCCGGAAATTTCGTAACGCGATCAATTCGTATCCCGGGGTACCACTGTACTTTGTTTCCTTTTCTTTCTCAAAGGCTTCCTAAATCTCCATCGATGGCTAAGATGCTGGGGACTATTGAGCATGTGCCCGAGTTGCACAAGCTCAGAACATTCCTTCACTGATGCAGGGAAACACAGAAGGAATGGTTATAAAGGGATGGATATGTTTAGGTCTCCTCTGCCACTGCCAGACCAGCACCAGGACCAGTGAATCTATTTTATGAAGTGTTGGGCAGGAAGAGCTGCTGAGACAATTGCAGCCATTCCTGACTAACCTTAAAATATAATAAAAGTTAACTGTTCCAGAATTGTTCTGTTCTGTATGACAGAGCACAAAACAGCAGCAGGAGGAAGCATTCACAGCAGAGAGCCAAGGGAGGGTGTGTATATGAGAGAGGTGAGAATGCAAGTGTGTGTGTGTGTGTGAGAGAGAGAGATAGATAGATAGAGAGAGAGAGAGAGAGAGAGAGAGAGAGAATGCTTTGTGAAGGTGTGTGTTGGGCTACTGCCAGACTACAAAATGAATGCACTTTGACAGCGCTTTAACTGTCATGGCTCCATTCTATAGAATCCTGGGATTGTCGTTTGTTGTGACATTTAGTGGGTTTTAAAAAAAAATTACATACACTGTAAGGAAATTGTAAAGATTGCCGAAGGCCACAGCAAAACTGTCTCTTGTCAATAGGCTTTCTTTAACATAAAAGCCAAAAAGAGACCAGACTAGCTTCCTTTTGTTACTGTAGGTCAAACTTCAAACTCATCCAATATTTTTCCCTCAGAGAGCTGATAGTTGCAAGCTCATGTTTGTTGATGTTGTTTTAAAAAGAGAACAGCCAATATTAATCCCATGACAAATTTGAGATAGGATGGTGATGGAGAAGTTGCCTTCACTATCTCCATCTGTGACTAAAATAAAACCATCAGTTCCAAACTCACATGTGGCTGTATCATATCATTGTTAGGAGTACTTTCAGAACACACCCTTTTGCTAGCAGGCTGTATACTCTCTTGGGTTCTATTTAAAGCTAAGGTGGACAAAGTACACCCTTGAGTTGCATGTGAACCCCAAGGCCATCTTTGATGTACCCTAAGGATCTGCATACCTCCCTCCCATTTTAAGGTCCATTTCCTCACCATTATCAAATGCTATGAGCCATTTTGTCACATTTTGGAATCATGGAGGTCATATTTTAAAGACTTGGACAAGTCCCCCACCCCACCCCACCCAAAACTGAAAACAAGCCTCATCAAGATTCTGCATTGGGTGTGGGGGGCAGAATCCATAAACACTGTAAGTCACCTTTAATTCTGGGTTGGGAGAAAGGTGGAATATAAGTAGAATAGAATAGAATAGAATAGACGGAACCTCTCCACTGAAGTGTAGTAAAATAGCCAAAAGTGCACCTTGGAGCCTTTAGGGAAGTTATTAGTTATATTTGAGAGGAAAAGATATTAGATGCATTTTTTAAAAATAAAAATGGAATGGGGTGATGATGCAGCTCTTTTGGGTCCCTTGCAGGGGCTAATCCCCCCCCCCCAACATCTAGCAGTTGTCCATCCAAATTTAAAGCATACCGTCTGATTCATTTTCTTTCCACACAAACACACACACCCTAACACAATTTTCCTTCTTGCTGGCATCTGTTCATGTCCTTGTTTGCTACAAAGACAGGAGCATTAACTCACAATGATCAGGAGAATGAAATAGATGAAGTTGTAGAAGGAATGGGCATCCATGACGAAGTACATTATATCTACCCAGCCCTCAAGAGTGATGACCTGTGTTAAAGAAGAAAGAAAATGGAGTTATTGTTTAGGTTCTCTTGGTGGAGGCAAGCCTATCTGGTATATCAAGGATAAGAAACAAGCCTATCTAGAAGTTACAAAACACCTGCTAGAGAAACCCAGAAAGACACAGCAGTTGGCAGAATTTCATTTTATTTTGAATTAAAGGTAAGAAGAGAAGAAACAAAAAAACAACAACAGCACCAACAACAACAACAAAAGAAGAGCACGGAGCAATCAAATAAATTTACTAAAGAAACTCACCAATAGTCATTCTTACTCTAATTTGATTGCATCTCTGGAACAGTTAGTATATAACAGTTTAGTGACAAGCTCAATATTTAATTTAAAAATTTGACATATAAGATCTATTGCATATATCAGGTATGTGTTTGTGTGTGTGTGGATAAAGTCAGAAAAAGTTGGCCTATGTCCTTGAACTGGAAGAAGATCTACCAATTTTATTATTCTTCTGAGTCATCTCTTACATCTATTCATATAAAGGATAAGAAATAAGAAATAGATGGAGAGATACTCAAGAATCAAGGGTGGGTGAAAAGCAAGCAAGCGAACATTAGTCTGTACTAGTATATCCTATACTTATAGAGTCATAAGAAAAAATAGCAAGCAATTGGTGATCTAAACTAATACATTTGTTTTCTTCTTATATCAAAGGGAAAATATTTAGAAAAAAGATTAAAAATTGCCACTTTTCATCATTACTGATGAACAGCCTATTGACAGAATACGTTTGGAATTTAAGTCACAATGTTCACCTGAAATATTGCAATCCATGCATAACCAATGTTATCAAAATTGATTGCTCCTTTGAAAGGATTGTGTTCCCCAGCAGAACAGTTTGTGTAATATTGATTCCAGTTGACACAAGAGGTGTTAGTGGTGTCATTGTAGGAGTAATAGTCCAGGGTGCACTCCAGGCCTTCCTCCCTCTGTGTCGGGATGCTGCGGCAGGAGCGCATGCCGTTCTCCCTCGGCTGAGAGCAGATGAAAGGGCTTTCATCTTCATTCTCCGTCTGGTAGTAGGATTCCAGATCTACTGAGTAAGGGCTTAAAGAAAACAGACGCATAGCAGGTTACACAAGAATGGCATGTTGGAAGTGTAGGAAACAATCAAGGCCCATTAGTCACCCTACATTACAGTACAATGTAATGATACACCAACTGCGACCCTACCTGGGCCAAAGGGACCTTGAAACGGTGGTACATGCTCTGGTAACCTCTCGCTTGGATTTCTGTAATGTGCTCTACATGGGGCAACCCTTGTACCAAGCCCAGAAGCTTCAGTTAGTACAAAATATGGCAACCAGATTGGTCACCGGTGCGTCCAGGTTTGACCATATAACACTTATTCTGAAAGATCTGCACTGGCTGCCTATTCGCTTCCGAGCGCAATACAAGGTGTTGTTTATTACCTATAAAGCCCTACATGGCTTGGGCCATAGTTACTTGAGGGACCGCATCCCCCCATATAATCCGCCCCGCACACTCAGAACAACCGGGAAGAACTTGTTGGAAATTCCACCTTCTAAATATGTTATTACTTCCCAGATGGCCTTCTCAGTAGTGGCCCCACAAATCTGGAATAGTCTTCCCGACGAGCTCCATCTTATCACCCCCCTGGAAACATTTAGAAAGAGGCTTAAAACTTTCCTCTTCTGTCAAGCCTTCCCCCCTGGAAAATAAAGTCGTGTACTCTGATCCCATTGACTCTCTACCTCACCCTATTGATTGATTGAATGATTGTTTTTAGATTGTATATTGTATTTAGTGCTCTTGGTTTTATCTATTTTATGATGTGTTTTGTAATTGGTTTTAAACTCTATGTATACCGCTTTGATCTTTTTGAAAAGCGTATATAAATTTATTATTATTATTATTATTATTATTATTATTATTATTACAAAAGACTGGGGACACACTACCAGTGATGTTTAGCAGACAGCAGACTAAAAGCAAAAAGAGGAAAGTACCTTTTCATGTCACTAATAGGATAACCTGTGAAACTCATGGACCCAAGAGGTCACAGGGGCCAATAGGATAATTGAGTTCAGGAAAAGCAATTAGGCAAATTAATTGAGGATTGGGGCATTTTAACTGTCTGGGAGTGAAATTTCATTTTTCAGATCTCTTTAAATTGTGTTAGTTTTGAAGTTTAGAATGAATGTCAGATAATACATCACTCAAAAATGGTTTAAGAGAAGGGGGAAAACAGTTTCATTTGAACTTCTGGGAACTGGCCATCATCAGAGACAGGATATTGAACTGGATGGGCTGAATTGACTGACCCCAGTATAGCAATTATTACATTCTTGTGGGTTGCATAAAACAACTAAGTCATTTAAGGGAAAGCAGAACCCAGAAAAGATCTGGTGGGTTGCATAATGATTAGTCAGCGAGACAGAACACATGCCAAAAGGCCTGTTGTTCAGACCCTGGCCTTATGTGCTCAAGACTGAGTGAGTTAGAATGTCCATGAACATCCCTTACCACCACAGCAGCTAAAGTAAGAAAGAGAAAGGCACAAGCAAGCAGGCAATGGTCAATTCTAACTAATACATATTTTCTATATTTCAAACATGGAATGGCTATTTGGCTCGATATGCTAAAATTTTAAAAGTAGTGCTGCTCTTGAAACAGTTACCTTTTAAAAAAAGGGAGATCAGATTAGTCTGGCATGACTTGTTTCTCAGAAACCCATGTTGACTTTTTCTGATAATGGCATTGCTTTCTAAATGTTCACAGATTCTCTGTTTAATGATCTGTTCTAAACTCTTTCCTAGTATTGATGTCAGACTAACTGGATGGTAATTGTTGGGATCTGTTCTTTTTTCTTTTTTGAAGATGGGGACTCCTCCCGTCTGCTGGGACTACTCCTCTTCTCCAGGAGTTCTCAAAAATTATTGCCAATGGCTCTGAAATTACATTTGTCAGTTCTTTTAATACCCTTGGATGTAGTTCATCTGGTACTGGAGACTTAAATTCATTTAGATTAATCAGGTATTCCTCTTTCCTTATTCTGTGCTGCATTTCTCCTGCTGTGACCTCTATTCCATTCTCCTCAGGGTGAGCACCCTTTTCCTTTTCTAAGAACACTGAGGCAAAGACGGTGTTGAATAGTCTTGCCTTTTCTCTGTCCCCTGTTAGCAATTTGCCACCTTCTCCATGCAGTGGCCATACCATTTCCTTCTTCTTCCTTTTGTTACTGACAGCCCCCAAAAGCCCTTTTTATTGTTCTTAATCTCTCTAGCAAGCCTGAGCTCAATCTGTGCTTTTGCTTTTCTTACTTTCCCCTTACATGTGCTAGCTATTTGCTTGAATTCCTCTTTTGTTATTTCCCCCTTTTTCTATTTCTCATATATGCCCTGTTTAAAAGTTAGCTCAGTTGAAAGTTTCTTAGTCATTCATCCCGATTTCTTGAGACACATCCCATTTCCCCTTCTTGTTAGAAGGGTTTCAACTTGTGCCTTCAGTATCTCCCTTTTGAGAAACTCCCATCCATCCTGAACTCCCTTCTCTTTTACTATTCCTGACCACAGGATCACCCCCAGTATTTTCCTAAATTTACTGAAATCAGCTTTCCTAAAGTCCAAAATGCATGTCTGACTATGTCTGGCTTCTCCTTTCCACTGTATAACCAACTGCAAGATACCATGGTCACTCCCACTTAAGGATCCCACCATTTCCATCTCATTAACCAGGTCATCTTAGGAGTTTATCACATGGGAGGAATTTCTCTTAATTTCGAATGAAAAGAAAGTGGGGCCAGAACGCATTCACGTGAATTTGCTAGTTCAGCGAATTTATGTGAATTCAAATTGGGTTTAAACTGACTTCTCATTGCCCGAAAATAGCTTGCCATTGCCCAAAATTGTGTGTGATCACCTCTTACGCAATAATGTGAAACCCAAGATTGCGTTCGGACTGACGTCCCATTTCCTGAAATTGCATGTGGTAGTCTATCACGCAATAACGTTAAACCCCATGATTGCGTTTGGATTGGATTATACTTTCAATTTCCCTTGTCTGATAATGTCCCTTGTTGGTTAGGATCAGATCTAAAATGGCTGAGGTAATTGTTCACTGTGAACCATCTGAAATGGTTCAAAGAGGAAATGGTTCAGTGTGTCCACTTTCATAACACCAGGAGAATCTGTACTGAACTCCTGTACACAGTGAAGCATGACAGCTTCAAAAACTGTTTAGATGGTTCAAATGACATCTGGATGTGTAATATTGGCTTGGTTCCTTTCCCCCTTCCCAGTTTCCTACTTGAATTGATAACATCCTAGAAAATCATTTTCAAGGATGACCAAAACCAGAGTAAGTAGTTGTTGTGTGCCCTCTAGTCATTTCTGAGTTATGGCAAACCTATCACAGAGGTTTCCTGGCTAGAAAACTTCAGAGGGGTTTTGTCTTTGTCTTCCTCTGAGGCTGAGAGAGTTGCGACTTGTCCAAGATCACTGTCAGGATCTTAGTTGGTTTGAGTTCCTGCCATGCCTGCTAGTCAATTATTTTGTGCCTGCTTTGCTTTGTATTATGGATGATGGACTATGTCATATCTTTAGTGTTGTTGGGTGGAATGCATGTTTATCTTTCTTGGCACTGGGTAGTGGGCAGATGTGAAGGGGAGGTAATATGCATTGGGAGCTCCCAAGGTCAGTCCCCATGGTAACGCAACGGGGGTGTCTTGGGAAAGGGATGTTTTGGAATGGGAGCAAATGAGGAGTGAGGGCATGCAAAAAGATTTGGTTTGTTTTGTGACTTTTAATATACTATGTAACCAACACTGCTTTAGTTCCAATAACATTGCCTTGCTGTGAACAATTTTACTTTTTGCACTGAGGCTTGGATTTCTGAATCAAGTTAGTATAGCCAGCCTTCCATATCCACAGGTTTTTTATCTACAAATTCAAGCATCCACAGCTTGAAAACATTTTTCAGATATATAAATTCAAAAAAACAAGCCTTGATTTTGCCATTTTATATAAGGAATGCCATTATATTTAATAGGCCTGGAACATCCACAGTCGAACCAAATCCTAGCAGATACCAAGGGCCCACTGTACATGACAGTTTGTCAGGACTAAAGCACTTTCAGTTACACAGTTGTGCAGTTGTGTAATTAACTATGTGTTATGCTGCTTTCATAGCCATTATCTGATTTCATAGTTGTGATAACCAAATATAACTATGGTTTTATTATTGATTGTTCTCAGAGGGGCGGGATACAAATAAATTATTATTATTATTATTATTATTATTATTATTATTATTATTAAAATATTTTATGTGTCCAACTAGTCCAGTACTGCCTACTGTGACTGGCAGCAGTTCTTCACATTCTTGACATAGGTATTTCTATCATCTACTACTTGATAGTTATTAACAGTGGCAAAAGGATACAAAAGAGAAAAAGAAAGAAAAAGAAAGAAAAAGAAACAATTGTATCTTTGTGTGCCCACATTGTCTATTCTGACTTCTATGTGAGCTGCACATCCTCTGCACAACGTGAAGTCCATCACATTTGCCATAATGTATGCAAAAAATACACATAAGCCCAGGTAAGAGAGCTGTGAAGCTTATGGAAATCAATATCTTCTTTCAGAAAAACTCTTACTTTTGTGCACATACATACTTTGAAAACTTGCAGTGTAATTTACTCATACTTACAAACTGAAGTTTTCTGGTAGGAAGCAACGATTCCTGAGCAGCCCTGCCCAAAGCTGAACTCCAACAATGCCAAAGATGAAGAACACAAAAAAACAGAGAAGGAGCACATTCCCCAACATAGGAAGAGTGTCCAAAAGCAGTGTAACTAGGATGCGCATACCTGAAAAGAACAAAGGGAAGATAGCTTTTAAAGAAGAGAAGATTTACTGGGTTAGTTCTCCATGCTTCTGAAAATAAGCAAGGAATTAGACTGGATGCCCTGGAGTTCTTTTCATTCTTCTCTTCCTCTTCCCATGTTAACTCTGGGGATTAGCTAAAGTCCTAAAATCCTTCACTCATCCACAGTGAGAGGAAACAGGCATGTTGTGGATAACAGCTGAGATACTACTTAAAACTAGTGAAGCACAATGTTGTGTCAATATACTTATGCAGACTGTGGGCTGCTAGAGAGTGAAGACTGAGATGTCCAACTCAACAATGGTGCATGACAGCTTTCCTAGCACATCCTGCAGTGAATCAGTAACTTTTGGGATTAGGGGACATATGTGCATGGGCACTGGGTGGTAACTATTGTCCTTGCCAAGCAAATTGCTTACCTCCTTATGTAAGCCAGTAAAAACAGAATTGCTAGTACAACTGGTAGTTTTACTAGTTTTCGTCACCCCTCTTCCTTTTGATTTATTAATCCTTTGTGTGCATGAGCATGTGCTTGCACACAAGGTCTCCACAGGACCACAAAAAAAAGAACTGTAACTTGTAAAGGTCCTGCATTAGTCCAGCATTGGAAGAGATTTACTAGCTGCTTATTCTGAGTCTTCCTGCAAAATAATATCCAATCAGATTGATAATTCACTCATTTAAAAGGCCTTTAGGCTGTACGGATTTCTTTATGACAATTTCAATCGATTCATCTTTTTGAGCAAAAAATATTGTACATTTTCCCCACTCTCTCACCCCATTTGTATCCTAACAGCAACCCTGTGAAGTAGGTTGAGCTGAGAAGCCACGATTGCTTCAGATGACCACATGTGTATTCTTTTACGGGAAACATGGGATTTCACCTGATTTATTATGTGTCATGGGCAACAGAGTGGGTGTGAAAGTAGAGTTCATGCAGTAAGTATGGATCTGAGAAAAAGTTGTAATTTTGAGAAGCTCTGAAAGAAGCACCTTGGTTTTACTATTATGTATTATATGATATTCAGCATCATCCCCACAAGAGAGATGTTGGGGGATGATGCATAGTTTAAATTGAGCCCTGGCAGTTATGCCATGGCAAGAGGAGGCCTTGAGCATGGCCAGAGGTTATTTGAGCCCTGCCTTCCCACAGCTCTCCATTCTGGATCAGGCAGTTGACCCACCCTCCTACCGCTGGTGCAGTATGAAGTTTCTTGGTCGCTTCTGAGCTGGGTAGAAATTTTTTCCCTTTTCCACGGGCTTTTTCCCATACTGTTCCCAGTCAGACTTGGACAAATGGCCAGGGTGGTGTCTAAACAGGATGTCATTGGCAGAAATGGGGTGAGATTTAGAGTTCAATGAGCACCTAGGTTACTGTTTTGGTGGAAGGGAGGTCTCTGAAACTACCTCTTTAGGCCTTGTGACCTGGGAGGTGGGGAAAGAGAATAGCCCTTGGTGCTGGCCTGAATAATAAACCCTCTCATTAATTCTTGCGGATTGGGAGAGGGATTTTCTGGTTGGTCTTCCTGATGTGGCCTGTCCAGAGAGCAACCCAGCTTTTAATAATAATAATAATAATAATAATAATAATAATAATAATAATAAGTTTTATTTATATTGTCCCGCCTCTCCCGATGGATCGAAGTGGAATTACAGTCAAATTATGCAATCAACAATAATTCTAATAACAATTATTTAAAATCACAATATAAACCATATGCTATCTAAAAAAAGTTAATACAATATAAAATCTCATTGACAACCTGAGGTAGACTCCTGATCAGTAGGTAGTATTTTTCTGAGGTCTATAAAAGATCAGGGGGGTATGCTTGCCGGAAGAGGTGAGTTTTCAACGCCTTTTCGAAGGCATCCAGGGTAGAAATAAGTCGGAGCTGCTCCGGAAGATTATTCCAAAGCGTTGGGGCCGTAGCCGAAAATGCTCTTTGGTGAGTAGATGTTAACCTCACCTTGGGATGCTCAAGTAAGTTCTTCCCAGATGTTTGGAGAGTGCGGGGTGGATTATGTCGGGAGAAGCATTCCCTCAAGTAACTCGGGCCCAAGCCATGTAGGGCTTTAAAGATAAGAACCAACACTTTGTATTGGGCCCGGAAGCTAATTGGGTTCTCTTTGGGTTCTCTTTTGGGTTCTCTTTGGGGCTCAGGTGTGATTACCCTGGGGAAGCTGCAGAGGTGGTCTAGGGAAAAGACCATTGGCTGCAGCTGCTCCCACATTAGGTTACTCTCCCCTTAGTTGCAGTTCTCTTTAGAAACTGAGATAACAACCAGACAAAGAAGCAACAAGAACACAGCATCAAGAATAAGCCAAATTCCAGAGTATTGAAGTCCAAAAAATCAGAGCATACCAGGAGTTCAGAACAGCATGGTCATTAGGTAGTCCAAGAGTTCAGGGTTGGAGCAAACAGAATTGTCAGTCAAAGGTCCAATCCAGAGAGTCAGGCAACCCAAGAGTTCAAGGCAAGGGTGCATTTGTCAGAGATGTCAGTTAACCTCTGACAAAGTCCTGGCATTCTTCCCAGGCTTTTATCTCCAGTTCTCACTGGTACAGCTGTTCCTTGATTGCTTGGCATTCTTTGGGAACAATGCATGCTCTCTCTTTCTGACCTCCGCTGGCTGAATTAAGGCACAGGTAAGTCTGCTTCCCCATTCTCCTCAGTGCCTAAGCTGGCAGGAACCTCTGCTGCACTGGTGCCAGGTTCCTGCCTGTCCTCATTGGCAGCAGACTTTGCTGGCACAGGCACCGAGGAACTAGAGCCAGACTCAAGACTGGGTTCTTCTGCTTCCTCCTCTGAGCCTCCAGTTTTTACACAGAGCATGATAAGTGTGTTCCCCAACTGATCGTAGAGCATCATCACTCTTGCTTTAAATTTCCCTTTTATTTCTTGGATCTTATGGAAGAGGTTTCTTGTTCTACCTTTTTTTGTTATAGTCTTCATTTTCTCTACATTGATTGACGCAGTCAATCTCTTCATCCCTGCACAGGAGTAGTGGAACTGCTGCATTTAGGGTTTTGCTTATTTCTGTCACCTTTTTCTTTTGCTTCCCCTCAGTCCTTAACTGTTTGAAGAGTTTTATCCAGTGAAGCTTTTCTTTCATTTTGACTGCAGTTAGTGTCTTTTTGCATTCTTCTCACACAGTGTCCCTGGCTTCAGTCCAGAGTTCTTCTGGCTCCTGGTCAATTAGGCTTAATAGAGAAAATCTCTTTTTATATATTATGTGTATACATTTCAAACCAGCTTTAGGACAGGATATGGAGCTGAGACTGCCATGGTTGACTTAGTGGATGATCTTCATCTGAGCAGCAACAGGGGAAGTGTGACCCTGTTAGTGCTCCTAGACCTCTCAAAGGCTTTTGACACAATCACATGTTCAGGGGTGGAATGCCTGGGAGAGTTGGGGATCGAAGGCACAGCATTGTAGTGGTTTCAATCTTTTCTCTTGGGCAGATTCCAGATGGTGATGCTTGGGGACAGTTGCTCTTCAAAAAGAGAGCTTAAATGTGGTGTTCCTCAAGGCATCATCCTGTCCCCAATGCTATTTAACATATATGTGAAGTCACTGGGAGAGATCAACTGGAGACATGGGGCAGGGTGTTATCAGTATGCTGATGACACCCAGATATATCTCTCCATGCCTTGTACTACAGCATTTACTAAGGATGGTGTCTCTCCTCTCAATGAATGTCTTAAGGTGGTAATGGACTGGATGAGGGGAAAAACAGACTGAAACTGAATCCAGATAAAACAGAGGTATTCATTGCTGGGATCCCGAACCCGGGTAAGGAGATATGTTAACTGGTCTTAGATGGGATCACACTTCCCTTAAAAGACTGTGTTTGCAGCTTGGGAGTGCTCCTGGACTCATCACTTCAGATGTCAAATCAGATAAGTATGACAGTCAGGAGGGCCGTTTGTAACCCGCCAATGATTGACTTTAGCTTTATTCTCACAATCTGCTCTTGGTCTTGTTTTTGCAAAGAGAATTGAGCTTCTAATTTCAATTATATGATCTATCTGATTTCTGCATTGGCCCCCATGTAATTTCCATCCATACAGCCACCTCTTTGGTTACTTAAATAATGTGTTTCTGATGAACAAACCATTGTCTTCATAAAATGCAATCAGTTGCATCCTAGGCCAAATTCTCCCATAATGTTTGGTTCTGTTCCCTTCCTACTTTTGTGTTCCAATTGTCTAGGATTACCATCATGCCCTGTTTTGGTATGTGGTCAGTTTCCTCCAAAAGCGCCGTGCTGCCACCGATACTAGAGTTCTAGAGCGCACAGCAACTGCACACTCCAGAATCATAGGACGTGTGGGAGGCAGCCTAATGGCGGCCTTCCGTCCACACGGGGGCCGCCATCTTGATGTGAGCAACAGTATAGATGTTGCTGCGCGTTTATTACATCATGAGTGCACCAATGGCGCATTCATGACATGCATGCGCTGTCCTAAAAAGAACCTGTTTTTTCCGGGTTCTTTTTGGGGCGGGCGGATGCTGGGCAATTTGGCTGTTGTAAAGACACCTCCACCAGGGCGTCCAGGCCTGTACCAGGCTACAGAATCAGTTGTGCAACTTCAGACTTTCCTTCCACCTCTGAACATGTCAATAGCTAAATGTCTTTTTGGCTTAAATCCAGTTGTGTCATTACCTACAGTGCTGTTCATATTTGTCCTCTGCTCTTCAGTAGCTCACTGAGCACCTTCTGAAGTTTCATCTTCTGGCAGGATCTCTTATTTCATTTTGGATTGTCTCATCATAGAGTTTTCATGGCAAAAGATATTCAAAACAAATTTATTGTGCCTCCATCTGCCAGTATTAACAAGTGCTAGCTATGCTGCTACTGCTGTTGTCTGAGAAAACATCCACTATGTCCCTGCGCTACTGCTGCTCACCAGTTGCTATTCGTCACATTTAGTCGAGCTCCTCAGCAAAAGCTTGTCTGACATGGGAGACCCTCCCAGCAATGCTACTACTGTCAGGATAACCTCTTGTCTCACAGGAGCGGCGCAGTTCCACCATCACAGAAAGATAGTACCACTAAATTATAGCAGCCATTTTTTCCCCAACTGGTTCGGTTGATAGGCAAAACTTCAACAATTGGAAGCTCTTCCTTAATGTCTTACATTTGTTGTGGAAACATTATTCTGTCAATTCCTGTCTGACATGAATCTTTAAAGGCCACAGGATTCTGGTTACAACTCTAAAACCTGAACTCCCTTTTGTCCATGCTGTTTTCACATCATGCTCACACAACCTCTCCACTACATTTTCAGCACTGCTTACATGATGTGACTCTTCTGTGTGTACAGAACAAATAAAACTCTCCTTTCCTTCGTAATTCTGCTCTGTTCATTTAAATCTCCTTTCCTCAAATACATGGGACTTTAGAAGACAATTAATTCACACAAGGTCAGGAATATTCAGTTCTGTAACTTGACATTTGTATGAAGAAAATAATATTTCTCCCAACATCTCTGTAATACTCAGATCATCCTTCTCTATTTCTTTCACTTTTCTCTCTTCTTCCTTGTCGCTTTCCACTACACTGTGGCTCATACTGATTTTATTTAAAGGAACATTTAATGCCATGTCATTTATCTCAACTTTTACTGTTATTCCTCAACAAGGTTTTTGCTTTGTTATTTCATCAGTTGCTAGTTCCTACTTGCTTCCCCAATGACAAATGTAAGGCTGATTTTACACACACACACACACACACACCAACTCTACCCCATTCCTCATTGACCTGCATTAGCTCCCTACATTTATTATTGAATCAGCTTTATTTCTTGCCTTGCTTCCTTATGTTTCTGTACCGTTGCAGTTTTGCTGCATAGGAGCACAGATAAATTACTCAGGATTTGCAAAATAGATTAAGTGAATTACATCCACAGTTAGACAGTGGCAAATAAATTCAGTCATCCATCAGTGGTGTTATGGAGAGAAAATTACAAGTGAGATTCTCGAGCCATGAAATGCTAAAAGCAACAAAACAACAACAGGGAACATCCTGACAAATTAAGTTAAATTCAACGGGATGAGAAAAACAAACACAGCCTTGGCATTTCCGGCTTTTGACAGATGGATCAAGGCCCGAATACCTCCTGTTGTCAAGGTAACAGGATAATTTGACAAGATAGTTTTGTTTTGTTTTGTTTTGTAAGGGGGAGTGTCACACAGGATTCAGTGCTAGAAATCCTTGCAACTATACATACTCTTAAAAAGGGGGACAGAACTGAGGCCCCAATTTAATTTGGGTCAATTGACTACAGTCAGTTCAGATACACAGAATTCATATGCAAGCAGAGATTCAGTGGGATATGAATATTACTGTACTGATATGACTTGCACAAACTATTGTGGCAGTTCCCTAAGATACTGGTGTATTTTTGTTTGTTTGATATATTTCCAGGATTTAAAAAAATAACAATAAATATTTTTCATCAGGAAAATATATTGAAAAGAGAAAAGCAACCCATTCCATGAAAATATTTTGGCAGTGATTTGCAAACATCATGATCACACTTTAGCCGAGAGTAACAGGAGGGGTTCAAAATGAAAGCTATCAGGACACCCATGTTGTATCAAAAGTCTGGGCAGATTTAGTTACTCTCATAGGGAATCTGTCTTAGTTGTGTACATCAGATAGACTCTTGGACATGGCCAGCTGATTTTATTTTTTTATTTTTATTTTTAAAAACTCAAATATCAACATATGACAGGCAAAGACATATAATTTCTCAGTTTAGGTAAAGGATTAGGATGGAGGTTTCCACCTTTGTAATCCTTACTGGATGATTGAGTTTGTTTTATTTTTATGTTGATCAAATTTTTACAGCTGACAGATCATGCTGTCCCATGTTCACAATAGGCTGGACTGTGCCCCCAAATTCATATGTACTTCTATGCATTTTTGTCTGCCGGAAGATGCAACTAATCTATTTTTTTTCACAAACACTTTCCCCTGATATATGGCTTTTGCATGCAATTTGACACATTTTTAGATTTTAAACATGTATTACAAAACTCAGAGAGGTGTGAAAACAGAAGGATAAGTGTGTTCTAGTTCACATTTTGGCTTATGAAGTATCTGTTAGGCCTGTTTGCCTTATGTGAAGCAAATAAATTTGTCCCCATCTGGTAAGGGAAAAAAGAAAAACAGTGAGGCTACAAGCTTATAAGAAGGTTGATTTTATTCAAAGTGTGGGTTTTGTGTTCCGCAGTCCACTTGTCCCCAAACACATAATTTTTCCTCTGCAAGCTTTTTTGAGAAAGCTGAGAAGAATGTAAGCCATGTGGACCATCTCATGATTCTGGAAGGTCAAAGAAACCTTCCTTGTGCCACTTTGACATATGCTAATAAACTGGATGGGGATGGAGAACAGATGAAAAGCTGTAATATGACAGCTGAATACATGAAATGGTGTCAAGATACATAAGGGAGGAGCAACAGGTTGAGAAGAAAGCTACAGAAATGCCTGAAATTACAGGCATCCTGTATTAACCTGTATGATCCAAGGACATTAGAAATAGCAATTCCTTTAAAATGGGTGGGCCAAGTACAGCCCTTGGACTGAACTCCCTGCAGTTTCTCACCATTGACTTCGCTAACTAGAACTGTTGGAGCTGTGGTCTAGCAATAGCTGGAAGGCCACACATTTGCCTGGCTTCTAGTAAGGAATATCTGCCAAACCTAGGAAGAGTACTTGTTTTTATGAAAAAACACAGAAAGGTAACCTGATGCCCTCCACAGTGTTGTCCTATAATTCCCATCATCTCTGCCCAGCAACCATGGGATTTCTTGTCCAAGAGGGAACCTTGCCTTTCCCTGCTAACCTAATATTTCATAAAAGCACATGTGATTCATGCCCTTGAATCTCCATCCCCAAATGACCAGTAGCTTATCTGTTCTTTTCTGTCACACACCACTGAGGTCTCCAAACTAACTTCTAATTCACTTACAAGCTGAGTAAAATGAAATACATTTCCAGAAGTGCTGTCCAATGATGGAAGGTGTCCACAAGGAAGGCAAATGCATTAGAAATATAATAGCAAGTCTTTATCTTTCTGTATGATTAATGATTCATTCCTTTTTGAGAAGAGGGCTGAGATGGATTGCAATGTTCATTAAAAAGAGGACACCGACATCAGGCTCTACACAGAGGGAGGACAATTTACAAGAGCCTGGCCAAGAGATTTAGGGGAGCCACTTAAATGGGATTCGGGGAAAGATGCAAGGTGTCCCACTTATTCTTCTAATTCCAGGCTGTCAGAAATAATGAGCTAGTATCAAGGGGAAGGGGGAAAAAATGAGGAAAGGGATTCAACTTACTAGGAACTCTGTTAATGGCTCTCAAAGGCCGAAGTACCCTGACAGTTCGAACAGCTGAGAAACTGACATTCTGTAAGTCCAGCGAGTATTCCAGCATGCTGAAAGAAAGAAGAAGAAAAAAGCCACAAACAAAAGAAACACATCAGAGTTCTGCAGGGAACTAGTTAAACAAAGCATCCCAAGTCAACCATCTTAAACAAGGCTACAAGAGAAGAGTTCTCTAGCTGGACTTCTCTTCATGAAGGAACAGTTCTGGAAGAATTCATTATTTGTTATTTGCATCTCAGAATAAAATTCACATGGAAAAAGTTCTTTTGTAGTACAGTTTCTGGGAAGAAACATGTTTCCACATATTATCTTACTGTTCAAGAATGGAAACATCCAAGGAAGAACTTGTCCACACAGCACATAAATAATACAGGACTAGATCCAGCTCTAGTCATCTTTAGAGCATAACTGCTAGAACTTAAGTTAAATGAGTTAAGTCATAATGATCTTAAGTCCTATTGATTTCATTTGGTCTACTCTAAGCAATACTAAGTCTGGATCCAAACCAGTATTTTAAGATTTCAGGATTTTTACTATGATTTCAAGAAATGCAACCAAAGAACAGGCTGTGCATACAAATCAAGTCTGAGTTTATGGGATCATCTTGGGAGTGATTTATTGTTATACATATGAATCATCTCTCAGAATCATTTTCACACATAAAATGCCCATCAGAACCACTGCAAAAGAGAAAAAGAGACATCTTGGTGATGGCAATATCAGTGTTAAAAATAACTTCTTGATGGTAAAATTCAAAGACATAGCCATGTTAGTCTGGAAAATCAGTATGCAGACCCCATGCATCTGAGGAAATAAACTAAAATCTATGAAAGCTCCTGCTACTAGCTTCTTTCTTACAATTAGTCTCAAAGGTGCTAAAAGATCCCTTTGCATACTTTTTGGTGGTAAGAACTGTTCAACAGTGGAAAAGACAATCTTGGAAAGTGCTGGATTCTCCTTCATTAATGGTTTTTGGACAGAGTTGGCTAACCACTTGTACTAACAGGGGCTTGGGCTAGAAGGCCCAGGGTACTTTCCAATCCTACAATACTATCAACAATACAAGGAATCTATCAAAGCCTTCATACTTAAGAAAGAATGGTTAGACCTATTAATAAACCAGAGGTAACACCAATGCCAAAAGAGTTTCTTCACCTTTTTCATTGTCACAGCATCTAATAAATATTGCTTTCTGGTTTTGTATAATATTTCCCATTACTACATTTCCCATTATATCCCTATCAGTCATCATCTCCATTCCATTTCAATTACCCTCAGCCAACCCAAGATCTTCATCTCAATGAAACACTCCACTCATTCTGCCCTGCTTCATCTTTTGCATAGAATGCCTTTCCTGAACATGCACGGATAAGAATGGACTCATCTGTTTCAAATAAAAAAGTCTACTAATTTAAACTTTTTTGAAGCACAATTTCATTCTGACCCATTTAAGTACTGGTTTGTGAATGTTTCTGCAAAATGTCTACCAAAAATATCCATACACATTTGCCTGCAATTTTTTCAGTATGTAAATTTCATATGACTTTTCCCTTGTCTATGCATATTCTTATCCAAGAACTGATTCACAAAATTTGGAGAAGTAAAAACCAAAACAAAACCTTGAAGGATAATTGTGTTTGGTTCGTGTATTAGTTCAGAGCATGAATTAGGCAGCTTTGTATTAAAAATGCAAGCCAAATTAATTTCTCTCACATTCCTAGCATGTCCTGCCAGCTCCCTCCTTTCCTTCAAATACTCTCTCAAAAGACAGAAGTGACACACATGCAAACTATAATAAAGCTGCTTTTGAGATGGACCACTGCTCCTTTTATGGTGTGCATTCAGCCCAGCAGCTTTCTGGATTTTCCTCCTTATCTTCTCATGCAACAAGCATGCAGGGATATAATATCAAGTAAGTACTCATCAGAAAAGTGATGCAGCTTTAATTGTTGGTAGTCCCCCCCCCCACAATGATTTTAACAAAAGAGAATGGGTTTGAGAAATAATTCAATTTCTTATGGTTGCTTTTTCATGCCCAACAAGACAAATAAAGCAATGGCCTAGCAGTTTAGCAATGACAGTGTATTCAGTTTCTTGTACTCTATGGGCGGTAGGGGAGGACATTTTTAAAGCAGGCCTGAGCACTTCTGTCTTCCCTTTATGTAATGGTCCTAAAAACCATCTCAAAGACCAAACTCTGTATCTACAGTGTAACCTTTATTATATCTCACTGAATGGGCCAAAAAACCAAGTGGTTTACCATACTTCCTCTACAGAAATGTAGCTATGGTACTACTAATTCTGCAAGCCCATATTAAATATTTTCTGAACCAAACTTGTAAATTCAAACTATAATTAATAGATGTTAAAGGATGCTTAAATTACTTCCAAAGGAAACAGATGTTGTGACTGTCGGATTACCCTTAAGAAAAGGGTAGGGAAACTGTGGCTTTCCAAAAGTTGTTTCCAATGTCCATCAGCCCTAGTATAGCCAATGGCCAGGAATTGTGAGATTCCAAACAAGGAGGAACACAGATTTATTATCCCCATCTTAGACTATGATGATAAAGAAAAACCATTGTACAAAAATAAGTAAAGTAATTGTCACCATCTTACAAATTAATTTGGAATCGAAACCAAAAATCTTTATATTAAATATGTTTAATGATAACATAGAAAAAAACCTATGGTAAGATCCTGTTCCACATGATTTCAGCAGCAAAGGTGGTTTATGCCAAACATTGGAAAAACGAGGGAATCCCTAATACACTGGAATGGGAATTAAAGTTATTTGAACTAATGCAAAATGGCAAACTAACACTCCTGCTTAGGAATGCTGCTGTGCAGAGGTTTGAAAAATATTGGGGTAAGGTGAAGAAATACTATGCAATTCCATAGTTATAACCTATATAGCTAGATAACTTTGTCAAACTAACCAAAATAATGGAAAAGCTAATCTCAAAAGAAACAAATAACCGTGGAGACGATGGAGCCATGACTGAACAGTAAAGACATTACAAAATATAGGATAGAGGACTATATAAGAGTAAGATTTCATATGTATAGGGTGAGATATATATTTGAAAAAGAATATGTAAGTTGATGAAGACGAGTTACAAAACCTAAGAAGAGAATAGAAGAAGAGATTTCTTAAATGTTACTTTTTGTTTTGAAAGCCTAGGAAAATGTCTGAGTTGTGTGCCTGATTGTCAAGCCAGATAGCTTGGGTTATGTTTGCTGTAGATGTGTTGTGTAAGATTGTATACTTGTGAAATAATAAGAATGAAAAAAAAAAAGAAAGAAAAATCTTTGGGCTAATGAATAGTAAATAAAATCCTAAAAGTACAGCCGGCCCTTCTTATACACGGATTTTTTATACACGGATTTAAGCATACACGGTTTGAAAATGTTCCCAAAAAGTATAAATTTACCTTGATTTTCCATTTTTTATAAGGGACACCATTTTGCTATGTCATTATATGTAATGGGACTTGAGCATACACGGATTTTGTTATACACAGGGGATCTTGGAACCAAACCACAGCGTATAACAAGGGTCCACTGTATAAATGAAGGAATGGGGGATAGAAGAAAAGGAGGAAGAAATTCATTGGTGGAAAACTTCAACTTTTATAACAGTGCAGGTGCATCTAACTGCTGTCAAAGCAACAGGTTCCTGAATAATGCCTCCATGACAGGGCCCTGGCATTTGCATAGTGCTGGAGAGATGGTTTGATATAGTAACTGATGTTATCTAAGACATACAGGGCACCCACTATCCATGTTCAGTGATCAATGGCTTCTTTCCTCTCCAATATATGGCTGTATGATCTGGAGAGGCAGCACCATCCAGAAGTATAAAGGGACACTAAGGACATGGAAAGCCATATATATTAAGTTGTTCATAACCTTTTAGGATGCCCTACCTCCCATTCTTGTAATAATAATATATAATAATAATAAAATTTTATTTATATACCGCCCTTCTAAAAAATCAGGGCGGTGAACAATATGGTATTGTAGTTGAGTGTCAGAGTACAAAACTATGCATGCAGCAGACTCAAACTCCCTTTCCAGATAAATTAACTTGTCTAATATGAAATGGCTCAATAGAGAAATTCAAGAAAGATTGGCCAGAATTGCTGATGTATTTAAAGCAATCTCAGGGGGATATAGGAATAGTGGTTACGGAGGAGTAGACAAAGAGAAAAGAGAATCTGTTAAATAGAGAATATATAACAAAAAGGAATACATTGTTGATATATTGATGTTAGCCATCAAATCGAGGTTATGAAGTCTTTTATCGTATTAATAGCATGTGTGTGAAAATGTATCAGTGTGGGTGGATGTAGTTTTAGACATTGAAAAGGTGTTTTGTATTGTGTGGTTTTTTTAAAATAATATTTTGTCAGTAAAAATTTTTTTAAAAAAATTCTTTTTCAAGGACCACATATCCTGGAAACTCAAGAAGGAAGATACCAAGCATACTATCAGCATCAAGATATCTGAGCCCATTCAAGATTCATAGTAGGCCAGATCAGAGCAATTCAATGTGTGTTGCCTGAAGATTTACAACAACTTAGGCTCATGCATAAAAATGCTCAAGGAAAAAACAACAAAAGAAAGTGTCAGTTGCCCACATTGTAAAAAAAAATTAGCCACCATGATGCTATAAGAAATGGGTGTGTCACAACATTTGATTGTCCTAATGTGTAACCTGTACTCAGGACAAGAGGCTACTGTTAGGACAGAAAATGGAGAAAATTAGGGTTTCCGATTGTCAAAGGTGAGGCAAAGCTGAATTTTATCATCCTATCTGTTTAAGTTGTATACTGAACATATCATATCTAAAGCATTATTCGACTTTATGAGAAGGTGGTGTAAAAATGGGGGTAAGGAACATCAACAATTTAAGATATGCAGATGACACCATCCTTATAGCAGAAACTAGCAGACTTGGAACAATTTTTGAAGAAAGTACAAAGACAAGTTTACAATGATCACAGATGAGTTACATAACTTTAAACTAGATAATGAAAACATTGATATAATGAGATATTTCCTATACCTTGTTCTCAGTCATTAATAAAAACAGAGACTGCTGCCAAGAGAGCAGAAGAAGACTTGGACTTGGAAGGGCAGCTATGAAGAAACTGGACATGATCCTGAAGTGTCAATATATCATTGAGCATGAAAATTAGGATTGACCATGCCATCATATTTCCTATTTCCATGCATGGTTTTGAAAGCTTTCACTGGATAGTGAAGCAAGCTGATAGGAAAAGGAATAAAATCATTTGAAATGTGGTGCTGGAGAAGAACTCTGTTAAAAAGACAAATAAATGGATCCTAGAGAAAATCAAGCATGAACTCTCCCTAGAAGCTAAGCAGACTAAACTGAGACTGTTCTACTTTGGCCTTATCATGAGAAGACATGACTCACAAAAAAAAGGCAGTAATGCTTAGCAAGGTAGAAGGCAGTAGGAAAAGAGGAAGACCTCAATCAAGGAAGCCACAGCTCTGAGTCTGCAAGATTTGGGCAGGACTGTTCATGATAGGGTGACTTGTAGGTCTCACATTCATAGGTTCACCAAAAATTGAGGTTGACTTGATGGTAGTTAACAACAACAATACAAAGTGCTGAACTCCATTTGCAAAATAGATTTGGAAGTGTCTGACCTGCAGCACATCTGTATCTGAATAGGATAAAGGCAAAGACAGCCCAGTTCAAACTGCTGTGGCTCACCTTGTTCCTATGAGTCATTTTCTCTGATAAAAGAAGAGAGAGATGGGAGCTCATTCTGCTGCAGTATTGTTTCCCCCAGGGACTGCATTGGTGGCTTCTATTTCTTATATCAGTGAGCAGATGAATGATTTTATTCTGGGTTTTGTTCTGAACTTAAAAGGAGGTATTAAAGTTGTTGAACTCTACATACTCAAAATTCAGACTAAAACACTGAGCAGACTGAACACTCCACTGACATGTAAGCCACCAGCCACTATTACTGAAAGTATTCCAACTGAAGCAGAAATTAGGATGACTACTTATAAACCAGAGGTTCAAATAACATCAAAAGGGTCACTTGCCCTTTATCTGCATCTGATAAGTGTGGCTTTCCAGTTTATGTCTTCTTACTTACTGATATGTTTCTTCATACTGAGAAGACATGTTCACACAAGGAAAGCTATGGAATTTCTAATACAAAATTCTACATACCTTCACTAAACTACAGTTCTCTGTGGGGACAGCTGTGACAGTTCATCCAATGCATCATTACTGTGTACATTTGTAGCACAGACAAACTGGTTTGTAGCAGGTGAAGTATGGAACAATATATTTGTTGCTCCATGTCAATCAGCCACAAGATGGCTCTCTGAACTGAGGAGAACTCCAGGTAGGGTATATAGCTCAGCGATTCCCAAGCTCTGGCCTTCCAGGTCTTTTGGACTTCAGCTCCCAGTATCTCACACCATTTGTCAAGATGGGTGAGGCTGAAGGCCTAAACACCTGGAAAGTCCAGAGTTTGGGAATCACTGGTAAAGATGATTAAAAAGGTAGAAACTGGGCTTGACTCTGAATATGGTACTACCATGAATATGGTACTACTTTGAAGGACATTAGAATGTCAGTACAATGTCTCCCCACTTTTCTACATAGGAGGCAGATAATGCTGTTACAGAGATAGTTTTGGGAGCTTTCTTGACAGTGACTGGGACAGGTGGACAGTTGTGGCAGTTCTTACTCCCTTGTGGGCAGAGTCCTACAGGGGAACCTCTTAACACCCTCCCTAGAGTGGCATATGCTCTTGAGTAACACACTCTGCATTTGTTCCATTTCCTGAGGAAGTGATGCTCTTTAGAAGAAATTATACAGCTGTATTTTAGTCTTTCCTGAGATAATGGTCTACCCAACATTCCAACATGCAGGTTGTATGTCATGTCATGATTCCTTATTATCTACAAATTGGAGCCATCAGGAAAGAGAAAGAGCAAGGAAGCACATTAAGTAATCAGGGGACAGGAAGAGGATGATTTCTAGGTATTTCTCTTTATAACAAATTGTATTTCAAGAAAAGTAGAGACAAATGTCTTTATGGACACTTGAAGGTTTTGTCCCTAGTAATCATCACTCAGCTACTATTCATTACTTGTTACTCATCATCTTAAATGAAAAGGCAATGTATCTGACCCATTTAGTTCTTTTAGTGGGAGCCAACACAATGAAAGCTGGGAAATGCCACATTAGAAAAAGCTGCATTTCCTCAAGCTGCATTTGGGGTGGATGATTCCACACACACAACTGCCATGCCAACCAAGGCTATGAGACTCATTAAACCCGATCTGAAATTAGAACCAACTAACTTGACCATATTAGGGTCTAAAGGGCTTTGGAGATCTCCTGGCTAATGGCATAAAAAATTTATCTGGCGATTTCAGAAAAGTCCTTAGTTAATGAGAGCAACAGATATTCCAGGATCCCAACACTCATTTCCCACTCACTTTTAGTGTAAACTATGTTTAGAAGCATGAAAAATTGTGGTTCTGAGTAGCTATGTTTTCAGAATAGTTTTGTCATACTGTGCACACACGCACGGTCTCTCTCTATGTGTTTGGGTAAAGTTTTGGATACTGTATAATTACACAGATCTACAAAGACAAACTAACACAGTCTTGCCACCTTCTCCTCCTTCTCTCTTATGCCCATGTTTTACTGGCTGTTCTGGCTCTTATCCAAAATGGATCTGGGAATGTGCTGTCATTCTGGAGACTATCTTCTGATGGCAGATACACAAGAATATGGAGGTGAAAGGTGGGGGAATCATGGAAAATCAATCTCTGTCTGTTCTGATCCTTTTAATGATCAGCTAGACCATTCAGTATTGGCCAATGTTAGAAAATGGACTCAGCTAAGACACAGTGATCTAAGCAGGAACTGTTGTGTTCACATTAAATTCATTGGGGGTGGGGAGAAAAAGTGCTCAAGCCACAGCTTCAGTTCACCTGCCTGCCTGAACAGTTTCCTATGAAGAACCAGAAAGGGCAAAGGAAACATGCCTGTGTTGAAATTATATTTGCATTCATGGTAATCTAGGAGTTGTGTGTCAATGGTTATTTACATAAACACATGGAGAAAGTTTTCACACTACCCTTCAGAAAGCTGGCTTGCTCATTGGCTTGTGCTGAATAATGGAGTCCCAGAAATGGTAATCTGGGGACTGCACCAGTGCAATTTGCATAAAAAATTAAAAGTATAGCTCGCATTGCACATTGGGTAATCATGTGTGGCAGTGTTCAGAAATATTTGCATCCACTAAGACAAGTACAGCCTGATCAAAAGTGAAGCGAAAGGGTTTACTCACCTACTTCCAGACTTCCTCATTTCAATATTTTACTTTCTTAGCTAAAGGCTCCACTGCACCTTTTTCCTGATC
Source organism: Sceloporus undulatus (assembly GCF_019175285.1). Taxonomy (NCBI): domain Eukaryota; kingdom Metazoa; phylum Chordata; class Lepidosauria; order Squamata; family Phrynosomatidae; genus Sceloporus; species Sceloporus undulatus. The sequence goes on along the minus strand of NC_056523.1, from coordinate 142,003,123 downwards.
GAGCATCAGATTTTGAAAGTATGTGCTAAGTGATGTAGGAAGGAAGTTGTAGCTGAAGTGTTAGAAAGATAGCATAGGCATGGAGTTCAAGAGACAGATATGAAAAGGCTGTTAACTCCCTTTAGATGTAACACACCACAGTTTGGGAATTACCTAACCACAGCAACAAATAATTAAATTATCCTTATTTTATATAGTCAGCCCTCTGTATCCACTGATTCTTTATCCGCATATTCAAGAATCCACGGCTTGAAAAAATAATATATACATATATATAAATTCCCAAAAGTAAACTCTGATTTTGCTATTTTATAGAAGGGACACCATTTTACTATGCCATTGAACATAATGGGACTTAAGCATCCACGGATTTTCATAGCCACGGGTGTCCTGAAACCAAACTCAAGCGGATACTAAGGGCCCCACTAATGGTCTTTCTTCCATCATAGAACTGAAGGTACCTGGGACAGGGTGGGAAGGAGTGGGGTGCCATGTTTGTCTACTCCAGAATAAAAAAGGAGTATTGTAGCACCCTAAAGACTAACAAATTTCATTTGGCATAAGCTTTCATTGACTCCAACCCACTCTATGGAAGTAGATCCAGTTGGTAGACATTTTATCAACACATAATCAAATTGGGAAGGAGAATGTGAGAGAATTGAAGTGCAAATGAAAATTTTAACAGCAGTCATTTAACAGTTGTTAAAGGGTGATAAAGCTATCTAGCTTGAATAAACAGATAAATACATGTCTAGTGATGAAAAAGTCATTTACATGAGATTCCCAAGTGGCCTTCCAACTAGATGTGATCACACTGTGACCTTATTTTGTTATTGCCAATTGCCCTTGAGTTAGCATGACCCATGGCGACCCTGCTGATGAGACACCTCCAAGACACCTTGTCCTCCATTGCTCTGCCTAGCTACTGCAAATTCATATTCGTGATTAATAGAATCCATCCATCTAGCATGTGGTCTTCCTTTTTTTCTACTTCCCTCTACTTTTACTAACATTATTGTTGTTGTTTTTTCAATGATTCATGCCTCTTCATGATGTGTTCTAAGTATGACAGCCTAAGTTTTGTCATCTTTGCTTCCTTGGAGATTTCTGACTTGATCTACTCTATGGCCCATTTATTTGTCCTTTTGGCTACCTCAGCACTCCTCTTCAGCACCACATCTCAAATGAATTGATTTTCCTCCTATCTTTTTTCTTAACTGTGTATCTCTCACATCCCTACATGATAACAGGGAATACAATAGTTTGTACAATTCTAACTTTTATGCTCAATTGTATATCTTTGCATTTTAGAATCTTTTCTAGTTCTTTCATAGCCGCTGTCCCTCATCTTAATCTTAATCTTCTTCTGATTTCCTGGTTGCAGTCCCCATTTCTATGGGGTGGGGTGTTATCAGTATGCTGATGACACCCAAATATATTTCTCCGTCAGCGACAACGACAGATGGCATTTCTTCCCTCAGTCAGTGTCTTGAGGCAGTAATGGACTGGATGAGGGAAAACAAGCTCAAACTGAATCCAGACAAAATGGAGGTACCTACAGTAGGGGCCCCTAAACATGGTATCAGGTTGCAATCTCCAGTCCTAGAGGGGTTCACACTGTCCTCAAAGGACTGTGTTTGCAGTCTGGGGGTATTTCTTGACCCACTGCTTCACATGAGAAATCAGGTGAATGCGATGGTCAAGAGTGCCTGTTATCAGCTTTGGCTGATATGCCAGCTGCGCCCTTTCCTGGAACCGGGGGACCTTGAAACTATAGTACATGCACTGGTAACCTCAAGACTTGATTTTTGTAATGCACTCTACCTTCTGCCTAGTTTGAAAACTGCAATTGGTACAGAATATGGTGGCCGGGTTAATCACTGGATCATCTAGGAGCGATCATATAACACCAATATTAAAGTCACTCCACTGGCTACCTATTAGTTTTTGGGCACAGTACAAGGTGTTGGTTATCATCTTTAAAGCCCTACATGGCTTGGACCCAACTTATTTAAAGGATCACCTACTTCCATACAATCTGTCCTGTGCTCTCAGATCCTCTGGGAGGAACTTACTGCAACCTATAAAGACCAGATTGACTGCGACTCCCCAGAGGGCTTTTTCTGCAATCGCACCCAGACTATGGAATGGCCTGCCAGATGAGATCCATCAAATCACCAATCTAGATAGCTTCAAGAAAGCTGTTAAGATGGATCTCTTCTGCAGACCTTCCCAGAATAAAATACTCAGCCATGTAGCAACCCCCACATATATCTGATGACTCTGCCTACCACTATTGTTTTAATTGTTTATGTAATTTTAACCTTAAATTGTTTAATTCTTTTTTAAGGGGGGATATTTTCTATATATGGTGTATTCTTTTAATATTGTAAGCTGCTTTGATTGTTTTTACAAAAAGTGGGGAAGAAATAAAAGTTTTATTATTTATTATTATTCTATCAGTGTTTGATCCCAGGGATGAGAATTCTTTTACTATTTCTATTTCCTCATTGTCTAGGTTGAATTTGTGTAGATTTTCTGTGGTCATTATCTTTATTTTCTTCATGTCCAACAATAAGGCTGTCTTTGCATTTTCTTCCTTGATCTTCTTTAGTAGTTGTCCGAGGTCTGTGAGGTTTTCTGCTTGTATTATGGTGTCGTCTGTATATATTAGATTGATCTTCTTAGTTTCTGTAAAATAACTGCATAATGTGTCCCCAGATCACGTCCTCTAAACACTGCATTTCCTCTATTTGCCACTAGAATGACTTTTCAAAATAATTAGCATCCCAATACATCTGATGTTCAATCAACGCTGAGGCATCTACCTTCTCATTACATTATGTCAAAGTAGATGGATTCATTGGGGCATTTCACTATGACTGTTTAGTATTATAGGTTATATTTCAGAGGCAAGAACTGGCAAAACCACCGCTAAGTATTCATCACTTAAGAAAACCTATGAAATTCATGGAGCCAGGCAACAGGAGGCTTGAAGGCACATACAAGCACATATTTAATACTTTGAAAAGTTGTGGCTCACTGGTGTGGTATCTTCATCAAAATGGAAAAACAGACCCTAATCTCTTAATGTACAACTAGTGCCTTCTTAAGAAAGCAGACCATGTGGCATTCTGCAGCAAGTAACCACAGATTCAGGGCTTTTAATGTTATAATCTGTTTACCAAGGATCTTGTATAGCCTGGATTCACAGAGTTTTGAAATAGCTGTAGCACCATGAACCCTTTTGAAGACTCTGGCTGTTTATCTACTTAGGCACTGATCATGGCTAACTTTCTTAGGTGATTATCACATGGCATTTTCTGCCCAATCTGGGCATGGTCTGGGAATGAGCTTGAACAGGTGTTATTGCACAGAAAAACGCCGCCTATGCAGCCAGGTGACCACTACCCATCTCCCAGCCAAGCTTAGCCAGATGATTTTGAAGGATGGAAAGCTTTTGAAGAATGGAAATCCAGCTATGCATTTGAGGCAAAGCATAACAGTACTAGCAGGGACATAGCCAAGGGGGGGGGGTCCTTGGGGTCTGGACCCCCCCTTCCATTAGAAAAATGAATGGTGTGTGCTGCTGCGCCGCTGCATCCAAGCCCCATTATAATGGTGGCACTTAGTCTGGACCTCCCCCCTTCCTAAAATCCTGGCTATGTCCCTGGTACTAGCAGACAAAAAAGTCATGACTAAAAAGAGCAAAGAGACAGCAAGTCAGAATGCACTATTATTCCGCCATGGATATACACCAAAATTAAGATGCACTTTAGCTTGCATAACTCTGCCTACTTTGGGACATAAGTGTTCACCCTAAGTGCTTCAGGATTTTGCACTTTTAGATGCTACAATTACATTATTTTTGGATGGCAAAGGTCTGCCTTCCAGCTCCTGTTAACCTTCAACTACTCTTTTAAAATCCATTTCCCAAAATTCCCTTTGAAATAATGGACCATAATTATGTGATTCATCAAAACTTCTAATTTCTATGTCCAGCTCTGTTCTAGCCAGAGCTGTAGTTTTTTGAAAAAAATCTGATAACATGGCACTATTCTTTCCCAGACTAGCTAATTACAGGAATGTACAGCAAAATATTACACCCTCTCCCTAGTTAGTAGTGCTAATAGTTGCATCATACTCTCCCAAAGAAATGATTTCTTCAGTAGAATTTCAGTCTGGGCAATCTACCCCCATCAGTTGGAAATCTCATTTTTGAACTGCTTTTTTCAGCACCCTGCTTCTGAGTCCAGAGCAGTGTATATCCTGGCCTGAATCAATGAGTCAGTACATGAATCAATGCCTAGCAGAAATTTAACTAAAGAGTTTCATTACAAAACTAAAATCTTAGGAACCCAAAGGCATGTGATCACACATGATAAATCTTCCATTATAAACTAGGTTGAACAATATCATATACTGATTTACACTCCAGTTAACACATCTCCTCCTCCTGCTTATTTTTTTCAGTGACAATGCAAACAAATATATCTTCCATCTCTTGTCAACTTCCAACAACCTTGTGACCATATTAATCTCTCACACATCGCCAGCAGAAAACATGAAGTGGGTAAGGGGATGCTTTTGTGCATCATGATTGGGCCTTTACTTTGGGACCTCAGAGCATTCTCCTACAAAAGACTGCAGCCTCTTTCTCATTATTCATATGAAGCTCTAAATGTTGTTATTAAGATCAAGAAACTGGACGGGAAGAATGCATAATGCACATTAACATTGTCATCAAGGCTGGCTTTCCATTCATATACCAAATGGAAATGAAAGAAGAGCCATTTTAAATCTCACACCTGAAAATTCAGAGATTAAAATCCTGCTGCAAACAGATAGGAACTTTGCCATGCCTAGATTAGCTGCCACAGATTGGAGCTTTCTTTATTTTCTCTTTGTAAGCCTGATATTCATTAGGGGAGGAATCCTCTGACATAATATCTCTGTGGCTCCATCTAGCAACCTGTCAGTCTCAGAGTTCCTCAAAGATTAAAGGCTGGCAGTGGTTAAAGCCCCTGGTTGGAGATACAAGTGGGAAGAAACAGAGTGCCAAAGGGGCAAGATAAACTAATCAGTGTTTTTATAAGCTATTTTTATTAAACATAAACACATTCACAAATGCATTTCATGGATGGAAAACAATAATAACAAACAATAATAATAGACAAACAAAAATTAAAAAAACACAAAACTGATCAGTGTTAGCACTAGAAAAAACTGTCAGTTTTGCTTTCTCTTGTTCCATCATATTTATCAAATGGTTTTACATTGTACTATGACTCTAGAGACCAGGGTTCAAATCCCCCGCTTGGCCATGGAAATCTGCTGGACAACGTTGGGCATGTCACATTCTCTCAACTATAGGGGAAGGCAAAGGCAAAACCCTTCTGAACAAATCTTGTCAAGAAAATCCTGTGATAGATACACCTTAAGGTTGCCATAACTCGGAAATGACTTGAAGGCATACAACAACAACCAATATTAATTTAACAAAAATGCACCAAATTTTCCAACCAATCACATTGGCCAAATTCAGCAGGGACATTTCACTCCATATTGACTTTGAAGCTGTTAAAAGATGTGCACCTGTTACAAGAAAAGAAGTGGCAACTCCACTTCAGAACACATACAACACAGAGAGATTCAAAGCTAGACTTATAGAGCAGGTCAAAGCCCTTTCCATGAAGAGATAGATCACAGTTTCACACCAATCCCTAATAAGCAACACCCCTCTGAGATTAAAAATGGACCATTTTATAAAATGAATTTATTAATTTGCAAACCACATCTGAGTATTCCTTGCCTAAGAAAACCTTATGAAATTCATGGGGTTCTGCAAGTTGACAAGCAACTTGATGGCACACACACACACAGACAGAAACCTGTTTTGATGGCTCCAAGACAAAGGGAGAGAAAAAAATCTACACCCGACATTTCAACCCCCCCCCTACAGCTATCTCACTAGAAATTGAGAAAGCAGAGCTATTTTGGGTAAGGAAGGAGAAAGGAAGAGGCACATGTCCTCCTTGGTAATGAAACAGAGGAGAAAGTCAATGAGTTTGGGGAGTGGGAAAAGGAAAGAGGACATTTCATTTCATATTTAAAATATGATCCTTTGTCAGCTTGATTGCTTTTGACAGGGCCCAGATGGGAGCAGTTCAGACATTCAAAGTAAGGGAAAATCTTGCAGCAAGAGAGAAAGCGGTCCAGGCACAAGGACGTAGCCAGGATTTTGGGAAAGGGGGTCCAGACTAAGTGCCACCATTATAATGGGGCTTGGGTGTGGCAGCGTGGCGGCACGCACCATTCATTTTATCTAATGGAAGGGAGGGTCTGGACCCCAAGGACATCCCCCCGGCTACGTCCCTGCCAGGCAAGAGTCATTAATTGCTGGTCAGATGGCAAACCTGCAGTCCCTCTGAAACAAAAACACTACATTTGTTCTTGGAGAATTGAAGACTATGCACCCCTGGACTACTATCAGGGAGTTGCATCATCAGCAAAATTTCATTAGAGAAATTATTGGATGAACTCAACAAAACCCTTTTTGTTAATGTTTTGTTGCTACAAATTGAGTTTCATCACAGGCAGTTTTTTTTCATGCACAGTCAATATATAACAAATGACTGTGGGAATAATCTGCAGCATATTGGGTTATGAAGCATGGCCAATTCAAGTAGAATTCCCACAGTGTAATAATTTTGACCACACAAGTTTCTTATTCAAAAGATCATATTCTCCCGTAAGAACCTGCCCATGTTTTGAGGTCTTCCATGGAGGCCCTTCTCTCTGTCCCACCACCCACACAGGTACATCTGGTGGGAACAGAGGAGAGGGCCTTCTCAATGGCTGCCCCCAGGCTCTGGAAATCTATTTCCAGCTATTGCAGACAGATACAGTCTTTTCAGGACAAGGGGAAATGGTCTTGCCTAATGTGCTGGGTTTTTCCATTTGCTGTTATATTTTTAAAGATTTATGTTTTTAACAGGTTTTAATTTTTTAATAGTTTAATCACATTTTTAATTTTTGTACATTGTGATTTTTAAAAATTTATATTAGCTTGCTTGTTTCAGCTATTATAAGCCATCTTGAGCCCTGAACTCAGAAAAAGATGGAATATAAGTAAATATTATAAGAGCAACAAAAGCTGTGTTTTTTTTAAAAAAAATGTACAATGGCCCCTCCTAACTCACAGATCTTGGATCCATGACCTTGAAAATCCATGGAAGGGTGACCTCTGCTATTTTTAATGGGGCACCCACCCACATGCACACCCACAGGCTCATACACAGGCACATGCCCCATTCAAGCCTATGGGGCTTGAATACACGCAAGCCTCCATTTTTGTGGAGGGGGGGTCTGGAACAGATCCCCTGTGAAAATGGAGGGCCAACTGTATACTTCTTTAATTTAAAAAGAGAAATAAATATTAAAGGTTGCTGTGTGGTTGGGAATTGTGCATGAACTCCCCTGGTACTGCCCAATTCATTTCACTTTCCTTTAAAAATGGTTCAACTTATTTGTGGCTGGAGATGGGCAGCACCCTTTTTGAAAAGTTAAAAGCTGAGAACAGTGATTTGAGAGACAGCTTTCCATGGTGTGCAAGAACCTTCTGTGACAATGTGGGTGTGGTGGGTTGCCACCAAGGTAGCAAAAACAAAGAGGACAAAATATTCAGCACCAGATCAAGTAAAACTCTTGCAGAGAGTTGATTCACAAGAGAAGCAGTTTTGCCCATGTGGTTCTGTTGAGACAGGTTTTTTACCCAAAAGCAAACAGAAAGTCCTAGATGTCTGCTGCTGCTTTTCATAAAATTTCTCAATTCAGAAGAAGTGTTTTACTCCAAAAAATGTCATCTGTTCATGTGTAACTACATTACATTCACGCTATTTAGTACCTGAAAATTTGCCCCCTTGTTGTCATGCTTTTCTGAAACCTCACAAATTCTTTGGCCAGAGGCATCAGTGGGACAAGGCAAATATATGTGTATGCCAGCTTTCCCAATCTGGCCTCCTCCAGACTGGCAGGCCATCAATTCCCATCATCCACAAACATGGTAGAGAGTTGTGGAAGTTGTTACCCAAAGCATCTGGACCACACTGGCCAGCTTAGGGAAAGCTGGCACATGCACATATTTGCTTTGTCCTATTGTTGCCTCTGGCCAAAGAATTTGGCAGATTTCAGAAATAATCTAAACCACTGCAAAAACTGATTGTGTGTGTGTGTGTGTTTGTTTGTGTGTGTATGTGCAGGCACAAGTGTGTACATGCATGTATGCCTTCAAGCTGGTTCTGATTTATGGCAAGCCTAAGAAAAACCTATCATGAGGATTTCTTGGCAAGATATATTTTGAAGGGATTTTCCCTTGCCTTCCTCTGAGACTGAGAGAGTGGGTTTCCATATAGGGTTGCCATAATTCTCTACTATAAACCAGGACAAAATGTAGGACAAAATTTAGCCCAAAATATAGGACAATTGTAGGATAAAATTTAGCCCAAAATGTAGGACATTTAAGGTCCTCCATTTTTCTTAAATGTCCTACATTTTGGGCTAAATTTTATCTTATAATTGTCCTATATTTTGGTCTAAATTTTGTCCTACATTTTGTCCCAGTTTATAGTAGAGAATTATGGCAACCCTATTTCCATAGCCAAGTGGAGATTTGAAGCCTGGTCTCCTGGAGCTTCACTGCAACACTAAAACCACTACCTCTCGCTGGCTTTCACAAAATCTGTTTACCACTGACAAAAGTGGATCAAGTACTGTGTACACTTTGTCTGGGGGTTGGCTAGAAAGAGAAACAAAACCAAAAGATGCTTTTATTCCAGCAAGTTTTTTAAAATCATGCAGGCCTAGTTTTATCAGGGGGTGGAGGGTTGGTTTAGATTATTTTTAACACTGTATATTTTAAATTTTGTATATTTTAAAATGTTTTATTGTTTTAACTGAATTATTTTAATTGTTTTGAAAATGTTTTAATGTCTCTCTCTCTCTCTGTGTGTGTATGCCGTAAGTCACCTTGGGTGGGAGAAAGGTGTGGGAGAAAGGCAGGATAAAAACAAAATAAAATAAATATTTTTTTTATCCAGCCATTTAAATGTGTGCTTTGTAAAGTGGGATCAGGGAAGCCATGCCTTGTAGGCTGCAATGGCCACAAGACCCTGTTTCTACAGCCCACCTTATCCCCCCTGGAACTTCTGAATCCTGCAGTCCCCTCTCAATATTTTGTAAAAAAAAAAAAAAAAATCCAGTGAAAAATCCCCTGTAAATTCACTTCCGATTAAAGTGATGATAAAGACAATGGTGATATTATTATTTTAATAATATCTTTAAAAAAAACAGATTTTTAAAGAAGTCTCCAGCACTTGAGCAACCTGGAAAGTGGCCCTACTTCACTGCAGTTCCCCTGCAGAATAAGGACATCCTGAAGCAGAAGGGAGCCATAAATATGCTGCAAACCCCTGTGAAAACTGCCTTAAAATAACAAGTACAATTGCAACCCATCAGAGCTCGGAAAAGTTACTTTTTATACTACAACCCTTAACATCTCCCAGCTGATATAATCAGTAGCCCTGCTAACTGCAGGATACTAGGAGGTGTATTTTCCCCTTCCCAAAATGTAAGTTTCCAAGTAGCACAACCCAAAAATCTTCAGCTGCTCTTTCTCCACCCCAAATCCCCCCTGTCATTTTCAGCTTCCAGACTCCTACTGAGATTTTCAGAAAGCCTCACACTGTCCACTGTCTTTTGTTTGAGGGGGAGGGCCACTGCAGAGGCCGGCAAGTTGCACATGCTCTCGTACTGTAGGTGAGGTTCATTATCAGGCAGAAGCTGGGGATAACCTCCAGGAAGATTTTGTCCAGACTGGCCTTTGAAAGGTATGTTAGAAGGGGTTTTCTAGCACACTCTAATGGGCCCCAAAGCCTGGCAAGAACAAAAGACAGCAGATGTTATTAGTACTGTGCTAAATTGGCCAAGTGAAAGCCTAGGAGGGAAGCCTAGGCGAGGTTTTCACTCAGCCAGCTTAGCACATGTTCAAAATTACATGCTGTCTTCTTTGCACGCGACTCTCTGAATGCGCTGGTGAGAAAAAGGGTAATGCAACCTAGATACCAAAAAGGAATACAGAGACACATACAATCATGATCTGCATTCTTCATAGTTCCCCTAAGGGCAACTCTGGGCTCTTGGGCTGTATTTTCATAGTTACCACAATGCAACTGGTCCTGTGGAGTAATGTGTTACTGACTTTGAATGTAGTTTTGGAGTTCAGCCATTACATACCTAGCATCCATTGAAGTATTTGCTCTGACATACAGACACACATATATGAATATCCCAAGCTACCATTTTAATTGTGTTTTGGCTCAGCAGAAGGAAACTGGTCCCAACTTTTGGTTGGGTTTGCCTTGTTAAACAAATTAAGCAGTTTGGAAAAAAAATTAAGAAAGAGCCATTTCAGACTGCAAGTTGTAAAGCTGATCGAAACAACAGGAAGTCTACTTCTGCTCTCTTAGCCACATGTTCAGTCCACAGTTGCAGCCCCAGTACTTGGCCAAACCAACCAGAGCTGTGTGGTTAATAATATCTTCTAGGAAGCCTGATAAATGAGTCCCTGAAATGAGAGAGGGGAGTGGTTTTCTGGGGGAAATTCCCAGACTGCTACATACTTTAATATTACTGGGACAAAGATGAATACATGGATGCCTTGTTCTGAGGTTTTTCTTTCTTTCCTCTGACCAATACAAATCCAAAGAACAGGGATCAGCTAGTGCCTTTTAGAAGTTCCATATTACAACTTGCATAAACCTTGATCACTAATCACAATGGCTGAGGTTTATATTGCTTATAGATTGCATCTGCACTTACAGGAAAATCTGGTTTACCAATCTAGCTTCTGGCTCCGCTGGGAGGATAAGATGACCATATAACCAGCACCCACAATAGGCCAATAAAGAAGCACTATCCACACACTCCACCCTCCTGTCTTGTCCCCAATCCCAGTATATGCTGGAGGAACCACACAAACTTGAAAGTGATAGTGCTGTGGTAGGAACTGGAATTTCCTGATAGTAAGAGGTCAGTGGCTTGCCCAAGCCAGGATGCTTCCTCCTGGCCAGCCTCTTCTGCTTGCCTACTGATGCCCCACACTGGCATACAGTCTGCACTCTCAGGGGATTCTCCAGTTTCTGGCCTGTTTTGAAAAAAACAACAGTGGCTCTTTTTTACTCTGGAAGATCTCCCTGAGCATGGACTGAACCCATGTTTTGCCTATTTTGGCCCTGTTCGTCATCTAAACAGGCAATTGCAGGAAAGGAGTGGAAACATTTATTTTCCTCCTTGGGAACACAGCCATAATCTATAACATATGAAGAACGCCAGGTCTCCTGGCCCCACCACAAACCAAATTGGCTTTCTGTTTACACCCCATCTCCTTTTGAGGCCCATAAAACACAAGCCAAGTATCTCTTTATGACAATCCTTCACAGCTTGGTGCCCTCCAGGTGTGTCTGACTGCAAATCCTAAGACATTCACTGTCCATACTAACTGGCAATGATGCCAGGTTATGAAAGACTGTTTTAAGGCATTTGCATAGTTTTTTCTTTCCTTCTTTCTTCAAAAAAAAAAAAAAAAAAAAAAAAGGAAAAGGAAAAGAAAAGCTTTGATGTGCCATTCACTCAAAATCAAGAGTTAGCCCTTAAATGTGTTGAAAAACATTTAAAAAAAATAAAAACTAACAATTTATACTGCTATTTGTGCACAGCACATACTAGACCTTCTTATTAACTGAAAACATCAAACTGTTCCCTGAAGGGTGCCATATAAATGGAGAGAATGGGTAATCCTGGCAATATTTATACAGAAAGAAACCAGACGATAACTGGCGAACATCTGGGGTTTATTCATTAAATAGTAAATGATAACTAAAATGTTCCACCTCAAAATCAGAACAGAACATCTTCACATGGACCAAATCTACACTGCCAAGTTATATAGTGATACATTAAACCATTTTCTGAGATCAGGGCCTTGTCTGAACAGGCCAAAATGGGGACCCCATCCCCACTTTCTGGCATTGTCCTGTTTGGACGATGCATGTCCCAAATCCTGGTTCTTGTGTGAGTACTCCAGACAATGTCTGGCATGTTCCACACCAGAACGGGGATACAACACAGATGTTTATTGCATGGGCCCTAAAATGGGCCCATTACATTCCAAAATGGGGGCACGCACGGGTGCACATGGAACAGGATGGGGCTAAGAATGGAGTTTATTGCACACCGGAATATTGCTGCTGCCGCCAGGCATTCCAATCATGTCCTACATCCATTCCAGAGGGTGCGATTGCTGAGAACGCTTTGGAACAGTTATCAGAAATTGCAGCCTTTGGAACGGATGTAGGACGCAATTGGAATGCCTGGCAGCAACGGCAGAATTCCAGTGTGCGGTAAACTCCGTTCTTAGCCCCATCCCGTTCCGTGCGTGCCTGTGCGTGCCCCCATTTTGGAATGCAATGGGCCCATTTCAGGGCCCATATGATAAACTTCACACTTAAAATGGTCTAAAATAAGTTACCAGTTCCTCCAGATTTTTTGAGGCTCCTGAGACTTTACTCCTGCACCATGGTAGCTGTCTGTATGGACACCCAGTAAGACAACCACCACAGCTTGGGAATGGAGGCTGAGGTATCAGGGACAGGTCAGGGTTGTGGGGCCTGGATGGTCTGGGCAGCCATCAGAGTATCCTTGCCAGTGCAGACAAGGCCCGTGTTACAGAAATCTATCACCATTTTTTTTCTTTTTTGTAAACATATCTTAAGGTTCTACAGGGGAATCACACAGTGTCAAGCTGATACTAGGCCTATTATACTGTGGTGCCCATGTTTATGTGCTGGCCAGTCTCCAAGTTTTCCGCTCGCCCTTGTTAACCTTATGCCAGTTTAAACATTATTCAGTCTTAGCACCTCTGCCTAAGGCCTGGTACACACCGCCAGGAAGCGGTGTCTTGGCGGTGATAGTAGGGCTTGAGACTGCACACCAACTGCACACTCCCGAGACCTATGACATGCGGGCGGTACCATTATAGAGCAGCACCGCCCACACGGAGGGCATGTAGATGATGTGAGCACCTACACAACCTTTACAGGAAGTGGTGTGATAAGGACTGCATCGTAGCCCTTATCACACTGCAAAAAAGGAGCCATTCTAGGCAGCTCCTTTTTTTTTGCTGTGCAGTCTCCCCGCACCATTTGGTTGCTGCGGTAATGCTGCACAGCGAAGAGGAGTGGCACTTTCTCGCCTGTGTGAACAGCCCCTAAGCCATCTGCAATGTAAATACCACCAACCTACACTATAAGGTGATCGTAAGGATTATTGAAATGATGTAGGGGAAATGCTCAGAAACTATACAAATACTAATTGTTGTTGTTATTTAGCAGTGGCGGTGATGGTAGTACTAGCAATTTTACAAGCACCCAAGACCCCTGAAAAACTCAGCATGGCTCCTTATAGTGGGGTAAACTCTTGCTGCTGACTTCCTAACCTAGAAAAATGCTGCAAGTTGTGGTTTATTTCTAGAATCCTCCAGTCCATTCCAGGAAATTCCACTTAATTATATGGGAGGGGTTGTGGGGGGGCAGGGGCAGAGCCCTAATAGACTGACTCTGGGCACTCTTTATGAATAGGAAGGTGAGGAGAGAGCCTCCAAGTGCTTTATGTGTCAAGGAAACTTAACCCTTTTGGCTGTGGGCCAGGAACTTTTTCATGTGGATTTCAAGCCTCAGCCAGGAGATTCTCGGGTGCTAGAAAGAGCCTTTAATTTAAACCAGGTGCCTCTGAAAGAAAAACACTTCATGAAAGGCAAAAACTTGGTCTCGTTCCCTCAAAACAAAAGGGCAATCACGCACATTTTGACTGAAATATTCCCTTTTTGGAACTCAGCCTCCATGCTTTAAACAAACTTGCTGAAACCTCATCCATTTGGACAATCTGCATGAAACTGAGACTACCAATATTTCTGGAGCCAGAGAAAATACTTGAGCAAAATGCCAGCTGAGTCCGCCCAAAGCCATGGAGTGAAAGACCTTACAGTATGGAAAGCAGCACACAGGCTGGCAGGGAACAAAGGAAAGTGGGTTTTGTGGCATTCTTTTGTTGCTGCCGTCTGCAGAACTTAACACTACAAGTGCTGAAAAGACAGAGAAAGAAAGAGAGCAAGAGTGAGATAGAGAGAGAGTGTTGTCTTGGCTCCCGTGGATGGCAAGGAGTGCCATGGACCCTATTTGCACCCCATGTGGCCAGTGAGGCACCCAGAGAAGTTGCTGGAGGGAAGGGTAGGGGCAGCATGGCGGCAGAGGAAGGGTCTGCAGTTGAAGTCATGCTTTTGTTTACAATACTTTCTTCAGTTGTTCTTCTAGTCTGGTAGTGATATGGTGATGGATCCCTGCCCAAGGACGTTTCCTCCCACACATGAATTCCTGGATGATCTCAGAATACACAGGGCAGCCTCCAGGAATACCAAAAAGAGGAACAAAAAAAAGAAAATCTACATATCTTGCCAGGACTGGCCCAAGAGATTTTGTTCCCTCATGCAGAAACTCCAGTGGCAACTGGTTTTTGCCATTATGAACCAGAGCTCGGAAAAGTAACTTATGGGGGCTACAGCTCCCAGGTACCCCCCACCATCATGACCATTATCCATGACAGCAGAGAGGGAAAGAGGTTTGGGAGTCACAGTCCAAATAAATATCATTTCCAAGTTCTTTTCTGAATGTTACATTGATATGGAGCACTGGCCCATTTGGGCCAGTATGGTCTACTCTGATTGGCAGCTGTTTTAGAGGATTTCAGGCAGGGACCATGTCTCACCAAGCTTCCTGAGCTCCTTTCCCACTGGAGATGTCAGGAATTGCAGTCGGAATGTTGCGCTTGTAAAACAAGTGCTCTGCCTCGGAATTGTAGCTCATACCTGATCTACATTAGGGAGCACAATCCAATGGAAATTTCTGAGCAATCCCATCAATATGAACATCAAGGATCAACTTGGCCCCGAAACAAAATTTGCCTGTCTCATACTCAGAGCTTGGTAAAGTTCATGCTGGATGGCAGAATCTAGGCATTAGTCTGAAAAAGTAACTTTTCTGAATTTTGCATTCTCCTCTTGCTCTTTTAAAACGGGTTTCCCTTATCTGCCATCTATGGAGTTTGCTCCTGCTGGCTTCATTACAAGACTGCCTCTGCATTTTGTGGTACTTGGATAACTGGAAATGGGAAGTATGATGTGTATTGATAGGAAAATAAAAATACCTGGAATGCTTCTCTGTGGTACCCCATCTGTTGCATCACTTCACCAATAAAGCTTATCTTATAGCAGTAACGTGTGTCAGTGTCTGGCACGAAATGAAGTCTTGTGGGGGCCTGGAACTACACCAGCTCCAATACAGAACACAGATGCAATGATTTTTGGAAAATCTGCAGTATGATGTAGGCAGGTGTTTAGTTGGCCTGCAGTGTAGGCCTCTTTCTACTTCCTACCTGGCTCCTAACATTGCCCAGATCTTCCATATGTCATCTCCACAAGTCCTTATAAATAACGCTTGGGCCCTTTATATAAAAAGGACATGGCAATTACTGCAAGGCCATTTGTACAGGAAATCCAGAAAACTTTACAAAGTGTGCAAAAAAACCAAAACCTGCAAACCTTGGCTGGAATAGACAAAAACACTTAATAAATTTCCAATGAGATGTTTGTAGTGTCTCTAATGTCTTGACATAACTGAAAACGTAACCAAAGACAGTGGAAATGTTCAGAGACATCTGTACTGTGATTATGAAGACTGTAGGCTGGAAGGGGAGCTAAGAAATGAATTCAAGAAATACAGTGAATACACTTAGATTATGAGGACAACCATCAATTTTATGTTATGGTTGCCATTCCAACAACATATTTTGAAACACTGAACGATAGAATTAAGCTATTGGAGACTCAAGGCAATGTACAATTTTTGTTTGGTACACTAATTTGTAAAAACATTCTACACTTATCCTGAATCAGTTACTTTGTACATTTTTTTTTAAAAATGGACACAATAATCTGCTTGTCTCAGCCATTGTCAACACAAAGT
Organism: Sceloporus undulatus; assembly: GCF_019175285.1. Taxonomy (NCBI): domain Eukaryota; kingdom Metazoa; phylum Chordata; class Lepidosauria; order Squamata; family Phrynosomatidae; genus Sceloporus; species Sceloporus undulatus. The sequence goes on along the minus strand of NC_056523.1, from coordinate 141,986,990 downwards.
TGCTTTTTCTTCAGATAAATAATTTTCTAACTTACCCAGCTATAACAATGAAAAAGTCCAGCCGGTTCCATGTGTCTCCCAGGTAGCATTTCTTCCCAAAAATCCCTAGTGCAATCATCTTGATTATCATTTCAACAGCAAAGAAGGCAAAGATAAAATCATCAAAGCTCTGTAAGAGAAAGAAGTAGGATGAGGAAGTAAGCAAGATTTGAGATATGAATAGATGGCAATCAGTTGTTCAATAGACACCCCCCCCCCAATACTCACCCAAAGAAGGCAACAGCCTCCAGACCACTGGCAAGCACTGCTAGCAGTGAAAGGAATTGCCATCTGATAATGGGAAAGCTAAATGTTCCCCATCCCTATGTCCATGCACCCTCCTGCATATAGGCTTGCCAGCTGAATAAACCAGTCTGGCAAGAAAACTATTTTATTCTAAGAGCAGGTGTGAGGAAAGTTCACAGAGCTATAGCAGAATATTGCTGGACTGTCTGTTCTCCAGGTCCAAAAGTGGCCAAAAATACCATCTGCAACTGGCTGCGTCTGGTAGCTGACACCCAATTTCCTTAAGCAGGAAGACAAAATCTGAACAATCTGTACTATGAATTACCTGCCCTTAAACTGGCAGACCACTTGTCCCATTTCTGTGTAACATGGAATTCCTCCAGTTGTTAACAGTGATTTGGGATGCATCTATATTGGTCCCATTATTCTGGAGCATTACGCTCTGGAGCTGCCTCAGTTGACACAATGCCAGCCAAACATGTCCAGATGGCCTACTGGGCAACACTGCATTGTCTCCGCTGGCCTGTCCTCCTCAGTGCTGCTGCCGCCGCTGCTGTAGCCTCACCAGCCAAGCAGGTCCCTGCAAGAGCCTTGCTGTCACTGTTGCTTTTGCTGAGGGCAGGACGGTGCATCTGTATGATCGAGGGAGTACAGGAACCCCTATTCTGACTTTAATGGAAGTAATGGCAATAGCTAAGCTTTTGCAGAGAACTGTTTGGCTGGCAAAGCTGCAGTGGCAGCAGTGAGTTGGAGGGGGACAGCCAGCAGGGACAATGCAGTGAGTGTGTAAATGTGTGGGCAGCTGGGTCACTTCAGACACAGCCTGATCCAGCTCTCTTCACATCCACCATACCCAGGTTCACTCCACAGTTTCCTGGAAACCCTAGAGTAAACAGCCTTTTCTGTTAAAATGGATTAACAGTTTAAAGAAGCAGATTCACTGTGTGAAGCATGAGGAAGCATTGCACCAGATATGGGGTGAGTCTGGGGATTTTGGTCAGTGTAGACTAGACCTCGAACTCCCCCTTTCAGATAATTAATAAGAGTAAATTTCATATCATCAAGCTACCCTACCTAAAGATGGCACACATTAAAAGCTCCTAGCACTGGATGGGGATTTGAGCTCCTGGAAAAAATAGCTAAGTGCCACATGGGCTTCCTTTGCTGCTTTGTGTGGGTCAGTGTGGTCGCTTTTGCTTTCTTTTCACTCATCTTTCCCTCACTCGCACATTTGATATGAAAGTTCACTTCCACACATCCATGGATGCTTCTTCAACTCTACCTTATACCAGATTCTATCAGATGTGGTGGAACTACTTCTGCTGAAAGCTGTGCATAATGATAGCCCTCGAACAAAATATTAAGGCATATTTAATAAGGAATTCCTGACTTAATCTTAGCTACTTTTTTCCGTAAAAGGGTTACAGGTAAATCAAGGAGATTAGGTTCCCCCTGAAAGGAGCTTGTCTAGGCCTCTTACCAAGTCAAAACATTTATTCATCTTCCCTGATATGGCGTACTTGGATCAGCAGCTGCTTTTTAGGGTCCCACTACTTCAAATCATGTGCAATCTGATCATTATCACTTTCCCTCCCCAAAGCCTAGAGATACCAAAAATGGAACCTTCTGTACAAAAAGCGGGTGTTCTTTCATTGAGCTGTGCTCTTCCCAAGTATAATGCAAACAAGCAGTAAGGTAAGTAAGGCCCTCTGGGGGCAGAGTCAGGGCATCACTGTTTTTGCGGCTCCTTTTTACGCCCTCGAAAGGCCGGATCGGAGCCATGGCATGAGGTTGCCACAGTCCCAATCCAGCTAGGAAAGGGGCAGTGTCCTGCCACCCCTTAGTGGCTGTATGTATAGCCCCTAGGTTTTTTAAAAATAATAATAATAAAAATAAGCCTTTACCTGGAGAATCTTGCAGCGTGGGGAATCACAGCCCATATCTTCACAAGGGTGGAACATGCCCAAAGTGACACAGTTTAGGAGAATGACCAGCATGCTGACTCTTTCAAACCAGGTGCACAAGAAGTCAGTCAAGGAAAACAACTATTACAGAGTTCAGTTTAAGGATAGAAGTAAAGAGTTATCCATTAGCACCAGAAACAACCACAGTACCAAGTATTAGGGCATTAAATGGACATCAAAGCCTTGTTTTTCCCAAGCCTTTTCATGTAGAAGTTGATTATTCACATATATCTAGTATCTGTTGCCCTCTGACGTCAAATAGACATTATGCCACATTTGCAACCCTAAAGGAGAGGAAGACTGGAGCATACAATAATATCTTCCAAATGTTTCTGTGGCTGAGGTATCATCATTGATATCATTATAGGTAGGAACTTACAGGTACTACTTCTAATTGCTTTTTCTTGGCTCTGTCACTTTCAAGACCTTACACAATCAATATATCTCCAGATGACTTCCCAGACAATGTTGCTAAACAAAAACAAAGGCATTTACATTTCCGGGTGTTTTTTTTTCCGTGAAGAAAGACTCCGTTTTCTTTTCTTTTCTTTTTTTAATTAGACTGTGTCCATACAAGGTTTTTGCAAAGTTGGCCTGGCTTTTGACAAGTTTGTTTCTGTTTGTTGTTTCAGTCTTTGTTTTTGTTTTGTTTTCGTCTGGGCTGAAGTGAATGTAGGGCGCACTTGGTGTACTGTCTCCATCTGTAAACCAACACATCCATTGCAAATGGTTTTTCTCGTCTGTGTGAAACAATATGTTCTCAACTAAGAGATGACAAATTTTAAAATAGAATTTCCTTAATGTCAGGAAAAACCAGGTTCTATTTTCTATAAAAAAAGAAAAAGAAAAGAGAGAGAGAAGAACCTCTTTCTAAAATTCATGCCTTTGTAGAACAGTTCTTTCAGAGAAATGTCTACTATACCTTAACAACCTACTCAAAATTTCTATTATAAGTGGAGTGGGAAGAAACCTAGATTGTTTTTGCTATTAAAGGCAAATGCAGCAGTGTTGAAAGCAATGTTGTACAATGTGAATATATTTGGCAAACCAAGCAAATTTAGTCATGTTTTCTTTACTTCTAAACTAGTAGTTGACATTCTCTCAGAATGCGAATGGCTTTTTCTAGGGAAAGAAATTCTGAATGAAATTCTTGACATACTGAGTAGACATGTGGATGACAAAGCCGCACAGTTTAGTTGACTGACTTGCTGGACTTGGACTGGGTTCATTTCCTCCACAGTTTGGTTTGAAGCCTACTGGAGACCTTGGGCCTGTCACTACCTCTCAGTCTTACATACCTACCTCATACTGTTATTGTACAGAGAAAAAGGGAGAGGACATATTCTTTGCCTTGAAGGCCTTGGAGAAAATGTGAGGTGCAAATGTAACAACCAACAGTAACAAGTGTGTATAAGCAGCAGCACTGAAATGAGGGTCAAAGAAAAGGAAGGATCACTGGCACAGCCTCATAGGTCTCAGTTACAAAATACTGAGCAGATGAACAATCTGCACATACACTGCAGAATTCACATAGTTTGACACCGCTTCAACTGCCATAGCTTAATGCTATGGAATTCTGGGATTTGGAGTTTTGTCAGATATTTAGCCCTCTGTGTCAGCGAGCTCTGGTGCCACAACAAACTCAAATCCCAGAATTCCATAGGGTGGAGCCAGGACAGTTAAAGCAATATCAAACTGCATTAATTTTACAGTGTGGCAACAGAATTGGTCTTGTCATTTTAAGAGGAATTGCTATTTAATATTATTTATTAAATTCATACTTCAACATATCTCCCCCCCCCCCAATTATTCATGGCAGCTAACAAGAATAAAATTAAAAGGTTGAAAAATAACATGATTCAAATGCAGCATACATTTCAACAAACTAGAAACACAATTAAAAACATAACCCCGAACAAAAAAGTACTGGCACCCAAGCATATAAATCTCCTCCAACAAAAGTCTAATTTACAGCCAAAAGCCTGCCTGAATTCAGAGACCTTTGCCTGCCCATGGAAGGACAACCAAATAGGAGCCAACCAGCTTCCTTTGGCACGTTGTGATTCCAGCCTGAGAATGGGCACCTTTCCTTGTGATGTTTTCTACACAAAACATGTTCACAGGCCTTAAAACCCAGGCATGGGAGAATACGGTCCCAAGTAATATAGGGTTTTATTGGTCATAACCAGCCCTTTGATTTGTGCCTGGAAACAGACTGATAGCCAGTAAAGGTGTCCTTAAAAAGCAGCCCTATGCTCCCTCGTAACTGGCATTGGTCAATAATCTGGCTGTAACATTCTTCAGGAGGCAAAGTTTCCAAACACTTATCAAAGGCAACCCCCCCCAAATACCCTCCAACATTTCTCAGATGAAAACCAAAACACATGTGGCCAAGCAAAATCAGAATATGGTCACGACGACAGAGGTTATTAATGAGGAGTACACACAAACTAGGAAAGGCTGCAGCAGTTTGTTTTTTAATTGATCTGAAAGGAAGAGCGAGATTCCACCCTTTTGTATCCTCTCGCTCCTACTAAGTTAATTGAGTGTAAACTGCATCAGTACTCAGATGGCAGCAAACTAAGGACAAAAGGGGAAAGTAGGAGAAAGAGAGAGAAACGGGAACATTTTAAAAACAGCTGAAAAGTGAGATGGCAGATGATTAATTGGGACTGTTCCTGCTAACAGGAACAAATGGAGGGTATGCCCTCACAGAGAATGTTAAAACAGTCCAATTCCATTGTAAATAATGTATGTCTCGTTTTAATGAGATGGGATATCATATTCAAAGTTTTATGGATAGAAGCTGAAAGAGTCTATGCAAGGAACCCACTCTAGAATAGCCAGAATCCTCATGGTGCAGAACACTAGTGGTTGCAGTTTTTTTGAAGATCACACAGTAAAATTCAATTTCAATTGCAAATTGCAATGGAAGATTGGAAAGAGAAACAGCAAAACTGGGATATATTCATCTATTCCAATACATTATCAGAGGTATGAACAGGAATACAGTGGTACCTCGGGATACGAAATACCCAGGTTACGAAATTTCCGGGATACGAAAAAATCCCATAGGAAATAATTGTTCCGGGTTACGAATGTTTTTTCGGGTTGCGAAAAATTTTTTGGTGCTTTTCGGCGCTATTTCACACGGAATCGCGGCTTTTCCCCATTAGCGCCTATGGCATTTCGGCTTACGAAGGCTTTTCGGGTTACGAAAGCGGCCGCGGAACGAATTAATTTCGTAACCCGAGGAAGCACTGTAATGATTTCTTGGGACACTCATATTTTAATATGCCAATTCTCATCACAGTTACATATGTAGCAAAAGAATCCTCCTCAGATAAGTAATTTACTTCAGTGCAGCTAACTTTAGTTAAGCAGAATGTATTGCTTTCACACCTCTAGACTAACAGGCCAGCTGTTTGACAGACCCATATCACCTTATACAGCCTTTAAACAGTTATGGCCAATGTCACAAATTGTACCCTTTGCTTCTCCATTGCCTTCTGATCCCAGTCCCACGACTATGTAATTGTTCTTAAATACTTGTAGCTTCAAGACTATTTCATCAGTGCATTGGAAAAAGCAGACTGAAATCCATGAAAGCTCACTCTAAAACAAGATGATTTAATAAAAGGTGCCATGGGATTCCTCATCCTATATCTCCTTTTTATACTGAAACAGATTAACATGTCTACCTCTTTGAAAATGGCATTTCAATAAATGGCACAATGTGAGTGTCATCTATTCTTGACTACCGAACTTATAAATGCTGTTAATAAAATATGCATGTTAAAGGCATCAGCTTCACAAAACCATGGCTGGTAATCTGTATTGCAGTTACAGATCCATAACCTAGAGTTATGGATCCTTAACTGCTCTGTATTCAGCAAGACTACGGCCCTATACAGACTGCCAAAATAAAGCTGCTTCAGGTCACTTTGGCGGGATGCTGTTTAAATGATGCATGACCTGAAGCAGCTTTATTTTGGCAATCTGTATAGGGCCTAGATAACCTTAATGCAAGACTACTTAACCCCTCCCATCCTATCTTAAAAGCTGACGGCTGCATTGAGCTAAGGAGGTATGTTCATTTGCCAGTCAGAGCACAAGGAGGATGATATTTCCAGTCCTGCTCCCACCACTGAGTAAGGCTGTGACAGACAGAAGCAGGACTCCTGTTGCAATTCCTTGTCACAGCCTCCCTCGGGGCTGGAAGGAGACTGGAAATATCATCCTCTTTGTGTCCTGTTGGGCAACTGGACAGACCTCCTTCACTCAATGTAGCTTCTGGCTGTTAAGGTAGGCTGTGAGGAATCAAGCCAGGAGACACTAGTTAGTTATACATAGTTACATATACATAACTAAGTAGCTGATGTAAAAAACCGACACAAATGTTGGGAAGTATGGCCAACCTACATGCCTAGGTCACATTTATATTGTATGTACTCCTCCCTCCCTTTTCTATTTTTCATTTTCTTCTGTTTCTCTCTCCCTCTTTCCCCCTTCTTTGTAATTATATTTTAAAAATTAAAAGAATGCTATTACTTAGACACACAAAATGGAAGAGAACCATTTTTAAGTTAAATGTATACTCTGGTTGTAACAGCAGACACAGAAAATCAAAAAATCAATTTAAATTTTGCCATTGAAAAGGCTTCAAGGAACCCTTTAGAGAAGCAACAGTACAACAAAACACTTCTGTGACAGAACAAGTGTGCAATCTGGAGTGCCATGGTGAAAACTATACCCTTGTTTATGTCACGTGTAGTAAGATACCTCACTAGGATTCTGTGATTGGTTGCAGCATCTCAGCATGTGAAGACAACAGGTACCCAAACAGAGTTGTGCATGAACACCTCTTTTGTTTCTTATGGGGAAGTACTTTGTCATTGCTGAAGTAGTCTTTAGACTCTAACACACTTTTGTCTACAGTACTTTTCTAAATCTGGCAAATGGCAATAAAATGTTTTTGTAATTGTAATGTGCCTTGAATCTAGGTACTTTAAAAGGTAGTTGCTCTGAATTGTTTCCTACTAAGAGTGTGGTTTAAAATAAAAACAAAAGGGTTCTATAAAACCAGACAAAGTAGACTATATTTCTCAATAATATGTTATCTTACAATTATGCAAAGACACACACACTTTACAAAACCCCACTATTAAACAAGAGACTCATATTTTATCTATCGTGTCAAATTCCGTCCATAGTGTGCTATCTTACTGAGCAATGCACATTAGTTTTCTCATAACCAGTCAAAATCACGAATGACTAGAACCTCTGGTATGCTACCTCTAACCTCATTTCTCTATGTCTCCTCACTGGTCATTTCCAATGATGTCAGGTATTCTGAGTACAGGAAAGCACTGGTAAAATTTAGAGTCTCATTTGAGAAGGATTGCCATGCCCTCTAGAACACTGACTTTCCAGTACTTAGAACTGCATGGGAGAACTTTTCGCCCTCTCAAAGCTGCTCTCTACCCATGAAAGCCACAGAAACATGCAGGGAGGGAGGGAGGGAGGTTGTGCTAGCACATTCATTCTTCTCATGTGTTTACATTTTACTAATGCCTAGCTAGGGCTTATGTTGTAACTAAATGAGATACATCTACTGAGTAATCTGCAGGGGGGAACAAAACTATTCCAGTTTCAATGTCTTCTCTGCAATTTTACAGTGTCATCAAATATATGCATAAACTCTTCTGCCTCCTTAAGATGTAATGTTATCTCTACATTGCTGTAGTGCAGCACAAATCCTAGCAAGTTGGCACATTAGAGGCATTTGTTCTGTCACATTTAGATAGATTCCTGCCTTTCACTCTAGCATTTAAAAATAAAACAAAACCAACTACTGTTTTTTAAATTTTATTTTATTCTCTAAACTATTTGAGGCACTACGGTGAAACCTGTAAAATCTCCTGCCATTTTGCTAGCAAAATAATTGCTTTCTGTTTTCCTTGTGTTGACTAATTTCCCCATCACCTGTAATGAGTGCATGCATCTCTCCCTTTTTGCTTTACCTCCCGCTACCTGCCACCTCTGCTTTTTTCAGTGTCTGCTGTAGAAATGTTATTTTGTTTTTGTTTTTTGGCATCTGTATAAAACTGGACTGCACCTACTGATTCTTATTCCTAAAATAAGGAATGAAGCTTAGTGGGGGAGAGGTAATAAATATACCTCCGGGTGGGTAGGAAGAGAGGCACAACATTTTTCAAAGTACTGTATAAGATATTGCATACTGAGGTGTATAAAAATACGATCTATTTGTAATGAAAGCACTACCTTGGAGGAATAGAAATTAAATGTGCTTTCAAGTGTGTAGAGAGAGAGAGAGAGAGAGAGAGCGAACTGTGTTCAGAGGACTGAGATAGGTTAGTCCTAAGCCCTTTGGATCAAGTGCTGGATATTTCACATGTTCCTTCCCTGTTCTTTCCTGACACATTCATTCTGCTGTTGTTCTGGGATCTCCTAACAGTTCATGTTGTAGTACTTTATTTTATTAAAGGCTTTGCAGCTCATCACTGGCAAAGTTCTGGAAGTCACTGGCTCCCACAAATGGATGCTATCCAAACACTGTCAAATGAAGGGAACTACAGCTTCCCAGATGGTTCTACCTCTTTCTCTTCTCTGTCTGCTTTGCCTGCCCACGTATTGCTATATTTGGGATGAATATTCCAAGATGTAACCTAAGCTGGCAGCTGGAATTCCTATTCTCATTCTGTGTAAATATTTCCTTGGAATTAAAAAAAAAGATTTTAAGTTAATGAACACCAACATCATCGCAGAATTTAACAGCACTCTACCTATGCCAAGTCCACCCACTGAAAAGCCCAATCCTCAAGCCCTTGAATTCTCTCAGGCTGCAATCTTAGGAACACTTATTCTGAAATGAAGTCCTATTAAACTCAGTGAGATTTACATCTGGGTAAATTGCACTATTAGAGACTTCTCTTAATCTTTCCACTTTTAGAACAAATAATCTATTTCATAGGGTAACCAACAGCATTGATGAGTCCTCAAATGATACAGCTGTAGGGCTCCGCTGAAACTTCTTTTAAGTCTGACTATGCCTAATGGAAATTAGAGTCCAACAGCTGCTGAAGAGCCACAGATGCCCAAGCTCTACCTTAGAAGAGAGCTGGAGCCCATTCGCACCACACAGTTACAGTGCTATGATTCTACTTTAGCTACCACGGATCTGTCAAGTGGAATCCTAGGATTTAGAATCTAGGAAGGAGGTACAGTCGGCCCTTTTTATACGTGAATTTTTAATACACGGATTCAAAAAATGTTTCAAAAAAGTATAAATTTCAAATGTTAAACTTTGATTTTCCATTTTGTATAAGGGACACAATTTTGCTATGACATTATATTTAATGGGACTTGAGCATACACGGATTTTGTTATACACTGGGGATCTTGGAACCAAACCTCAGCATATAACAAGGGTCCACTGTATTTGAATTCTAAGCCAGAGAACTCCTCTGGCGCCTCACCACAATGCAGACTCCAGGATATGAGATGTTCCTATTTCAGTTAAAGGGGAATATACATCTACAACTTTGTAGTGTGAAAGGGCCCCAGGAAACACCTGCCTCACTGTGACTGGAATTGTACCAGCACTACATTATCATGAAGCCAATCACAATGAACTTAACTTCCACTGTGAAATGTTGTAAAGGAAAAATAATAATAATAAAAAAAGTAAGCCATCTTTGGAATGCAATGGCTCAGATCTCAATCAAATGATGCCTTGAACCAATCAGGGATCAGTACTAGTTGCTTAAGATGAAATACTTAATAAGATTCTTCTAAGCAACTGCAGTACAGACTACATCCAGTTAATTATCCCAACTTCCAGCAAATGGAGGGATCCTTTAAGGATGTTTTTTCTGATCTTTCTAGCAGCCCCTGCTTAATATACCCTGTGTAAATTATCTTCCTCAAGAACATCATTATATCCATAAGGCATTGATAAGAAACATCAATAAACTTTTTAAGGCCAAGCTGTGTGTTATTATATGCAAAGGCCTACGACACAAACCCAGCAGCTATTTCTTCTATTCACAGCATCCTGCATTCCGTTACCTTACACAGCCCATAAGTAGGATGTGAAGGTACTAGACCCCTCCCAGTGTATGTTCCCATGTATGTACTGTAAGATTCTGTGGGGCCAAAGAGTGCTTGTGTCAGACATCAAGACGGGACTTTCATGTAGTCTTACATCAGAGGGGAGAAACTTTTGTGGGATCTTGAAGGAATAGCCCCTTCCCATTTATTTATGTATTTATTTATAATGGCCTAAAATGGTAAATCACACCTTTACAAGCTTCTAGAGAGTGTAATACAGTCGTCCCTCCAAATTTGCAGAGGATCCATTCTGGCCGGGTGACCCAGAAAATTCAAAATTTCGTGAATATTCAAGTCCCATTGTCCCCCATGGTGCACTTCCATTGGGGACTATGGGAACTTGAGTATTCTCTCGGGCAGTGCGGTTTTGCTCCTGCCGAGACAAGCCCACTCCGGCCAAAAGAAAGCTGCGCCAGCCGGAAGAAGGTTGCTCCGGTGTAAGGAAGGCCTTGCCTTGGCCAGCGTGGCCTTCTTCTGGCCAGCATGCCCTTCAGCCAGCTGGTGCGGCCTTGCCTCGGCAGGAGCAAGGTTGCTCCGGCCAGCTGAAGGCCTGCTCAGGCTGGCTGAAGGCCTTGCTTCTGCCGAGTGAAGGTCGCACCTACTGGCTAAAAGCTGCGCTGGTCAGAAGAAGCCCACACTGGCTGAGGCAAGACCCTGGCTGGCACGGCTTTGCCCTGGCCAGTGCGGCCTTCCTTCAGCCGGTGTGGCCATTCTTCCAGCCGGCCTGGCAAGGCCACGCTGGCACGAAGAGGCCCACGCCAGCTGAGGCCTTGCCTCAATAAGGTAAGGAGGGAGGGAGGGGAGGAAGGAGGGGAGGGAGGAGTTGTCCCACGGACTTGCAATTTGCAACTAATCAAAACTGCAAGTTGCAAGACCGCGGATATGGAGAGATGAATGTACTGTATACTGCTTTTTATGCATCAAGCATTAAACTGCTTTTTATGCTGGGAACCAAGTCACCATGGTTACCAGCCACCCTGGATGCTGCGTAGCAGCCCTATGGCAGCATTACACTTATGATGATTTATAAACCACTTACACCTACAGATTTCAAAGCAGTGTACAATAATAGTAAAGCACAATATATAAAGCCAGGGAGGGCAACTGAAGGGGGCAGGGAATAATCCCACTCGAGCCCTCCTCACCATGGGTGCACTTGGCTTACAGTGCTCTGAAATACCTCCAGTTTGGGCCATATAGTGGCCAAAATGGCATACAAAAGAGGCATGGCATCAATTCCAGATGTCACTTTGACCCACATATGGATAAAAATTGAGATATTTTCAGGATTTCCAAACATACCTCATTTTTTCTCTTCTCCAAAGAGGCTAGAGTTGGATCCCTTGGGTATCACACATCTACAAAATCTACACATTTTGTGGATGATGAGGCTGCCAATAACTACCACTATGTCATGACAGCGGTATATTAACCCCCAATGTTGTAGGCAGCATGCATCAAGACAGTACAAATGGGGGGATACAAATGAAACATGTCCTCCTTATAGACTTCAGGTTGGTTGCAGTGTGCACAGGATAAACTAGATAGGCTTCTTGTCTGGTGCACTAGGACTGTTCTAATGCTCTCAGATGTCCTTTAAAAAAGTAGTCAGAAGACAGTTAGGTTAGATTCATATGAACAATTATGGCGCTGTGCAGACCAGCCATTAAGGCTGGTCTGAGGGCGGAGTTGGGGTGTGGCGTCCACATGACGCATGCCAATTCTGCCTCATGGCGGTGTGATGCTGCACACTGCGCTCGCGGCATCATGGTGCTCCTCTGGTGCTGCATCCACATGACACAGCACCAAAGGAGCACCATAAAGCTACAGCATTGGCAGCTACAGCAGAGTCACAGGGCTCCTCAAAGGTGAGACCTCACAGCTCTGTTGCAAGAGACTGAAGCTGATTCTCTCCAAGCAAATCAATACTATTAATTTCATCTACTCTTCCAATAATGCTGTCTCTATCCTCAGCAGTTGCTACTAGTCCTGTGTTACTCAAACTGGTTGTCCACAGACCAGTGCCAGCCAGCACGTTACTGACTGCTAATGCATGCCAAGCTTTCACTAAAGAAAGAGACATCTGTACTTGGCGGGTACAAATATGGTACCAGTCCCTTGTCCACAGGGGGAAAAATCAGACTGCATTACATTATAAATGGCCAGAACAAGTAAACTGGGCTAATAAAAGATAGATCAGAATCTACTAGTTGATCTGAGTTATTTGCAGCAGATAAACAAAGATTACCCACTGTTAATATTTTGAAATAGCAAATAAAATTGCAATTAAAAAATATTATAAGGCTGGTTTATTCTAATTGCTCATCAGTCTCAGTACCTCTTGCCTGTAAAATTGGAGGTGATCTTTGTGTATCAGAACTTTGTGCAGTTCTATTGGCCAGTCTTAAGCTTTATATTAGAGTTTATGATCTTTAATATCTGAAGATCCAAACTTCTACCTACACGGCCCGGTCATTTCTCATTCCTTCTCCAGACTTTTTATTCATGGTGTGCACCTAACTAGCTCCATCCCCCAAATCATGCTTCTGCCTCTGGATGCAGCCTACAGTCCCATCCACAATTTCAAGACTCAGGACCCAATCACATAAGGTTAAAAGAGCGGCTTACCTTTCCTGAATTCAGTGGTAATTTGGGAGGCAGCCTGTTCCTATCACACATAAATCGCCGCCCAGGTCCATGCTGGAGTCAGCCCGGGTCCTGCAAACTGCTTCTGTGGCCCCTTTTTCGAAAACAGAAGCTTCCAACTTCTAAAAATGGTTGCCACAATGGCTTAGATGACCCAGGCTGCATCCGGGATGGACCTGGGCAGCGATTCAGCAATGATTTATGTGTGATAGGAACTGGCTGCCTCCTGAATTAGCACTGAAAGGTAAGCTGCCCATGTGATAGGGTCCTCAGCCTACTGGTGGAATTAAAAAATAAAATAGTTGTCTCCAAGTTTTGAAATATGTCCAGCCCTGTCTGTAAATAATTATATCAGGGGATTTTTGGCTGAACTGTGGAGATTCTGTTCTGCTATATCCCATGTTTGCCGCAATTTCTTACATATGATGTAGTAAGAAGATGCCATTTATCACCTCCTCATCAAGATATTTCTGTAATTTTGTATAGCAAACATGCCTACAGGAAAAGAAGGGGAGAAAGAAACAAGAATGAATTGCATTGGCTGGAAGTTTTCCCCACCCCCACTTTATTTGGCAGACCCTCTGATCAGCCATTTAAACTCCCCAGAACCAAAGATTTCAGTTGCATACTGTATATGACTTTATCCTGATTAAGAATTTCCATGGCTGCGGGATAAGAGTAACTCAGACTGGAATAATACACAGATGATGGAAGCTTTCTCTCCAGTGCCTCTTCTTATTCACTCCATCTCTTTTTTAAATGCCAAATGAAACTTCAAGCTCTTTCTACCACTAATGGTATTTCGGAGATACCCAACGTGCTGATGGCTACCGCTTTGTACTTCATATTGTTTCAGCCAAGCAGCTGACAAAGGAAAACACTTCAATTAGCCGGGGCACAAGCAATTGTCTTGAAATTTTTGGCTGGTGCCACAACTTCAGCAGTAAATTTAGAAAAGGTATGCAAAGCAAACAGAAGGGCCAGCTCCGGTGAGATTGCATTGGTCTCTGGTCAACCAACTCAGCACATTTTACCAAATGAATACACTACAAATGTTTAGATTCACATCTGAAGGATCCAGGCCAATATGAGTGGACAATACTTCTCCTGAAATAACAACAACAACAACGACAACGACAACATGATTTGTTTATATTTCCCGCCTCTCCCTGTGGATCGAGGTGGGATTACAGCATAAAAAATTATAAAAACACAATAAAAAGTTACATTAACCCCTAAACCCTCCTACCATTAAAATTAATAAAAAACATACTGTGCCTTTCCTTGGCCCCTTGATTAGTTTACTGTGTGCCTCAGCAGCAAGTAGATTGTCTAAAAGGCCATGTTCAGGGCAGGCCCTACTGTTAGGCACAGTGAGGCAGCCACCTCAAGACATGGCTGCTGGGAGGCAGGGATTGTCTCCAGGCAAGATTTGGGAAGACAGAACTATGTCCATTCTCAGTACTGCTAAGTCTTGAGAACAGGGGATATTTTGTACTCTGTCCCAGATAGCAAAATGATTTTGCCCTCACTCACTACTATTACTCTGAGAGAAGCAATGAACAAGTGCACAGTGCTTACAACATGAAGTTGTACAGTTGAAAACATGTAAGTTTCCTAGCCCACCACTGCATCCTGAAGCAGGATGTCTTATGCCATGACAGAGGCACCAGTATTCACTGACTGCTCAGCCAAACAAGATGTTTTATATGCTACAAGGGAAAACACACAGCAAAAAAATCAGAGAGGAGGAGCTAAGGAAGTAACTAGCTCATCTGTCTGGAGCAGGGATGTACAATTGTTCTGCAACTCAGGCTGTTGCGGAAATGCATCTCCCACTGTTGGCCACTTTGGCTAGCTGGAGACCAACAACATTTGGTCTGAAGCAAATATTCTTTTCCAGTCCAGCATATGATGAGCAACAGAAACAAAGCATGAAAGAGAAATATATTTCTCATGCTTCTTCAAAGGCAAAATAGTCATAGCTCTCTAATGTGAATCCAGCTCATTTGATATTATACATTATCCTGTGGTCTTCACTGATGCTTCAGAGAATGTGGGAAAATCTTAGAGCATGGTGTTGGGCTGGGTAGATTGGAACTTTCCCAAATAGCCAGTAGGACTCTACTGAGATACCAAATTAACATGCATCATAGGGTGCCTTTCACATAATTAACTAGTTCAGATTTAAAACTGATGAAAGTTTTCATGAACTCTTGATTCTTTTCTTCAAGACCAATGGATCTGCCTGGTGAAACAATGGAAAACATTATACAAACCTGAGAAAGCAACAAGATTAATTTTCTTCCCATTGTTTCCTCCTGGCTGGGGATGTTTCTCAGTGTCAGCAGTCCACTGTAAGCAACTCAGAAAAACACTGTGATTGGTGATTGACCCCTTAAATAGCCTGCCACTGTTCAGCATCTTGTACTCCTACAAAGAGCACTGCTCGCAGCCTCTCTCCATATTACATTTTAAAATATATGTACATCTAAGATGTTTGGTGTACAGTACATTTAAAAACAGTATGTGAATGTAAGCAATGTTTTAATACCAGGGTGCCTTGAGGAATCACCTCATCTCACCTAAATTATTCTGCCTGTTTATTAAAATGTGCCCCAGAGGTCCTTCCTTAGACCCCTTCCACAATTTCATAGGGCCTTCTCTGCAGTGTTATTTTGGTTCTGGAACTTCTCCAGACAAGCTTTGTTGCTGTTGTTGTTCTGTGCCTTCAAGCCATTTCTAACTAATGTTGATTCTAAGGCAGACCTGTTATGGGGTTTTCTTAGCATGATTTGTTCAGAGGAGGTATACTAATGCCTTCCCCCAAGGCTGAGAGCATGTTACTTGCCCAAGGTCACCCAGCGGGTGTCATGACCAAGCAGGGAATCGAACTCTGGTCTCCAGATTTGTAGTTCAACATTCAAACTACTACATTACACTGGGTCTCCCAGACAAGGTTACATGGCCTGAAAACTATTGCCCTTTCAGGGCCAAGTGAACACATTCTTTTTTTCCTAGCCTTTTTAGAACTGTGTATTTACACTCTGTCTTTATATGGTTTTGTTCAGTAAGAATTTGTTGATTAGCTTTACTTTTTAATTTCATTTATGCCTTGATATTGTGGAATGCTCTCTCAAGAAATGCCTGCCTGACATCCTAGTTAGTTTTTTAAAAGTACTATACATAAAACATCTTAGGTGTCTCTCTGGCTTTGCTTTGCGAACAAAGATTCAGGAAGGACTCATCCCGCGCTTTGTACAAGCACGTTGGTGACTAAAAAGGCCAATCTGGGACAAACAGGTCTGGTTGCAGAAAGCACAGCGGAAGGTCTCCTTGGGTTTCCGGGTTGTGGTTCTTTCTGCGTTGTCATTTCTCTTCGAGACTTGTTTGCCGTGAGCTTTCGAAAAAGGCTGCAGCATCGTGGACAGTGCGGCTCCATGCCTCCTGATGTGAAGCCAGGGCGGACCATTGTTGGTGATCAATTTGGCCAAGGCTGAGATGTTGTTTCAGGGAGTCCTTGTATCCCTTCTTTGGGGTGCCCCTCTTACACTGACCCGTGGCGAGTTCACCATAGAGTATTATTTTTGGGAGGCGATGATCCTCCATCCTAGAAACGTGTCCTGCCCAGCGCAGCAGCGTCCTCAATAGCATGGCCTCAATGCTGGTGATCCCTGCTTGCTCAAGGACAGCAACATTTGTCACATAGTCAGTCCAGTGTATATTTAGAATTGTGCGTAAGCAGTGCTGATGAAAGCGTTCAAGGAGTCGTAGGTGTTGGCGATAGGTGACCCATGTTTCATCTTGGTCATCTTATGGTGTACATATACATATATTTAAAAATGTAGTATGAAGATACCAGGCTAAGACCTTCCTAGCTAGGCAGGCATAAAGTCCTCAATTTTGATTTTTATCTTTATGGTTTACTTTATCTTTATATTTGTTTTTACAGTTTACATTCTGTTAGTGACTCATTCTAATATTTTTTAACATATTGACACAGTTTTCACTGGTTTATTTGTCTTTATTATAAAAATTTCTAAGGGATTCCCCCCTCCCCAATATCTGTACATGTCACTGAGGAAATTTCCAACTGAGCGATGTAAAAACATCTTAAATAAATACATTATTAGTAGTTACTTTGGTATTCCTTTTGCATTTAAAAATATTGCTATGTTTGTATTCACAAAAATATATACATGTAGTTCTCTGCAGGATTAGAGGCGACAAGAAACACCAGCATGATAACAAAATAAACATAAGTTCCCAAACCACTCCCAAATGCAGGAAAACAGCACAGCTAAAATCAATATAAGCGTGGATCACAAACTGACCAGTTTTCAAAGACTGACTGAACTGAATGGTTTTTATAGACTGTCAAAATGCCAGAAGGGTAGAGTCTATGGATCTCAGCTGTACATCACCAGTGTGATTGTCAGATACTAAAGAACAAAACAGTGAATGTTTGAAAACAAAACAATACAGTGGGCCCTTCCTTTATGCTGGGGATCCATTCTGGATCCCCCCCATGTAAGGGGAAATTCCACCTATGCTCATGCCCCATTGAAAACAACAGGGGTGCGTGCCTGTGGAAGCGCGCATGGCATATGTTTGTCATGCAGCTTCAGTGTAAGCTTGAAGCTGCGTATAGTGTGCCCATGTTTGGCATGGATGCACTGTACTTAGGTATCATCCAGCTTTGCTTGTGAAGGCACTACAGTTAGTTGTCTCCAGCACTGCATCCCAAATGAGTTGATTTTTTTCTTATCCGCTTTCTTCACAGTCCAGCTCTCACATTCATACATGGTGGTGGGAAATACAATGGCTTGGATGATTCTAACTATAGTGTTCAGTTGTGTATGTTTTCTCTGTAAGATCTTGTCTAGTTCTTTCATAGCTGTCCTTCCCATTCTCACTACTTTTTCACATGGGGAAACTTGTGGAAATGACAGTTTGGAGCATGCACAGAAAAGGTATTTCCAAGCTGGCAATGGGGGTTTATCCTCACCTGTTTGATAGCCAAATTCACATTGGGCCTTAAGTAATGTGCATTTAACCCCTTGTTCTGCTCTTGTGTGTGATAACCATTAGCAAATGGTTATCACACACCATAGGACAGAGATTTCCCCACTTTGGTGCCTCTAGCTGTTCTGAATCACAACCCTCCAGCCTGTGTAGCCTGGAATGATGGGAGGTATAGTCCCAAATATATAGAGGACACCAGATATGAGGGGTGTTGGGGGATGCTGGTGTAATGAAACAGCTCTCAGAATGGAAATATAAGTTATGAAGGATATACATAGGTTCCCAATGGCACATTTTTCTCAAAAGAGAATGGAGAATGGGAGACACTTTCAGGTGAAAGTAACACAGAGTCTTGTAGCATCTTAAAGTTTAATAAGGTTTACTTGGCATTAAGTTCTTGTGGACTGCAAAACAATGCTGAATCATTGCCATCCCTGCAGGCTTAAACAAAAGCAAAATGCTGCAGCCTCTCCTAGTTTGTGTATTCTTCCTCAGTAACTTTTGCTCTCTTGATCATGGTCTGATGTTTCTTGGCCACATGTGTCCCATTTTCCATTGGGGAAATGTTGGAGGATATGGTTTTGGATAATTTGCCCATTCATTTATACTTATCTGCAACATCAATAGTCCTTGAAAGTGTGAATAAGCCATCAAAGATAAACAACAGACAGAGGATTCATGCATGTTAGCCATAGCCACAGCTGCAGTGGCAGCCTACCCATGGAGAACAGACTCCCTACCTTACACTTTCTCCCTCCAACCATGGCAGACTTGAGTGATATGAGATATGAACAGGGGCTGAAACCTGGGTGTGCAATCTTGCTGTCTCACTCACAGTCCTGTGAATGCCAGAAAGTGGCTATACTCTCAAACAATAGTTTTCCAGGAGAGATTTTCACTGTCAGCTCTGAGTCATCCAGCATATGTATAATTATAGTTTGGAAAAATTATGTTTTTATATTATCTACCCAGCACAGCAAATTTGAGGGAGGTCTAAGGACCTGTAGTTTAAAAAGAAGTAAGTTTTCTGTATGTGCCTTGCTTGGCTATCATTAATTTCTTTAAATATGCATGTGCAGGTTGGACAGCAGTGTAAGTCAACATGATCCAAGATCTCTGAAGTACAGTGGGACCTTGTTTTCTGCTGGGGTTTGGTTCCAGGACCCCCCCCCCCCCCATGGATAACAAAATGCATGGATGCTCAAATCCCATTAAATACAATGGCATAACAAAAATGGTGTCTCTTATATCAAATCACAAAATCAAGGTTTGGTTTTTGGAATGTATACTTTTTTGGAATATTTTCAAGCTGTGAATGCTTGAATCCATGGATAAAAAAAATCAGTGGATAAGGAGGTCTGTCTGACTGTAGTTTTCTTCCCATGACAAGGCAATAAAGCAATACAATAAGAAAACACTGTAAAGACACAGTGCAAAGCCCAGCCCTACGCAGCTTGGGTCCATACAGTTATAGTGCTATGATTCCACTTCAATTGCCTTGGCAACACCCTACAGAATCTTGGGATTTGTAGTTTAGGGAGAGGCTTTTAGAATTCTCAGCCAGAGAGCTCTTCTGGTGCCTCTGACCAGGCTATCAATCCCAGGATTCCACATGACGCTACCATAGCAGTTAAAGTGAAATCATAGTGCTATAATTCTGTAGTATGAAAGGATCATTGGTGTCTTCTAGATATGTTAGGTTATAACTCCAATTATACTCAAACAGCATGGTAACTGGGACCTGCGCCTTACTCTAATACTAATTAGAGCAGACCCACAGAATCAATGGGATTTATGTAAGTGTTGACTCACCATTCAACAACTGATTCAACAGATTTGCTCTGTTTGGGACTGCCAATAAGATTCAGGGCAAAGTGTGCTACCTGAGGATAATGAGATCTGTGGTCTCAATACACACAGAGGACAACAGGTTGGGCAGGCCTATGAGTCCCTTGGAGACCTCAAAAGTTGTAGGTGGGGTCTTGTGCACTTTGCTTATTTTTGAATTCCACCACCTCATTAGAAGGACAGCTCAGGGCCAGGTGAACACATGGAAGTTAAAAACTGTGTTGCTACCAGATTCTGCTCCTTCCACAAATGTCTATTTGCTCAGGCTAAATGTATTGGCTGAGAGTGGTCTACTGTGACCACTGAAAGAGAGTACTGTATAGCCAGTGCTGGGAGTCTAGAGGGTATAAACTATGAACATATGAAATATAGCATGCTAAAATGCATAACCTTATTTGTCTCACATCTTACATGCACATTATATCTTTCTTGATTTTTATCCTTTATGTAGATCTAGCCTTCTTTCAAGACTATGGCTTTCCAAGGCTGCTTACAATATAAAATTGCAACATTCAGTATCAAGCAATAAAAGCATTTTAAGACTAAAAAATGCACAGAATGCAGAGATGGAGGGGGTAGGGATACTGCAGGACCCACTTCTTTTCAGGCAATACAGTGAACTTAAAGGCCTGGCACTCTTATCTACACTCTTTTTTTCCTGCCTTTGCTGGTATCCCAGCACTGAGAATGCCAGACTCCAGGTTGATTCCTTAGAGTCCTCAGACTCAGAGGTCATAGCATATCCCCCAACATTTCTCAGATGAAATCTGGGACACGTGTGGCCAAGCACATTTTCTGATGAAAACCAGAATGCATGTGGTTATGATCAGGGCCATTTCTCTGGGGTTGGGGGGGCTGTGGGCCTCAGTGGGTTATACCTCAGAGGGGAGTGTCTGATTTCCATTGTGGAGTATATTACCTTCCTAGAGGTAGACCAGGACTCTTGGAGACTGAAGGTCTCGGGAAGGACCCACTCTACCTGCCTGGAAGTGGCAAGAAGGCTGGCGGCTGAGACGCTCTCGATATGCAACAATGAACTCCTGGTGGTCTCTCCCATTGTCAAATGGTGCCTGGATTCCTTGCGGACTTACAAATAAAGTAGGTAGAATGGGACAACCCAGGGCAACACAGCCAATCTCTTTGGATATCACCTTTCTGTTGGCAGAAAGTAGACCAGAGCCTTTCTCTTCCACAGTGGCCCAATCTACTCCTGGATGACCACTGGCCTGACAACTCCAAGCCTGTGGGTGACACCACACTTGGGTGACACCAACCCTAGTGACACCACTAGTGAAGATGGCAAAAGTTATTAATGAGGAAGAACACACAAACTAGGAGAGGCTGTAGCAGTTTGTTTTCACCCAAGTCCTCCTGGGAAGGGTAAGATTCCATCTTCTCCCTCCCCTGCTGTTGAGCTAATTTTTGCATTTTGAATATATTTGCACCAATTAAAGTAAACTGAGAACAGTGAGAAAGGAAGAGAGAGAAACTGGGACTTTTAAAAAGCAGTTCAAAAAGAGAATCAGTTGGAGCTTATGCCATAGTCCTTGGGGATTCTCACCTAGCCATATCCTGGCTGATAAAGACACCAGCTCAGCTTTGGTTTTGAGGCCAGTGTCTGGCCCTAGCTCTCCTGAAAACTTTGATGTGGGTCCTTTTAGTATGACTATTC
Source organism: Sceloporus undulatus (assembly GCF_019175285.1). Classification (NCBI taxonomy): domain Eukaryota; kingdom Metazoa; phylum Chordata; class Lepidosauria; order Squamata; family Phrynosomatidae; genus Sceloporus; species Sceloporus undulatus. Next base: position 141,965,417 of record NC_056523.1, on the reverse strand, counting down.
CTTGCCTGTGAAAACCGAACAAAATTTATATCAAGTGACTTGAAGACGCATACACTTTTTGCTCATCTAGGTCAGCCGTTTCCCAGGATATGGGTCATGAGAGGAGGGTGCAGCCTAGCCATTATAACACAGTCCAAGACACTTGAGACCTGTTCCAGGATCTTCTGAAAGAAGTACTAACTGTACTATATATGAGGCCAAGACTAGGCCATGACCTTTTTTGTTAATTCTTCAGGCAAAACAGTAAACAGCGAGCACATATGCTCCAAAAGAGCATAGTACTTAAGGTGGGCCAACTTATTTTGACACCTGAGACAGAAAATCCCATAAATGCCTATCCCTGGGAGTAAAAGTTCAATAATAACAAAGTAAATAATTAAAAATGTGCTACTTTCTCATGACATGCTAGACCACTTGCCTGAAATAGCTACCTCACTCTGCCTAATGGTAGAGACTGACCCTGTCTGAGTAACCTTTCCTTGTGTTGTGTGTAGTGATGGAGCAGTTTTAGTCCATATTTCTAGGCAAACTGCATCTAGATTCCAGCCTTTAAAAAACTGTCTTAAAAGATGCTGAATAAAATGTCTGATTCCTATTTTTAAAATAACAACATAGATTTTATGCCCATGCAGAACAGGAGAGTAAAAGTTACAGAATAAAATAGGTAAGATATTTGACACAGACCATAATTGAAAGAAATGTTAACCTAGGTCCAAAACACACTACAAAAATAATCCAATTTGACACTGCTTTAACTGCCCTGGCTCAGTGATAGGGAATCCAAAATCACCCAGTAGGTTTCATGGCTGAGCATGGAACTGAACCATAGGCCCCAAACAGACAGTCCAAAATAAAGCTGCTTCGGGCCACTTTGTAAGTGTGCTGTTTAAATAAAGTATGTATCCTAAGAGGCTGGAAGCTACACCAAAGCCATGCTCCAGTCCTTAGGACTGGAGCACAACTTTGGTGCAGCTTTCAGCCTCTTAAGATGCACGTGTCATTTAAACACCATACCTCCAAAGTGGCATGAAGCAGCTTTATTTTGGCCTGTCTGTTCAGGCCCTTAGTCTCCAGAACTGTAGTCCAATGCTCAAACCACTATATCGCTCAGGCTCTCCTTGTATATTTTAGCTACACTACATATGCTTTAGATTGCTAATAACGCTGAACCTTGCTTTTGGGAGGTATTGTGTAATAACAATATGAATGGCAACAACACTCGTTCCCATTAGTTCGTTAGTCTGGCCATGTGTGATTTGAATAATATTTTGCCAACATCTGGAAGGCTATCCCTACTCTAGAATTTGTCTACATACAAATTCTATGTGGCTCTGTTATCATGATTGTTTAATATATCTGATTGTTATGCAGATCCTGGTTGGAAAACAAACTGAAAATATTCAGGAGCCAAGGGAATACAGGGGATATAGAAAAATCAGGCTGAAGTAATGACAGCCTCCTGCTACTGTGTCCAGTAAGTCCTGGCAGTTCAAAAATGACACAATCTTATGCTACAACCATTAATGAGAATGCAATGATTAAGTTTCATTCATAGCATCCACTAAAGAAATACACCCTCTTGACAAGAGAAAAATAGGATTTCCAGGGCTTGGCTTTGACAGAGAAAGAGACTGAGACAGAGAGACAAAGAAATCTCAATAGCCCTTAGACATCCATAAAGGCCAACCAAAGTGCACATTTTAAAACCCTTTAACATTTCTTTTTCTCACAGATCTCTTTTGCCTGTCAGAATCCCTTAGGCAGAAAATAATTCCTGATGTAAAACCTGATCAATGGATTACAGACTTTCTATCATGATGCTGGACATTTGTATGGAAAAATTTTTTGGGGGGGGGGGGTGGACTCAAAAAGGAAGTCAGGTTTACCAGTTTCCAGAATGTTTTCTTCTCTCTGTATTGTTTGTTTGTTTAGCTGTGGATAAAAAGCATTTTCACTCTGGGGTGGCCCAACACTCAAGGCACCTGTGAGCTGCTGCCTGCATACAGTGCCCTGGTTGTTCTATTGCAATTATTTTTATGGAAATAGCTGGACTGAGTTTGTTCTGAGTCACTCTAAGAGCAACTCTGTACGTTTGTTTGTTTTTTAAAAACTGCATTACTCTCCAAACAGCAAAACAAAGATCAAGGTCAGATGTGTTTCCCCCTTCATAGAAATTACTGTACTGATGTGGCTATTGTGCTAATGACTATAAAAACCCAAGCTCCTCTATACTTTAGCTAATTCAGAGGTAACAACAAACTATGGTTTGTCTTCACATGAGTGTGACATCCTCCTCCAGGGGCTCAAATTATAGGTTAGAGAAGTAGATGGGAGAGCTAATTTACAAACCAGACCATCTGAATCCTTCTGTGATTACTGTACTAAAATTGTGTCATTCCCATTGCCTAGCTTTCTAAAACAGTATCTAAGGGGTCTAACATAAATGCAAAGAGTTAGGTCCTCCATTCTTCCCTCCCCCAATATTATTAGCCCTGCGCCTTCTTCTCATGCTCTCCTGCACTTCTTACACAATAAACTATATTGTTGTTACAGCTGAACTGGACAAGTTATAGTTTCTCTCTCAAATGAGGACTGGAAACCATGAATATCAGGCAGGATAATTTTTCCTCAAATCCTCAAGCAGCACTGCGCACTCATCATCTGGAGTGCGTAGTGTGCCACAAACCAAGAACAGCCATTGCCAGGTGTCTACAGGATGAGGAATAGATTTGCAATAAAGCCCCACAGCCATTTTAACTCTGGCTAATTTACAGGCAGAAGAAGGACAGAAAGTTATTATTATGCATGTAACCTAATTCAGAATTAGGCCTGAGAAGGAGGGACATGGGTCCTGGTTATCACAGTTTGAAGAGTTCATGATTAATTTATTTTCCTCATTTTCAGATGCTCAAGGTGACGTGTCCTTAGCTTTCCTTGGTGTTGTTAAGGGCCAGGCTTCTCACTTAATGGTTTCAGATTTAGTTGCAAAAGCACCAAACCAGATAAATAATTCCCCTCCACTATACAGCACATCACCTCTCTGCCACAAAGAAAGAAAATAGACTACAAATAACCTATAACAGATAACTCTCTCTCTCTCTTTCTCTCTCTCTCCCCCTCTTAATGAACATAAGGAGTCAGTGCACTATAGTGTTTTGAGCGTTGGACTAGGATTCCAGGAGACCAGCGTTCAAATATCGACTCAACCACGGAAACTCGCTGGGTGACCTTGGGCAAGTCACACACAGGGAAGGCAGTAGCAAACTCCTCTGGATAAATCTGGCCAAGAAAACTCTAGAATATGGTTGTAATAGATTGGGGTCAACTTGAAGTTACATAACAGCAACAAACAAGGATTTCCTACTGTAGGAAGAACAAGCTACTCCGTGATTTCTCCACAAAACACAAAGTACGCTGGTTGAAAGGTTTTACTCTCTCTCAGAAAAATGGTAGGGATCAAAGCATGAAGCCCACAAAGTAGCTTGCAGCCAAACCATGTCAATTTGCTTTATTTATGATAAACATTAAAGACATATCTGATTTTGTGATGTGTTACATAGACAGCAATGTTCAGGATGGATGGTAAATTGAGCAGTTAATTTTTTTTCCTTTCCCACCGCAGCCATATCAAGTGTAATAACAATGTTCGTACTTTCTCTCCTGTCTTATACTGTTTTGTGTTGCATTGGAAATTATAAATGAGATCATAGCTCATGCCTATGTTGGTCTCTTGTAGTGCAGTGCACACTAGTTTTGGTTCAAGTTTAGAAGCAGGACTGCTTTGCTTTTACAATTTTCATCTGTTAGTGAATTTCTTTAACCTTTACCCTCAGTTGTGCTCAGTGATTTTCTATCAGGAAATTTAAAGGAAACATGTGGTCATACATGAGCTGTGCATGGGGTATGCCAAAATAAATGTAATGACCATTTCCTCCAGCACTCAGTACTTCACTATGTTGGTATTATTTTAATAGAACCTTATTATTATAGGCCTGTGAGGTACACCAGCAATTATGCAGTCAACCCCCTAAATGGAAGAGTGATGTCTATAATCAAACATTCCCAATCATAATAATTAACGTAAGAGATGGATCTAGCCCATGGGTGAGAATCATTTGGCCCTCTCAATATTGTTGGATTATAACTCACAGCAACCTTTGCCAGTATAGCCAATTGTGAGGAATGCTGGAAACTATAATCCTAGAACTTCTGAAGGCTGCATGATACCTACTCCTGATATTAACTAAGACCAAACCATCAAGAAAATGGGAATACTTATTGGACAACAAATTCAGCGAGACAATTGTTCAGAGTATATGCAGTATTGAGAAATTCACATTAGTGAAAAAAAGTTACAAGTACTAGGCAGAAGCATCCCAAATTCACCCTAGCATGGTTGTTCCAGCACCTCTGAAGCATCTGCATAGCTGTGGCATGAAATTCCATGGGGTGTAGCTACATGGTGTGGGGGATGAGTGCATTGCTCTTCAAATAAAAATTATGCCCTCCCAAGGAAATTTTCCTTCAGTCCCAAAATTACTAGCACTGTGCAGATCTACAGCACTATATAAATAAAGAATAATAACAATAAAGCAAGACACCAAAAATCATTCACACCTAGAACTCTTATATTTGCTGTGTCTGCATTCTCTTGGAATCTTTACCTTCCCCTTTTCTTTGGCTGCCTAAACTGATTGTCACTTGCTATGTTCTTTTTTGTTGTCTGTTTCATTGAACCATTTCCTGTATTGCTATGTATTTTATATGTATTATCCTATTATTTCTTAGATTGTACGCCATAGGCAGGTTTACTCTTTTATATTTATTGTTTTTATGTACAGCACTGTGCAAATCTACAGCGCTATATAAATAAAGCATAATAATAATAATAATAATAATAATAATAATAATAATACTGTATTTCTAAATGCTCAGTAGAGGTTTTAAGTAAATGGAATTCTAGATATTTGGTGGATAGAGGAAAATTTCATTTTTAGGGAGAGAGTTCTTATTTGGGGGCAACACTATCATTTTGTCCTTCCCAGGAGCCATACCCCAAACAGATCACATCCCAAAATATTACATCTTCTGCTGACCAGAACAAGAATCAAAACATACTGCTGCTAGATTATAAGAATATTTAAGGCCAAAAATGCAAATCAGAAGGAATTTAAGATATCCCCATGGAATCAGTTTTACGGGTCTAGAAATGGCTGCCATTTGCAGAACTGATATCAAGATGTTTAACTTTGAGGCAAAGCCAGTCCTTGCATTCTTCCTTCTTTGTAGTAATATGATGAGCATTTCAGGGCTCCACAGCTCACCTCCACAGCTGCCTATTCTGGGTTAATGAATATGAGCTCATTAACCCTTTCAAAGCCTGGATCACAGAATTAAGGTGACTAAAAAAATGTTGCTTTACAGACACAAACACAGTACATCCACTTTTACTTCTCAGTGCAAGACACGAAATGGTAACAGAAATCATACTGCAGTGCTATGTACTGTACACTTAACCTGGGACTAAACCCAAATAACCACAGAGGGACTTATTGTGGAATAAAGATGCATATGAATGCATTGCAAGAATTAGTTTTATTCCAGATTCATTAATTCTGTAATTCTGTGTGGATTCACACAATCCAAATTTACATTAAGTGAATACTTAAATATTTGACAATGGTGCATTACAGAGCACCCAAAATGGGTGCTCTGCCGGCGCCGCCAGTTGCTGTGTCCGGGAACCGCAGCAGTCAAACCGCACAGTTCCCGGACGCAACAAAAAGAAGCTTCTTTTTGTGCCCCAGAAGTGGTGTCGCAAGTGGCCAATGGCACACTCGCGACATCACTTCTGCTGCAGGACGTGCGGATGCTATGTATCCGCGATGTCAAGATGGCGGCGCCCGTGTAGAATGGGCGCTGCCATTTTTACATCCCCAGGACATACTAGGGTTAGGGGCGTGCGTAAAGCACGCCCTTTCCTAACCCTAGTACGTCCTGGGGACGTACTTTACGCCCGTGTGGAATGGGCCTATCTAACGAGAGCACTGAAAAATTATAGATATCTGATATCACTTGAGACAAAACCTTTCAGTTTGAAATTATGTGGGTCTTTTGTTAAACAAAATACATTAATTTCTGCAAGTACTGTAAAATGGTCCCTTTTGCGTGCTGTTTCCCCTCAACCCTCTCCAGTACAGCTGCACACCTATCCAGTTGTATAAAAATAATTCAGAAGAGAGTAGTAGATAAGTACTCTTTCCTCCTAAAGCACATTACTGAACATCAACATGAAATAAATAATCTTTGATACAAGTTGGCAGAAGCAAAGCAAATATCTTTTGAATATCTTCTTCAGTATCTTCAGCTATTGAATCTATGCCTTGCTTAGCTTAGCATACTGTAATTTTTGAAGAGGGAATGCAGGAATATTTTTATGGGGTGGATGTTGGTCAAGATGACCCCACTGGATCCTTTCCTGCTCTGTAATTCTTGACTTCCATTTTAGTAATTAGAGTTACTGTATTAATGTGGGTATCCTGAGGCCATAGCTTTTAATACCTGGCAAAAGACACTTGATAGCCCAAAATATTTTGATAATGTATTTCAGTGGGAACTAGGATGTTCCAAGAAGGCTGGCATAACAATCTCTATGCAGAGATTGCTTGTCTTTCTTCCTGAAGGAAGGTGGGAGCTCCTTGTGTGCAGCAAAGTGTCTGTGCTGGACCTGGGTCTGAAAAACAGCCAGAGAGCTGACTTAGCTCTTTACAGGGAATTTCTAAGTTCTTACAGTTTAATGGAGAACTCAAATCAGCTGGAATGTTAATATAATGAACATCCATTTTATGCTCATCCTTTGAATAGTGTAAATAAACCTTGTGTTACAGAAATACTATCATCTTTCTCAGAAGTGGGATGCATGCTAGAAATGCAATCTTTATCCAAATGAAATGGTAGGATGGTGAAGTGCAGCTGGGATGCACCATGAAGCCCCCATTTGATTACTCACCACTTGCCCATTAGCTTGTGTTGGGAGAGGAAAGACAGAGAGTCCCATTCTGAGAAAAAAGCACAACCCAAACTCTTTGGAGTGTTTAACCAACTATGAGGTGCAAAGCTCATTTGTGATGTGGAGCTAGTAAATTACCTTGGGTTTAAACTATGTTGGTAATACAGTAGAGTCTTGATTATCTGACACAAATGGGCCAGCTTATCGTCGGATAACCAAATATGTCGGATAATCCAGATTGTCTCCAATGATGGTGCGCACGCGCACATGCACACGCACCATCATTGGGGACACGTCCCTCGCCTCCCTTCCCCTCTTCCCTTCCCCTCTTCAGCGGCTTGCATCTCCTCAGCCCACGGTGTGTGTGCACACTCCCCCCGGGCTGAGGAGATGCAAGCTGGGAAGGGAGGACAGGGCCCAGCCCTCACCTCCTTGGCTTGGATCTCCTCAGAAAGCGGGGAGTGCGTGCACTCCCCACTGGCTGAGGGGAATGAAGCCGGGAAGGGGAGGATTGGGCCTAGCCCTCACCTCCTCGGCTTCATTCCCCTCAGCCAGTGGGCTGAGGGGAACAAAACTGGGAAGGGGAGGATTGGGCCCAGCCCTCACTGCGTCAGCTTCATTCCCCTCAGCCAGTGGGCTGAGGGGAACGAAGCCGGAGAGGGGAGGATTGGGTGTGTTTCCCTTGGCTCGAACGGAGCTCTGCAGAGCTCCCTTCCAGCCGAAGGAAAGCAAGCCGCCAGGGAGGCGACTGGGACAAGGCCAGAGTCCCTTCCTCGGCGGCCTGGTTTCCTTCGGCTTGAAGGGAGGTCCACAGAGCTCCCTTCAAGCCGAGGGAAAGCAAGCCGCCACCCGCTTGGGGCCTTTTGTTTGGGGGAGTGTCAGGGGGGTGCATAAAGGCCCACAGCCACGCCTCCAAGTTATCCGGCAGTCGGATAATCCAGAATGTCGGATAATCGAATGTCAGATAACCAAGACTCTACTGTATTGCCTAGTAGCTGAGTAGAAATAACATTGTTTCCCTTTAAATTGGGCTTCTTGTAAATAAAAAAGCCAATTTTATTCAGCATTTTTTTTTTTTATAACTAACAGAAATCTGTTCTGCCAAGCTTCTACTTTGGGAACTCAGAAATTCAGCTAACAACTCACTTCATGAAATGTTAAGCATTAGTTTGAAACTGTACAATAGGAACACTTGATCTAGTCAATATTATTTGGAGGAATGGAGAGGATTATTTGGGGAGAAAGCTGAGGCCAGTGAATATCAGCATAGAAACTCCTTTGAACAAAGCAGGATAGCAAGAAAGGCAGTGGCCTTCTTTTGGTTCTTTCCCTTGAAGTAATGAAAATACTGGACACCATTACTTTTCTGATGCCCTACTTTCATATTATCTATAGCACAACACAACTGTCTGACAACATGTCAGTGAAAAACTGAGAGCTGAAGCCATACAAGGTTCCACATCATCTGAGAAGGAAGGAAGCAGAACCAATATCTGCTACGGCAGGGGTGGGGAACCTACGGCTTTCCAGGTTCTGACAGACTACAATTCACAATAAGCCTCACCATCAACCAAGCTGAAGGAAGTTTTAGCTAGGCTCATGAGGGCTTGGTTATAGCTCCTCCCCTTATGGTGACACTACATGTAGCATCACCATAAGGGGAGGAGCTACAACAAAGTCCACATGAGTCTGGCTAAAACTTCCTTCAGTTTGGCTGGTGGTGAGGCATAATGGGAATATTAGTTCATCAGCACCTGGAAGGCCATAGGTTCCCCACCCCTGTGCTACAAGATCAAACATCAACAGTGATGGAAAAATGGGTACAACTTTAGTGGGGACAAATCTCTTCCTGATCAGTGCACCCTACACCTCAACATATTTTGTAGGACTCTACCACTCATCTTGGTAACAGCTGCTATCACTGATAATGTTACTGGAGTTGGAGGATAATTTTCTCAAGTGAAAATAATGGCTTGGGTGTCTCCCCACCCCTGCTGTCGGTTTGGCCAGCTACTGTCATTCAACAGTTGGTTTCCCAAAGCCAAGACCAACCCTTTATTCTTTCCCATGGTATCTGCCACCAGGAGATATGAGCATATGAGAGACACAGACCATGGCAAGTTGTCAGGAGTGCTTTTCTCCACGTTTCTACTTCCACAAAGCATTGGCTGATGGAAACGTCATATATTGTTTCCAGCAGCTGCCAGATTCCAAAACACCTTCGAGACTCTGAAGTCCATTACATAAAAATGAATGATAATTCATCCTTTACATGCTGACAGCTCCACAAAACTTACTTAATGCAACTAAAAAAAGGAAACATTTCCCTCACCAGTTCAAGATGCTGACAATGAGAGATTACACCAAGGGAGACCTTATGTATGAGTCACAGAGTGAGATGCTTTTTCAAACACTTGTTCTGAAGGATAACGAGGGTTAAGGAAATATCCAGCTTCCACAGATAAAACTTGACAGTTCTATTCATTCTTGGCCATATTGCCATCTGCTTTGTGCAGGCACAGACATCCATGGTCCTAGTTTTAACCCTCTGGTGTCTCCAAGGGTGGTAAAACTCTTTCTTGAAACCCTGGTGAGTCCCTGTTGTCAGAGTTAACAACACTGAGCCAGAAGGACCAATACCTTAGTGTAAGGGAGCTTCCTAATCATCTATCGGGGAGGGAACTAGTTAATAAATTTAGTCTGGCTTAACTCTTCCACAACAGAAGGTTCCTCTGTCCATGGGAGGCTTCTGATTATACACAGGTAACCTGCTCTTGGAAGTTGGGCCAGTTTTTGTTGATTTTCCTTTCTCCCTGCAGTCTTTTCCTTATTATTTATTTATCTATTTATTTATTTATAAAGCGCTGTAGATTTGCACAGCGCTGTGTATACAAAAATAAATGGATAAGAGTAAACCTGCCTATGGCATACAATCTAAGAAATAATAGGATAATACATATAAAATGCATAGCAATACAGGAAATGGTTCAATAAAACAGGCAACAAAAAAAGAACATCAAATAGTAAATGATAATCACGCAATGCCTGGGAATGCTTCTCTGAACAGGATGGTCTTCAACTTTGTTTTGAAGCTGGTTAAAGAAGTGATGGCCCTTGCTTGTGGGGGAAGAAGGTTCCAGGAGTGAGGGGCAGCAAGTGAAAAGGGGCAAATCCGAGATGGGGCATAGAAAATCCTGGGCTGAGACAGCTGACCTTGACTACCTCCTTCCTTCCTTCCTTGGAAATCTGCTATAAGACAGGGAACCTTCTTAAACCATGAGGGAAGTGGCACTGGGACCTGCAGAAGCAGGGGCAATGGGGCAATAAAAAAAAAAACCTCACCTTCTCATGGTGGAACTTGGCTCAAGGACTTCTACTGGCAGAACAGATATATACCTTTGGGATGCCTTGGCAGAAGAGGGGTGGGTAATTTGTCAAAAAGGAATGACTGGTCTCAAACCTAAAGCTTTTAAAACCATACATGACAGCTTTGCTATGCTTCCCATCTCCATATAGGGAAAAGCCCAAGAAGCAATGGTCAAACTAAAAGTCTGTAGGCAGTCTAACACATTTCTAGCTCTGAAGTCCAGACAGTCTAAATTTTCTGTGGCCCAGATAGAACACTGTTTGGGAACTATGAGCAAGACTCTTTTGGTTTCTTTGCCACAAAATAAATAAATAAATTGATAAAGAACATACAGTGTTGCTTGTATTTTGGTGGGGAAAACATATTTCGCAGCAGTTCCCCAATTCATACAGGAATACAGGAAAGTATGAACGCTTCAGTCTATATCCCTCACTGCAGGAGAAACAATATGCATGTTAGCAGCTCCCTAGTATCCACTGTTGTTAGGAGATTTAAGGCTGCGGTCCATACACATTTACCAGGGAGGAAGTCACACTGAATGTAGTGGAGCTTACTTCTGAATAGATGTGTATAGGATTGCACAGATAGATGGTGCTACATTCAGAAAAAAATACTTTCCAATTACCAGGGCTCTTTAAGATTCTGGGGAGCAGCTAAAAAGTCTGGGTTGTTAGATTTCACAAGCTAACCACATTAATACAAATTAGATTTGGATGCTGCAGTTATGGTGTATTACTGGGATACTAATCAAGACAAGGCAGAATTCACCTTGAACTGAGGTCAGACATGTTTACCAACAGGAAAAAAAAGTTTTTCTTGGATCATTTCTAATGACTATGTACACTGCTACTTGCTTCTGGAAGCATAAGTATCCACTTGCTGGGGGTAGAGGGAGGCATTTACACCTGCTATGTGGGGTGTGGGAGAAGGGAGGTGGTCCTTTCACTGTGGGAGATGGAACCCTTTCATTGTGGAGCAATGATTGGGTGACTTGGCTGCAAGGCAAGCTGGCAGCATCTTTGGGGCCATTCAGCAGTGGGACAGGGAGGAAGAGATTGTTCTCTACTCTTCTCCTACAACATGGAAGAGCTCACATGGCTTTGGCCAAAAATTATGTTTAAAATTCTTAGGGTGCATCTACAAGGAGTCTCATACTGCTTTAACTGCCATGGCTCAATGCTATGGAATTCTAGGATATGTCATTTTGTGAGATATTTAGCCTTCTCTGTCAGAGAGCTCTGGTGCCACAACGGACTACAAATCCCAATATTCCAAAGGATAAAGCGATTGCAGTTAAAGCAGTGTCCAGGAGGGTTCACATTTGTTTCCTTGATATTTATGATATGTGAGAGAATGTTTGCTGTTTGCTATAGACATAAATATGAGTTAGGGAAGCTTCCCGATATTGTGCTTCTATCACAGCCTTCAAATCATCATTATAGAAAACACTTTCAGATTTAGCATCCAGTTGGGTCAAGACACTGAAACACTGGGCCTAAGTGAGAAGAGGAACTAGATGTCACACCCAAGAGTATACACTGTTGTGTTCTTAACTGTGACATTTTGGGGCTTTTCTTAATTAGAGAGGTTCAAAAATGTTTCAGAAGACTACAGCTGAACCAGAAATCTTTCTCTCTCTCTGTATATATATGTATGTGTATATATGTATGTGTGTGTGTGTATGTATGGAACCAGAAATCTCTCTCTCTCTCTCTCTCTCTCTCTCTCTCTCTCTCTCTCTCTCTGGTATAGGACAACCATTTTTAATCAATTTAGATTCGAGAAGGCATGCCAAGCCATGCTTTCTCTAAAAGGCAAATCCCATTGAATTGTCAGATACTTTGGAATAAGACTGCAGCTTTAAATTCCTATTGATTACAATGGGAGACAGCCAGGCTTGTGTCAGGAACATTCAGAAGGGACCATATCACTCCAGTTTTGAGGTCCCTCCACTGGCTGCCTATTGGTTTCCAGGCCCAGTACAAGGTGTTGGTTATTACCTTTAAAGCCCTAAATGGCTTGGGTCCAAGCTATCTCAGAGACAGCCTCTTCCCATACAATCCTCCCCGCGCTCTCCGGTCCTCTGGGAGGAACTTGTTGCAGCCTCAAAAATCGAGGCTTGTGGCGACCTCCTGGAGGGCTTTCTCTGTTGTCGCCCCCAGGCTCTGGAACGGCCTGCCGGATGAGATCCGTCAATTAACATCTTTGGACAGCTTCAAAAAGGCTGTCAAGACGGATCTCTTCAGGCAGGCCTTCCCAGACTGAAATATCCCGGCCTCAGGATCTCCCCACTTCTCATTAATGTCTCCAAAGCCCCTTTTCTTTAGAATTGAAGTTGCAGTGGTTTATTGGTTGGTATTATTTTGTTAATTTATTGTTATTTTAACTAGTTATTGTGGTTTTAAATTAGATATGTTGTTTAATAACTTTTTAAGGGGGGAGGGAAATATATTGTTTTTATGCTGTATGTTATTTTAATGTTGTAAACCGCCCGGATTGGTTCGCCACAGGGCGGTATATAAATAAAAATTTATTATTATTATTATTATAAATATATGCTTAATTCTCATGCTGTAAATCAGTGTTAATATATAACTTTGTTTCCTGTCAGGATGGGCATAGCTCTATGTCAAATGTAGTCTCAACACAAATTAGGTTTGGAGAGAAATTTACATAGTATCAAGATGGGTGCTTGCTCACTTGGAAGAACAAGTCTGAGAAAACTAGCCCATTTACAGTTAAATATTTCATCAAAGTAGTATTAGCTGATCCTGTGTAGAAGTTGTCATTTTAAATCAAAACAACTTAAAATGATTTTTTAAAAAAATGTTATACAGTGGGCCCTTGGTATCCACTGGGGTTTGCTTCCAGGATCCCCCATGGATACAAAAATACATGGATGCTCAAGTCCCATTATATGCAGTGTGGTAGTAAAATATTATATAAAACAGCAAAATGAAGGTTTGCTTTTGGAATTTATACTTTAAAAAATATTTTGAAGACATGAATGGTTAAATCCAAAGATAAAGAAGCTATCGATACAGAGGGCCAACTGTAGTTAGTAAACAGAAATCTAAAATTTCAAAATTCTGAAACACAAAGGTGTGGAGAACATTCTGCAGTGATTGGGAGGTTAGGGATCCCAAAAGCACCCCAGAAGACAATGGGAGCTAACAAAATCATGTTACAGTCTTGACATTGTAACTGGAGATCCCCACATCAAGCCTGTCCTCTTACTGTGCTAACATTCATATTCACATTAATACTGTTTAAGCATGTACATATAAAGAAGCACAGTCAAACAGGGTATATTTGTTGCCTCTCCTTTGAGAGGACCACATTATAATGCTTGTCATGAACAACAGATACATATGAAAGAAGCCAAGGCTGTTACACAACCCCTCCTAAACAAATAGCAATAAAATCTTTATAGCATTCCAAGGCGGTATATTGTTGGGATAGATGAGATGGCCGGCTTATTTCTTTCCCTTTTCAGGACCTATTTTTAGTTTCCCTTTTCTCAGTTGTTTTAACATGCAAACTATTACAGAAACAGTAAAGTTAAGATGATGGCTAAAGAGATCCAGAGGCATCTAAAATTGAAGGGTAAATTTTTAAAAAGCACTTTGTGAAATATAGAGGTTTATGAGATGGATTTCCTGATTACAGGCACCAGAGCAGCTGCAAATGTGGTGTGACCTGAGAATCTACTCAAAGTAGAGTAGTTCCTTAGCAAAGTCAAGAGACCTGATCTGAGCAGGGCAGAAGATGCACAATGGAGAGAGTTCTGTGGCATTTTGAGAAGTAAAACTGGAGGTGACGGAGTAACAAAAAGCTTCTCCTACAGCTTTATTTGGAGAAAAAATGTTTTTGCTTTCAAGATTCTTCAGGGCTTCCTGAAGGAAACTCTGATAAGAAATTCTCTATCTTCTAAGCAGATGAAAAAGGAACGATAAACACAACAGTCACATCTAGTTTTGCAAGTAGCATTTCATACAGGCCATAAAGGCAAAGGGGGATGAGAAGGAGCAAAAAATAAAACCTAACTTAAGACTGTTTCAAACATTACTTTTTTTAAAAAAGAAAAATATAAAGTAAAGTATGATGAGCCACAAATATTCCATGGCAAGGGTGTACTTGCATGTTGCCATAGCTATTCAGATATGACTGGATGGCAGCATACTCACCAACTATCCTGATTTGGCAGGAATGACCCCCAATTAATTCTCTTTCATCTCACTTTTTTAGTTGCTTTTAAAATGCACCAGTTGCACTCTCCTTCCCTCACTTCTCTCCCTTGTCTGCAGCATACTTCAGTGCTGCAAACTGAGTTCAAAGTGCAAAAATACAGTGGGCCCTTGTTTTGCACTGGAGCTTGATTCCAGGACCCTGCCCCCCCCCATGGATACCAAAATCCATGGATGCTCAAGTTCCATTAAATGGCACAGTAAAATAGTTTGCTTTTGTGGTTTTATATCTTATATATATCTTATATATATGTTCAAGCCACGAATGGTTGAGTCTGTGGATAAAGAATCTATGGATACAGAGGTCTGACTGTAGTTTGTACTCAATTCACTCAGCATGTGGAGAGAGCAGAGGAGTCTCAGCCAAAACAAATGCTGCAGTTGCTTCTCTTTTCTTTGTTCAGGTCCTGGCATATTCCAGATCAGAAGTCTGAGCATAGGAGGAAAAGTGCATAGCAGAAAACAATTGTTGTCCTACTGTATACCTTCCAACATGTCACAAATGAAAACCAGGCTATGTATGGCCAAGCAACATCAGATTTTAATCAAGATGGCCAAAGTTATTAAGGAAGAAGAACACACTAGTTTTTTAACAGCCACAAGGTTGTGGGTTCAATACCATCCAGGGGCTCAGAGCAGACTCAGCCTAGCATCCTTCCGAGGTTGCTAAAACGAGTACCCAGCTTGTTGGGGGCAATTAGCTCTATAAGCAGTATAGAAATGTATTTGCTATTGTTACTGCTGCGTGTGTGTTCTAAATTATTCTTATTATTTATTTATTTGTTACATTGTTTGCTTCTTCTCTGGTGAGATTTTCTTCTCTTACTTTATCTTCACAGCAGCCTGGTGAGGTAGGTCAGACAGAGAGAGTGTCTGATTGGCTCAAGGTAGCCTAGTAAATTTCATATTCAGTGGAATCTTGAATCTGGATCACAGTTTCTATCCCCACACATACAAAGGGTTTGTGGCACATCATAATCTGAACGTAATGCCAATGTTCCATATCTGTAGCTCCATTAAAGAAGGAGCTGCTGTGGTGGGTGGTGACTGGTGAGTGTATCTCTGGGTTACAAATTTATATGAGAGAAACAGGAAGAATGAGAACAAGAGGCAGTGGGGTTTCCCCACTACTGGCTTCCCTCTTCACAGTGGTATGCTACACCAGAAGTAATATGGCCTCCATAACATTCCCAAAAACCTTTCCCTTTCCCCATACAACAAAAACAGCAGGATGTTATCTACCACATTCTGTACCACTTGGATACAGAATGCATAGCACATTTTTGAGATGACGGGAGTATGAGTGATGATCTGACTCTAAAAGAGCTTACTCTAAAAGCAGGAATAGTAGGAACACTGGGCTCTGCCTTGTACTGATTCAGACTATTGGTCTATCCCAGGGCTGGCTATTACACTTAAGCTATTACACCCCATCCTTACCTGATGATGACCGAGATTGCACCTGGCTACCTCTTTAACCCAAAGCATGTGCCATCCTGAGTGACTGCCCTTCCCATATCATTATTCCCTGGGTGCTCCTAAGTCCCAGGAATAGTACGGAGCAAGCCTGTGAACTGCATGCTTAACTGAAGCACAAACGATCAGAGTCTAGTTCCCTCTTTTCTAAAATCAAAAGGTCAGTGGCTACATTTCAGCTTTCTGAAGTTTGATCTTAATTTGGCTTGCCACTATTCTTTCTTGAGCATAACACAGCACTGAGCACAGACAGAGACTGCAGGGTCTGGGCCAGATGGAGAGACAGAGCTGGGGTCATCAGTATTTTCTTGGCACAGAACTAATGGAATGTTGACAAAGTTGGCACATCTTTACAGATCCCCCTATAATGCCACTGGGAATCCTAGTATTGTGGTCTCAAATCACACCCAATATCAAGGGGAGAATTGACCCTCTTTTCCCTCTGTGCATAAAGGCAATGGAAGATATTGTCTATCCATCAGCACATGGCTGTAAGGAAAACTAGCAATGACAACTCAGGATGATTACATTTAATTTTACTTCTCTAGCGACAGTAAAATAACTTTGGCGACTCTTTTCTGCATGCCATACAGGACAAAATAAAAAACACAAAAACACACAACTACAGTACAGGAGAAAAAAACAGGGATATCACATAAAGAGTGCTTTGAGAGCATGATGCCTTGATGACACAGAGACAGACCCCATGTTTTAAGAGTTGGGTGGCAGAAATGAATCAGCTGTTGATTTTTTGTTTGGGAGAGATGAGTTTGACTGGCTGCTGAGTTGTGGGTGACCGTGAAGAAGCCAACATCTCTAAGCTATCCAGATGATGGACAGATTGACCAACATACTGCGCTTTTGAAACACACACTAACCAGAGTTCTAGTTATAGTAAAAATACACAATACAGTGGTACCCCGGGATACGAATGCGCCGCCTTACGAAATTTCCGGGTTACGAAAAAAATCCATTTAAAAAAACTGTTCCGGGTTACGAAGGTTTTTTCGGGTTACGAAAATTTTTTTGGTGCTTTTCGGCGCTATTTCGCACGAAATCGCGGCTTTTCCCCATTAGCGCCTATGGCTTTTTCGGCTTACGAAGCATTTCGGGTTACGAAAGCGGCGGCGGAACGAATTAAATTCGTAACCCGGGGTACCACTGTATTACAATAAAAGAAAAGGATATAAAATCAAGATAAAAATAGCAGCAGAGAAAAAAGATTACAGTACTGTATTTTTTAAAAGAAAAAAGAAAAGAAGACCAAAGATATAGAAGCATTACACCAGTTTTTCAGGTGCTTGGCAGAACATAAAGTCTTCACTTGGTGTTAAAAATCTCCAATGTAAATTTAGTTCTGTTTACTTGGTCCCTTGCTGTCCAATACTGATCTAGGTTCATTTCTTGTTCATATATGCTTTTTCTTGGAGTGGCACACTTTGGCATCCTTTGTCCACTGTAAATCACATTTCATTTGAACAGTTACACCAGTGCAGCCATATGCTACCCCTCAACCCCTGAAGGATGCAGTTTCTAAAAGTGTGCCTTCAAAGGGGGAAGGGATATTTGAGATGAGATCATGAAGTAACCAATACCTAGCACTGCAGACTGACTAGATTTCCCTTCTGCCAAAATAAATTGGCAATTAGCATGGTTTCTAAAGTGATGGAACAGAGACAGTACACAGGAACACAAATTCAAGTGTCCAAAGGCAGCAGCACTGATAATGAAAGTGAAAAGATAAGGCAGTGACTGGAAAGGGGTAGTGCAAGACTTGGTCGACTAATCATTGTTACTTCAAAACAACAACCACACACCCTATTCAAAGGTTTATGTGGGAAACCCTGGAAGCGAAAAATTTAACAGTAGCAAAACAAAAGTAGACTCTGGGTCTAAATTTAATTGTTAGTGCCTGACCCATCCCATTAGAATTGAATCGGTGGAACTTAGGCCTTATCTACATCAACCAAAAGGCCAGTTCTCATCCCCCTGTTCTGGCATTGTCCTGTTAAACACAGCCTAAACCCCAGTTTTGGTGTGGGCAGTCTGGACAACAACCAGTATGTCCCACACCAGAACCAGGGCTTAACAAGGTTATAATAGATTTTAAAAATTTATCTGTTTCTCCAGATCATCTAGGAAGATGCAGAGCCCTCTATTTCCATGCCATGGTGGCTGTCTATAGTGGCAACCTGCTGGGCTGCCTGGTATATTTGCCTCCTCAGGTCACTCATTCTGAGGGCAGAACAAGACCTTCAGCATGTGATCATTGCTTGGTGCCTCATTCTGACCTCAGAGGCAAGTGACCTGTGTGGTGGTGGACACATCAGGTGGCCCAGAAGGATGCTCATACAGACAGCTACCAGGGCATAGAAATAATGGCTGAGGTAACAAGAGTAGGTCAAGGCAGCCCCTGGAAGATCTTGGCCAATGCAGACAAGGCCTAAGATAAATGTCAACTTACCAAGTTATCATTGATGCAATTGGTTTACTCTAGTTGGGACTTGCAGTGGATTTGGAAACAATGCTTCAACAGAATAAACTGTTTCCTCTCCTCCCCCCCCCCCCGCCCCCAAGCACTAGGAATGTCTTCCAACATGGACCCATGGGATTTCTGCTCTAAATCTCCAGGTTACCTACCACCCATAATGGTGCCCTTTTGCACTACATACTTATAGTGCTATGATTGTACTTTAAATTACCATGGTTATGTCCTGTGGAATCCTGAGATTTGCAACGGAGGGAGGGGAATATAGAATTCTCAGCCAGAGAATTTCTCTGGTGCCTCATCACACTACAAATCCCAGGATTACATAGGATGGAGCTGTGACTATTAAAGTAGAATCATAGTGCTATAACTGTGTAGTGTGAAAGGGCTCCAAGTCTTTTTGGGGTTGAAAAAAAACCCTATCAAGATCATCTGCCTTAGTACTGACTCATCATACGATCTCTAAGCCACTACTGGATGATCCTAGTGGGAACATGCTGAGATTTTTCCAGCTATCTGGGATCAATAATTACAGTAACACCTTGGTAAAAATCCTAGCTGTTGTTGTTCTTGCTTGTCCAGTGGATTTCAACACCAAGACAATGGACAACTATACTTGAACATGAATGTATATGAACTTGTGGAAATAAATATCTCTGGAAAATCTGGTAATGTTAGCCTGTGGCAGGATTTGAGCCTTTACAAATTGGGAGGGGGCATTGTTAAAGTTTACAGTTTAAGAAATACAGTACCTCTGGCTAAACATCAGGCAGCAATCTAGGGCTGCACACACTACCTGGCAGCACTCACTCATCTTGTCACTTTCTTTCAAATTTCTAGTATCCCAGAAGCCTTTCCTAACCCACAAAAGTCCTGACCGGTTCTGCAGGTTTTGAGGTTTAGAGACGAAGGGATATCCCATCCCTCTCAGTTTTTTTAAAGCCATAGCCTGAAACTGGCACATGCTTTGACCAAATCCCACAGCTATTAAAAATCCATGAAATGAGCCTATGAAAGATTAATTTAGGGCAGTGAACATGAGCCAGCTCAGAGACAGGAGCACAAGAAAAGTTACAGCTCCACTGGGTCAATAGCAGCCACTGATTAATTCAGTGCTTCCTTAATATCTTTAGCATGTAGGTGTCAGGAATCAATAAGACATGATAACTAAGTGAGGACCACAAAATCCAGGGGACCCAGGAAGAAGCAGCAATTACAAGCCTTTCAGCTTCATTGTTTCTACCAGAGAGTCTTTGCAGCCTCTAGATCAGGGAAAAGCCGAAAGGGAATTCTCTCTTCCTTGGTTGGGATACAGGGCCAGAGAAAACACTCTTAGGAACAGCCATCAGAAAAAGTCACTCATTCAAACCAGCTAAACAAACAATCTCATATTCTCCAGCCATTATTTCTCCCAGGGTTATTGCTGCTTGATCCTATTTAATGTTGTGTGGCCTATGAGGTCTGTTTATGCTCGAAACCCTGCATGGGCACAATACATAGGCTCTTTCCAAAATGCTATGTCTTAAGATGTGTGTTTATTGCAAGTGCCACAGAGAATTGTGGGCACATTTGTTTCAGATGCGTTCATCCCATCTGCACCTGGAATGTTGCCCAACATGTGCTTTTGCTATGAGACAGAGAGAATGCATGTCTTTTCTGTGAATTAGCAAGAATCTTCTTCATTTTTTAAAAAATGTTCAATACAGCCAATGCATTCCCTAAAACAGAAGTGGAATATATAATTTTGTACTAGAAGTGCAATTGTCTGCATATCCGTCTATGTCATAGCACAGTATCCAGCCCAATTATTCTGTAGCAAGGAATGTGGTCTGAAGAAGCACTTAGCCTGCCTTCACTTTAGAAACTGGGGGTACTGGAGGGGAAGAGCACATGCAGGACACACCCCAGGTATTTTCCAGCTCCAATAAAGAATCCTAAGAGTTGACTTCCATCTCCATGTCAGCTTCATTTATCATACTTAAATAGAATTCTGGGGCTCAGACTTGTTGTTGTTAACTAATGTCAAGTCAACTTCAACTCACCCCATGAATGACAGACCTCTAAGAGATTCTGTTATCAACAGCCCTGTTCAGGCCTTGCAGACTCAGGACCATGGCTTCCTTGATTGAGTCAACCCAGCAGGAATGGGGTCGTCTTCTTTTCCTGCTGCCTTCTACCTTATCAAGCATTATTTTCTTTTCTAGTGGGTCATGTCTTCTCATGTTATGTCCAAAGCATGATAGTCTCATTTTATCATCTTGGCTTCTAGGAAAACTTCAGGCTTCATTTATTTTGGGGTTTATTCATTTATTTATTTTTCTTTCTGTGGTTTCCATAGAGCTTTCAGCAAGCATTACATTTCAGATGAGTTAATTCTCTTCTTATCTGTTTTCTTCATTGTCCAGCTTTCAGAGCCAGACATAAGAAACTAGAAATGTAATGGCATGGACAATTCTCACATCTGAGGATCTTATCTAGTTGCTTCATAGTTTTCTTTTCAGGTTCTATTTTATTCTACTTTGTTTTCACATAAAAATTAGATAGTCCTAGCTGGGAGGCCAAAGTTCATTGCCAAAGTTCAACTAACACATTTTTGTGTTTGAGGAGGGAATCATATCCAGGTTTTCCCACTCCAATAGTCTTTGGCTCTCATCTATGACATATTATGCTCTTGAATAATATTGATTTTCTGCTTGTAGAAATATGAAATATGGCAGTGTCACATCTGTCTATAGCCTGATATTGGAAATAAAGCTGCTTCGGGTCTCTTTGGAGGTATGCTGTTTAAATGATGCATGCATCCTAAGAATCCGAAAGCTGCACCAAAAGCTGCACTCCGGTGCTTAGGAATGGAGTGTGGCTTTGGCGCGACCTCCGGACTCTTAGGATCCATGTATCATTTAAACAGCATACCTCCAAAGAGACCCGAAGCAGCTTTATTTTGGCAGTCTGTAACAGGCCTAAGTGGCATTTAGAATAAGGTGAATCAAAGTTATTTAAATCATTAAAGATACATAATTATAATTATAATTACTTATACCCCGCTCTTCAGCCAAAAGGCTATCAGAACAGCTTACAAATGGTTAATTATACATTTCCCTGCCCTCAGGCTTAGAATCTAAAGAGACAAGACACAAAAGGAGAAGGAAATGGCAGTGTGGAAGGGGAAAAGTCCAGCAGATCTTCTCTCCCTCTGATGCCTGGACCACGGCAGATGGACTACAGGGAGGGCTCTTCTTCATATGGTCAATGGATCCATGTAGCATACCAATATGTAAAATTAAGCATTATATTGTATGTGTGTCATATGCTTTCAAGTCCTTTCTGACTTATGGTGACCCTAAAACAATCCTATCATGGAGTTTTCTTGGCAAGATTTGTTCAGAGGAAGGTCACCTTTGTGTTCTTCTGAGGCTGAGAAAGTGTGACTTTCCCAAGATAACTGAGTGGGTTTCCATGGCCACATGGGGATTTGAATCCTAGTTTCCAGAGTCATAGAGGCTGTGCATACCAGCAGGAAAGGTCAGCCTGGGGGCAGAGTTGGGGCATGGCATCCATATGATCGAAGGAGCACCATAAAGGTTGCCATGGCCCTGCTCTGGCTGTAAAAGGGGTGGATGCAGCACAGCCCAATAGTCTAACACTCAAACCACTATACCAAACTTGTTCTTAAAGTATTTTATTATTGAAATATAAAATACAACCCTATATTCATTGTAAATATTTCAGACATGAATATTGATTTTATAAGCCTATGTATTTCTTACAGAAAAACATTTTGATAGCAGCTGTTGCCTCTGAAGCACTGCCAACAGAAGTAATCACCAGAACTTGGAAAAGTTACAATTACAGCTCCCAGAATTTATAGGTCCCAGAATTAAGACTGGAAACACCACAACCAATGGTCATGCTAGCTGGGGTATTCTGAGAGGTGTCATCCAAAAAAGTAGTTTTTATATGTTCTGGTTGTTATTGACCAGTGACTGGTGGAGATTTGGCAATCACTAGGAACCCAAGTTTGGTCGTTGTTCATTTCTACTTTTCCTCTTCCCATGTCTACACCTTCTTACTTATGCATTTCTGACTCCTCCTTTCTGTCCCTGCTGGGGAGATCTACCTATCTCTTTCTATAAAACCCAGACTCTCAAGCTTGGGTGGTAAGATTTCTTATGATCGGCACATCTACTCCCTTGCTGATCACAGTCTCTGTGCCAAAGATAACTGTTGATGATTTTGAGTGGAGGAGATCAGCTGCCAGGGACTCCCCACCAGTACAAGCAGAAGCCGCAGCAGTGTTGACTCAGCTCTTCCAGACACATCCACACACATGGAGCACCTTGCTGTTGTCTGCCCTATGCACATGTGTGCCCACATGTATTCCCCTTTAGGAAGACATCTTACATAGTGGCCAATATTAATCAAGCCATACCAAAAGGTTTGCTCACTTGTCCTGACCCACAATTGAACTGCTCTCTAGGATGCCTTTTTGCAAATAACACCTCCATTTTATTTGCTTGTACAGTATAAGGCCCCTTCAGTCCCTTGTTAAGGAATGGCACTGAAAAAGGAAAGATGGGTGGGATGGGAGAGATGTAAGGGGAAAGAGGTCAGGGAGGGGGTAGAAAAAAATATTTCAAAATGCTAAGGGGTCGGAGGCTTGGGCAAGACAGGTTGCAAGTGGCTGAGAAGTGAGAGATGCTGACTTTACAGAGGCAGATGCTGTCCAGGGTGCCTCGATGTCACAAGCCATCCTATAGAAACATAATCTTTCAACAAGACTGCTGTTTCTGCTAATTCTTTCTATTTTCTTTCTCTCCTTGCCCACTCCTCCCCCGTAATGTTATACTTGTATCCTGCCATACGGAAATGCTTGCTTCCACTTTGTTTTCATACATAAGAAAAGTGTATGTTCCTGCTTATCAGAAAGATTTCAGCTCTTGCCAAATCCTTCTTTGACTTCCATGACAAATAAAGGGCACAAACAGCACAGACTAAGACACTTGGAGGTGAACTGCAGACAAGCAAAACAAATTTCTCTGCAGAATTTCCAAAGAATGGGACCCCTTCTAACAGGAGCACCCAGCTACCAGCCTGCCAACTGATTGATTGATTAATTGATTAATTTTTCTCTTAGCCTTCTTCCAAGGGCTTTATGCTTTTCCGTTTGGCTTTTGTCTTCAAATAACCCTTTGAATTTGATTAGGTCATTGGCCTAGTGAGTTTCTTTGTTGGCCATGGATTTCTAATTATAATCAGACATTTCCCACAAGTGAACTCCACAGGCTCCCACTCATGAAACCACATTGCTGCTTTATGTACAAGAGACAGCTAAAAGTGGGGCCTCTCTTTAGTTTCAGGTATTAGAGAACAGTCGGTGCATGGGGAGTATCCTCTGGAGAATATTTATTTATTATTCTTTATAGTATTTATACCCCACTCTTTAGCCAAAAGGCTATCAGAGTGGCCTACATTGTTTTAAATTAGACATTTCCCTGCCCTCAGGCTTACAATCTAAAAAGACAAGACACAGAAGAAGAAGGGAATGGAAGTGGGGAAGGGGAAAAGTCCAGCAGTTCTTCTCTCCCTCTGAGGCCTGGACCAAGGCAAATGGACTGGAGGGAGGGCCCTTCTTCTTTTTCAGGCAAGGCCTGGAGTTGGCCTGCCCATCTCTCTCTCTGGACGATGGTGGATAGAGGGAGGGCCTGCTTCTTTTCAGCCTAGGCCCAATTGAGTTGGTCTGCCCATCTCTCCCTCAGGATGATGGTGGATAAAGGGAGGCCTTTCTTCTTTTCAGGCAATATGGCTTCTACATACTCTGCTTTATTAAACCACAGAGTGTATGAGTTGCACAGCCCATTTCCTACCCTGACACACACACCTTGCTCCTCCCACTTATGCAAACCAGTAAACAAACCAGGTATAGATAGTAGCTTTAAGATGTGTTAATTTTGTCGATTTACAAATCCTGGCTTGTTTGATAGTAAGACATAATCTAATGCTAGACTATTCATGCCTCATTTGGTTATTTGCTTCCATGGGTGAAAGAATACAGGAGAAAATGAACTCTACATGCTAGCATGCAGCCCACACACAATCTGATTAATCCCATTAATAGGCTAGAATTCCAAACAAACAAACAGAGTTTTTCTATATTTCCTACGCCACCATCCTAGCCACTGTATTACAATGGCTTTCCCCAAAGGGTGACTTTGATGGCCTCCCCCTTCCCTCACTGCCCTTTCCCCGAAACTGAGATTCAAGGAGAGTACACATGCAACCATGTCTTATCCAAATAATATAGAATCACCCAATGGCCAGTTTTACCATTCTGTTTTATTCAAGTCAACTTTATGTAATTAAATGAATCAAAGTGTCCTATTTTCTTACTTCAAAGCGAAGCATGTGAGAGGTCACTGGTTCAATTGCTTTTTACACCAGCAGTATCCCTGGGGGTGCCAGCAGATATTCAAAGCTGTCTTCCAAATTCTGGTTATATGAGCAATTGGCTCTGAGAGCAATAACCATACAGCTCACTGATATGCAGGGCTATTCTCACCTGCTTCAATCAATCTGTGGGTGCAAAAATAAAATAAAATAATAATGCAGTGTCAGAATTCTTCAAAGCTTGAAACTCATTACCATGAAGCAATAAAGTGTGTGAAATGATTTGCTAGACACATAGTTCTTCCTGGTGCAAAAAAATGTCCACAAATCTGGTGCTAATTGGCCACTGAACTGGCAGTTTGAATATGATAGGGGAAAAGCCAGTATTAATTCCCTAGAAAAAGTCTAGGAGATGAATAAACCAGACAAATAAACCAATAAAGTCCTAAGCAGCTATGCATCAGGATGAAGGCCTACCTCTTAGTACCCACCATTCTGGGCACGTGTGACATAGGTAATTATGAACCTGTAGCTGCTGGGAAGTTGGCAATGTTCTAACACAAAGGAACTATGGCTTTCCCCATTTTGTACTCCAACTGCCGTAATCCACAGCCAAGATGGCCAGTGGGTTGGGATGATGTGTGCTGTAGTCCAAAAACACCTGCAGCAACACAGTTCTCACCCAACCTCTCACCCTAACACCTAGTTGTCCAGCTAGAAGATGCAGAGTCAAGTTACGCAGGAAACAACTAGGAGTTTATCACTGTAGATTCTGGCCCCATTTATTCTGTTTTGTCCCATTATATCCCATTCCCTTTGCTCTGCCTGCTGGTGTTGTGCAGCTCATAATCTCTTTCCCAAACTGACATTTGTCTCCTGGATAAAAAAAAGTTACAGAACATATCCTAGGTTCTACTTATTCCTCAGAAGTCATGAATGTCTCCTCCTTTTACACAGATTCACTCTGTTTGCCTGCTCATCACCAAGTCCAGATCTTTACCACCAGTCTCTTTAGCTTCCCCAATTCCTACCTTGTTTGCTTTTCTTGTAAATCCTCCTTGTCATGAGAAAAATCTAGATCTTTTCTCTATATTTCTGCCCTGTATCCTGGCATTAGGCTTTGTTTGTTTGTTTTAATTAAAATATGACATCATTGTTCTGGCCAGTTTGGCATCCAGCAGCCACTCATCCCATCTTTGGCTATTTTATAATTTCACCCTAAAATAAAGCTGAGTGAATGTATGACTTAGCTTCCCAATAACAACCATGTCACCCAGGTAACATCTGTCATCTGCAGATTATCAGTGGGCTAAACCAAGAGCCAGCATGGTGTAGTGATTTGAGCACTGGAATATGATTCTGGAGATCAGAGATTCCCCACTTGGCTATGGAAACCAACTGAGTTACCTTTGGTACAGACCCAGAAAACCCTGTGATAGCCTTAGGGTTGCCATAAGTTGGAAATTATTTGAAAACACACAACAACACAAAACCAAGAGCCAGGCTAAGGCCTCCCCTGAGGTCCCTCGTTTGTGTTCAGAAAAACAGTATGGTGATATTTCAAATTTACTCTTATATTGTATGAAACATTGCACTGTATCTTGGTAGAAATTCCATTATGGCTATTTCTTAATGGGAGTCATTGGAAAGGGCTATAAAGAAAATGACACTGTGCATCCCTGAAAGAATCCATCTAAACAGATATTCTAAACCACTCTGCTGACAGCCACAGATGATTCTAAGCTGATTCTTATACACTCAGAAGGACTTATTTCATGTCATTATTCTAATCCAAAAGCTTTCAAGAAGCCCCCAGAGAGAGGAATGGCTGGGCAAATGTAGACATCAAAAAGGAGGGGAGCTAATTGATTGGAAACACCTCCAGGAAGAAGAAGAGACTTGGTGAACATGGGGAAGGCTATCTTCACATAGGGAAGCTAATGGGCAGAATGTCCAGAAAGGAGGCAATGCCACAGAAAAAGGTAGCCATTTCCACATGATATGAATACATGAGGTGGACTTGTCCTCCTGAATCTCTATTAGAAAGATGATGATATAGCAGAAGGAGCTGAAAGCAGACCCCAACATGAACTCTAGGCCAGAATCCTAGACATGACCCTTTTATCAAAAAGTGCAGCACACTGTGACATCATCACAATATGCCTTCAAAAAATGGAGCATCCTCTGACAAGAGGGAAGGACAAATCTGAAACGTCACAGGATGTTGTCAAAACTTGACATGAATAATATATAAATATGTAAAGGAATCTTGTAGCACCTTTGAGACTAACTGTGCAAAACAAGTTGTAACATCAACTGGTCTACTTCTTAATGCATGGCTTGCATCTGAGGAAGTACACCAATGGGACGCTGCCCCTTTTTTCCCCAGATGGAGGCTACGGCAACTGCATACTGTGGCCTCCACAGGGAGCAAAATGAATCCCTGAAAATTAGCTTCTTTTTTACTCTCTGGAAGGGGTGTCAAGGGGAATCATGATGACGTCCCTTCTGCACCACACTGTTTGGGCACTGTGTGAGAGTTGTGCCAAGATGCCAAGCACCATCTAGAAGGGCACGTGGCATCATGATGTGATGGGGTGGGGTCATGGCGTCCAGCGTGTAAATGCTATGCTGTGATTTCACCCACAGGCTGGCACAAACTGCTGGTCTATATTCCCTCCAAGTCTACAAA
This sequence comes from Sceloporus undulatus, assembly GCF_019175285.1. Classification (NCBI taxonomy): domain Eukaryota; kingdom Metazoa; phylum Chordata; class Lepidosauria; order Squamata; family Phrynosomatidae; genus Sceloporus; species Sceloporus undulatus. Next base: position 141,937,754 of record NC_056523.1, on the reverse strand, counting down.
TAATAATATATAATAATAAAATATTTATTTATATCCCGCCTCTTCCATTTGGGGATCGAGGTGGGTAACAACAGAGTTTATGACAGACAATATAAAAACAATAAAACCCACAAAACCCGACCGAACCCTCCCTCCCAGACTATAAAATTAGCATATAACATTATTAAAATATATAACAATACAATACAACATTACAAGATTATTCTACAATCTGCGAATGATGAGGAGATATAGTAAGAAGGACAGATAGAATCGGGTCTGGGTGGTTATCACTCAGGGAAGGCCTGCCGGAAGAGAAAGGTTTTTGTCGCTTTTTTAAAAGCCTCCAATGAGGATAATTGGTGAATCTCTTCCGGCAGGTCATTCCAAGCTTTAGGAGCTGTAGCAGAAAAAGACCTCTGGGAGGTCACCGCCAATCTGGTCTTTTTTGCATGTAAAATATTTTTCCCGGAGGAACGGAATGTACGGGAATGATTATATGGGAGGAGGCGTTCCTTCAAGTAGACTGGACCCAGGCCATGTAGGGCTTTGTAGGTAATAACCAACACCTTGTACTGAGCCCAAAAGCTAATAGGCAGCCAGTGTAATGACTTTAGAATAGGTGTAATTTGGTGACCAGTCTGGCTGCCATGTTTTGTATCAGTTGAAGCTTCCGGACATGGCACATGGGTTGCCCCATGCAGAGGGCATTACAGAAATCAAGATGAGAGGTTACCAGGGCATGTACAACTGTTTCTAGGCCCCGCTGCTCCAAGTAGGGGCGCAACTGGCATATCAGCTGAAGCTGAGAAACAGGTGCTCCTGGCTGCCACATCAATCTGAGAGGACAGATGAAGCAATGAATCCAGGAGCACCTCCAAGCTGCCAACGCAGTCTTTCAGGGGAAGTGTAACCCCATCTAGAACTGGTGAACATATCTCCAAACCTCGGTTGGGGTTACCTATCACGAGTACCTCCATTTTGTTTGGATTCAACTTAAGTCTATTTTCCCTCATCCAATCCATTAGCAACCTCAGGCAGTCATTCAGAGGAGAGATGCCCTCCTTGGTCACTGAAACAGTCCGAGACATAGAGAAATAGATTTGGGTGTCATCAGTGTACTGATAACACCCCGCCCCATGTCTCCAGATGATCTCACCCAGCGGCTTCATGTAAATGTTGAATAGCATTGGTGACAGTATCGCGCCTTAAGGGATGCCTGAACTGAGCTCCCTTTTGGCAGAACAACTGTCGCCAAGCGACACCATCTGGAACCTGCCCGAGAGATAGGACCAGAAGCACTGCAAAGCAGTGTCTCTAATTCCTAGTTCCCTCAAGCGCTCCAGAAGGAAACCATGGTCTATGGTATCGAAAGCCACTGAGAGGTCCAAGAGCATCAACAGGGTCACACTTCCCCTGTCGATGCACAGACGGAGATCATCGACCAAGGAGACCAGGGCAGTCTCAACTCTGTATCCCAACCTGAAGCCAGTTTGAAATGGATCAAGATAATCAGTGTCATCCAAGACTGCTTGGAGGTGGTTTGCAACTGCCTTCTCGATCACCTTACCCAGAAAGGGGAGTAGAGATACTGGTCGGTAATTGTTTTTGTCCAGGGGATCTAGGGAAGGTTTCTTTAGAATAGGTTTTACCACTGCTAATTTTAGAGTAGATGGAAAACAACCTTCCCTGAAGGAGGCATTAATTATAGATTGTAGCAATTTCAGAGTTGCCTCATCTTCCTGGATGGTCAGCCAAGATGGACAGTGATTGAGAGGGCAGGCGGTCTTTTTTACCTTACCAAGCAGCTTGTCTACGTCATCAGTACTCATAGACTGAAATTGTTCCAAGATAACCTGATTAACAGAGTCACTAGACACCTCTCTCGTTGACTCTGTACAAAAGCTTATGCTATAATTTCTTTTGCAGTTAGTCTCAAAAGTGCTACAATATCCATTTGCTTACTGATATTTTCTAGACTAACATGTCTATGTCTCTGAAATATACATATGTAGGTGTACATATGTGCCTTCAAATCACTTGTTGAATTATGGTGACCCCATTAATTTCATATGGTTTATATATACATATTGGGGAAAGGATATCAACTGAAGAGTTAGCATCCCTGACAGCACCATCCCCTAGGTCCAATGTTAAGAAATTGTTATCAGCAATATGACACACCAAAACCCATGATATTTCAAAGGGCAGTGACTATGTTGGGCACTTTGAACAAAATATTTAAGTTGAGTAAACATGCACACACAAAAGACTCTCAAAGTCAGTTTGAATGATAGGAAATTATAATTAACCTTTAAAAAACAAATCACAGTCATTGGACTTTGAAGAGAAATTGTGCCTTTGAAAACTGTTGCCCAGTTGGTTCAAAAACCTGCAGTTTTTAGTATTTATTCCAACAAGCCTCCACTGCTAACATGAAGATCCTTCAGTGCCTTAGGGCTTCCAAACCTAATGTACCCAGTTGAATGGATTGCAATCTTTCAGTTCACTAAAACTCTCCTTCCCACCTGACTGACACCTCTTGATATGAGAGCTTTGTTTCTATCAGTAATCTTTCTGCAGATATTGAACCAGACACTGTCAGATCTCACACTCTGATGTTTCCCTTAAATTCCCCAGAATGTAAAACCAATTCACATGACACTCGAGTACAAAATCCTATGTATGTTGGCTGTTAGCTTAGAGACATGTGTAAACCCTGCAATGTAGATGATGCATCTTCTGTCATCATGCAGTTACAACATTTAGCTTTGACAAATTTGCTGATGCTGTCATGTGCTGAAAATGCAACACTACACAGAGTGGTGGAGTATGAGCTAGAACCAGCACAGGCAAGATTCTGAAGCCATTTCCCTCTGATGATTATACATCCAGTAGTCTTGTAAATCAAGCCACACCAAAGGCTTATTCAGTCCAGCATATCACAAAGAATTTCTGTTGAACAGACTCAGGGTGCATCTACATTATAAAAATAATGTTGTTTGACATCACTTAAACTGTCATGGCTCCATCCTACAGAATTTTGGGGTTTGTTGTATTGTGTGGTACCAGCACACAAAAGAAGGCTAAATATTTTCTAGGAAAAAAACCAACAGATCCCAAGATTCCATAAGATGGAGCTACAGCCCTTCAAGTGGTATCAAACTTCATTATTTTGACAGTGTAGATGCACCCTAAGACTAAAAGATGGTATGCATTATTTTCAGCATACAATACTGTTGGGTACAGGTTAATAGATATAAACTGCTGGTCTGTGACCTGTTTTGAGCTGTGAAAGACTCTGTGGATATTTATTTAATCATATTGACTTGCTTGTTGCTTTAATTATTTAATATCTTGATATGAATAGATACTTTGTTTATTGTACTGTAAATTTTGTTATTGTTGTTGACATGTGTATTATTTTGTCAGTTATGAATGTCAGTTTTAAGTGCCTTTTGTATATAGAATGGCAGCATATGAATAAAATTGACACTGAAGTTGATTCCAATCCATTTGGAGCATATCCCAAGACAGCCAAACTAGCATTACCACTTAGTTCAATTGATTGTGGCAACCAATATGCTTTTGTCAATGCCGTCACAACGCTATATCCCACGTGATGGCATCATGGGCACTCTATTGAGCTGACACATATGAATGAAAACTCAGAGAGCAAAGAATGAAGAAGATGAAAATGGCAGCAACCAAGGGGATGATGGTATGCCAAACAGCATCAGAACAATACCATCTTTAAAGGAGAAGGGTAGTTATTTTTTAAAAAGTAATTTGTTTAGCTGCTTCTTTTACAGAAAGCATCAAAATGTGTGTGTATGGCCCCGTACAAATGGGCCCTCATTGACACCCTCATCATGTGCTAGAGTTGCCTCAGGGTGGAGCGCCCACACACCCCACAACCCTAGCATGTGACGAGGGCGTAATAATGGGAGTGCCTGTATACAAGGCGCCACCATTGTTACATAGGCATTGCACAGTGTCCACATGGTGCCGTTACGCCACCATTGCGGCATAAAAAGAACCTGCTTTTCATGTGTTCTTTTTCCGCCAGAGGGAAGCCGTGCAGATTGGCAGCTGTGTCTTCTCTCTGGTGGAAAAACAGGCACTGGCAGGCAGTCTGTACCATGCCTATGTGTGTGTATTACTGAATTAGTTCTTGGGAAAGAGGAGGATAAAAACCAAGATTGACAAAATCTATATTTATATGGAGCCTACACTGGTAGGCAGCAGAACAATTATTATTTTTTTTGGATTATAGCTCCCAGAATCCTCTGGCCAAATTGGCTGTAGTTCCAAGAAGTACATCTTTTAATTTGCAAGTACATCTTGCAAACAGGATGTCATCAGGATAGGCCCAAGGCATTTTGCTCCACCAAGTAAAGCTGAGATGAGGACCAGGCAGAGGTGTGCAAAGTGCAGCCCATGCATGTGGCCCTTGGAGCACTACAATATGGCCCCCTGAATCCCCCAAAAACTCCTTTAAAAGGTTCTATTTTTTTCTGAGTGATTTTCTGTTACCTTCCGAAATGGCTCAGAACCACTGCAAAAGTGTCACACACCATCCCCAAATATATGAATCCCCACAAGCCCCAAAATACACCAATTGTCCAGAATTGAAAAATAATAATGAGATTGCTCACTTCTTGTTTCTATTTTGGTTGTTTTTCTGATGTTTTGGGGTGGGGTAATTTTTCAGGTTTATGGGAGGCTTGATGGTAAAACTGCTGCATTCTGCAGCAGCTTTGAGACATTTGGGATGTGTATTTTGGGCAAAAAGAAAATCAACCAGAAAAACATTTTTCTAATTTTTATGGAGGTCCAGGGGCTTTAGTGTGCCAGTGCAGCCTACCAATGCAGTACAGGGTTGAAAACTGGAAATGAGATCATTTCTGGTTTTGATTTTCACTGATTTTTTTTCTGGTTTCTGGGATGGTTCAACATTTGTTGGAGACCTTTGAGGTGAGGGGAGCCAAACTGTTACATTTTGTAGCAGTTCTGAGTTGCTTTGGGGGATCTGGGATGAATCATTGCCTATTAATTTAAAATAAAATTAGGGTTGGTATTGGTCTGGGAGATGTGAGGGGCTTCAGGGGCCTCACTTTGATGTGCTTAGGGCCACAAGTAGCCACACTTTATCCAACCCTGATCTACGTTGATCAGCAGCAGCTCTCCAGTTTTTCAGGCACTGAAAGTTCTTCTCTATTACCTCCTCCTACCTTTCTAACTGGAGATGCAGAGGACTGAACCTGGGACCTTTGCCATGCAAAGGACTTGCCTACAGAACTTCATATAACAGGATACGGCTAAATGGTTGGAATACAGTTGAAGGAGTTTGCCATCAGCAATGTGTTTTTGCAGTGTCAGCAACATGTACTGTAAACTGCCTGGATTTGTTGCAGAGGATTGGTGCTTTAAGCTGTGAAAAGTTTAGAACAAGAGATCAACTGGAAGGAGGCTGAGAGAATTTTGGCAGCTGGTGGGGAGGGAAAGAAGAGAAAGAGGGAGGCCACCCATCTGTGGGTGGTGGTGATGGTGGCAGCAGTGTCTGCAGCTGTATATATGTATATAAAAAGAGCAGGACCCCTGTTGAGAAGGCAGAGTTGCCTGTTGTTAGGGGGGGGGGGGAAATTGCTGACTTGGAACTCTGAGGCAGGATTTGTATTTCAGTCTCTGCCATGTAACACAACAGATGAGGCCGTGTGCCTCACCAGAGATACCCAGTGCCATTTTAGCACACCTGTTCATCCCAATGAGCTTATTATTGTTGGCTGAAAAGCCAAATCAATCCCAGTGAGCCTTGGCTGGCAATGAGCTGGAGGAAACAAAGTGTAAAACCTGTTCCTTCCTATTTATTGTGGAACTACAGTATAGTTGGCCCTCGGTATCTGTGGACTTGACACCTGCAGATTCAAGTATCTGCAGGTGACAAGCCCTCATTGTCCCCAATGGCAATGGATGCATGTGGCTACACTGCCATTAGGGACAGCCCCCATTGTTCCATGGCAGTGCGTAAACATAGCTGTAACGCCATTAAGTTCCATTGTCCCCAATGGCAGCGTGGTCTGGCACTGTGTGGCACGGTGCAGTGCAGTCTGGAATGGATCCGCCATGGATATCAAGGGCCAAATGTATTGTCTTCTACTACCCAATGATGGCTTTGTGCTGGTCTATGACCATAATAAAGATGAACTGAACTGAACAATGATGGCTGGTGACTCTTGCATCAACGGATGGTGTGTGTGAATCACAGAATCATAGAGTTGGAAGAGACCGCAAGGGCCATCCAGTCCAACCCCCTGCCATGCAGGAAATCTAAATCAAAGCACCCCCAACAGATGTCCATCCAGCCTCTGTTTAAAGACCTCCAAGAAAGGAGATTCCACTACACTCCGAGGGAGTCTGTTCCACTGTCGAACAGCCCTTACTGTCAGGACGTTCCTCCTAATGTTGAGGTGGAATCTCTTTTCCTGTAGCTTGCATCCATTGCTCCGGGTCCTATTATTATTATTAACCTTTATTTATGAAGCGCTGTAAATTTACACAGCGCTGTACATAAAATCTTTTTAGTTAGACGGTTCCCTGCCCTTGGACTTACAATCTAAAAAGACATGACACAGAAGGAGAAGGGAGTGGTGGAGGGAAAGGGTAAGAGGTCCAGCAGTTCCTCTCTACCTCCAAGGTCTGGACCAAGGCAGATGGACTGGAGGGAGGGCTTGGCTTCATAATGGATGGTTAATCTTCTTCGAGGGAAAATACATACTCTCAAGTAGGATAATACATATACAGTACATAGCAATACAGGAAATGGTTTCATAAACAGGCACTAAAAGAACTTCAAATAGTAAGTGACAATTATGCAATGCCTGGGAAAGCTTCTCTGAGCAGGATGGTTTTCAACTCCGTTTTGAAGCTGGTTAAAGAAGTGATGGCTCTTGCTTGTGGGGGAAGAAGGTTCCAGGAGTGAGGGGCAGCAAGTGAAAAGGGGCGAATCCAGGATGGGGCAGAGGAAATCCTGGGCTGAGACAGCAGACCTTGACTACCAAAACGGAGGGCCCGAGTGGGAAGGTGAGGAGAAAGAAGATCTGATTAGCAGAAAACAAGCTTGCTCCCTCCTCAATATGACAAGTATTTAAACAGGGCTATCATATCACCTCTTAACCTTCTCTTCTCCAGGCTAAACATCCCCAGTTCCCTAAGTCGTTTCTCATAGGGCATGGTTTTCAGAACCTTCACCATTTTAGTCGCCCTCCTTTGGATACGCTCCAGTTTCTCAACATCCTAATTAGCCTAAACATTTTAAGAAGCTATCCAAGGTGATGGACATATTTCGGAACCTTTAGTTTCAGCATTTTAGATAGGTCCTAAAACCCAGAGCAGATTCATCACCCCACTAGCATGGACAGCACCAGCTGCTCCTGCTGTCCCTGATGAAAAAATTCAAAAGCATGTCAAGGAACTGACTATTCTTGAGCAGGCTTGACTTGGAGATCAACCCAGAGCCATCAAATAGAGTGTTAGAGTTTAGGTTGAGGCCTGTTCCTTTAAGGCAGTGATTCTCAAAATTTTTACCCTTGTGATCCCCTTTACATCTACATGCGGATGTCACCCCCACTCATTCAATGTAATTAATATATGAATAAAAATATTTTGTTTAGTGTGCATATTTTTGTTCACACATACATGAACATATTCATGCAGTAGTGTCTCATCCCAACAACTGGAACAGTGATGGAACGGGCGGGGAAAGAAAAAGCAGTGGCTTGAGATGGGCCCCACCAGAGGGCATGATCCAGCAAGCAAGCTTCCCTGCTCTCCTTCTCGTCCTTTATGCAGAGGCAGATGCTCCAAGTGCCCTCCTTGTCTTTCTCCCCCCCCCCCCCAAAGATAGAAAAGGCTTGGTAAGAGCATGAGGAATAGAAGGGGGGGATCAGAGCCTCCAAATCGTGCATCACCCCTGTGAGCAATTCCCACACACACTTTGGGGGGGGGGTCCTGCCCCACAGTTTGAGAATCATTCCTTTAAGGACTTCCACTATGTGAGGAAAGGGTGGAACCTGGCAGCAAGTAGTTCAGCCTCTGAAGCATAAAAGCTGTCAAGTTGCTCATCTGGATTTCTCTTTGCTGCCTTGCTCTGTCAGCATCAAGGTCAGGTCAGGACAAACTGATGAGCTTGTTATGGTCCCTCTCTGCATCTAGTATCTGCTAGTGCCCAATGCCATTAGGAAAAATAAAAAGACTCAGGACAGACAGATGTCAGGGTTGACAAGGACAAGCCTGAGAAGAATATGCTCCAAGAAATTCTCTCTTGACGAGTGGGAAGGCTGGGTACTTGACTAAGAACAGACCAAAGGTCAGGAATGTGGACAACTCTCTTCTGTCTCAGGGGCATCAACATTTCAGTGGACTTCACTGTGCTCATCAGTGACTTTGTATCTTCTGCTAACAGAAAATCATGTATTTTACTTCATTTGCTTTTGTATACTTTCAGCTAGAAAAGCTTTGGGATTTTTTTGTTTAAAATCTTTCAGAAATGTAATTTCATTTATAAACAACTTCATACAGTTTGGGCTGGGTTCTCAAAAAACAAACTGGTCAGACAAGCAAGTGCTGGGGAAGTTCAGGGAATGCTGTAGTAAATAAGGGAAAGAAGGGCTGAGGCATCATTTTCACTACTTTGCAGGGAACTCATGTTATTGGTGAACAAGATCTGTGCTGTGCTCCTTACCCCTTCTTTGCCCCAGAGCATGAGAAGGAAATGATGGAACTTTTTTCCTACTGGGGATTGCAGTAGTGGTTGGTGCCTTCCATGTCAATCGGATGGTGAATCTATTCAGAGTCTGAACTTTAACGGACCTATACAAGATGCTGAATCCTAATCACTCAAATAAGTTCCCCTCTTCGGATAGCTCCTCTGAAATTTTGATTTGATTAATTAATTAATATCCTGCCTTCCTCTTTGTACCAAACCAAAAACAGCTTTAAAATTTAGACTAAATCCCACTTCTTATTCACCACCAGCCATCGCTGGGAAAATGGTCCTGGGATTCCAAACTCTACAATTTTCTGCTGAGAACTCATTCTGCATACATTATTTCCATCAGAAAGAAGGTATCTTACGTTTTCAAGCCTGAAGACAAAATCTGGAACCCAGAAAACAACTTCTTTCTCCATTACTTTCTCCTGATTTGGGAAAGGGAGAGGATGAGGTAGTGAAGAATTTTGCTTTGCAACTGGTTTCCCCCTCCCACAGCTTTCAATGTTAATCTTTTTTTCTTCTTTTTTTTCGGGAAAGCTTAGGTCCTTTAGCAGCTATTGGATTGGGATGTTATCAATTGCTTGAGCTCTTTAGGGATTCTCATTCAATCCAAACTGTTCTAATTACAGGCAGCGTGATCACTGTGCTTCAGGTTTCCTGGATAAATAATTCAACAGGAAGCCTGCTTCAGAGGGAGAGAGGAGATTAGGAAAACTTGTGGGTAATTTCTTGGCAACCACCCCAATTCTCACCTATGATCAGTGAAGATTCCCTAGAGGTTTGGCCCTTTGTTCCCTTTCCATATGAATTGTTAGCCTGCAGTGACTACTGTATATACTCATGTATAAGTCTAGAAATTTAGGTCAAAAAAACCTGAGTTGACTTATCCCCTGGTCAATGTAAGTACTGTATCTTAACTCTTATTTAAATGAAGGAACCATTTCCTGGTGAAAAGGAAGAATATAATCTGTCCTGGAAGCACCAATCCCCTCTACTCTCTCATCCTTCCAGTCTTAAGAGTAAGCACAAAGAGTTATGTCTGCTGGAATTTTGGAAGTTCTTTGACATGGTTTTGCTTTGCTTAATCTTTTAGATCCTTTGCTATATGCTCCTAAGTTTTACCCTCGACTTATCCACGGATCATACCAAAATCCATAATTTTGGCCCCAAAATTTGCTCTTGACTTACACATGAACTCAACTTATAGTCGAGTATATACGGTAGCTATAAAGCCAAAAGAGTGGCACTTGGGAGATAGCCACAACAAAAGTGAGCAATAGCCAACCTTCTCATCCACTGAATCTTAAGGAGCTGCTTGTGTCTGTCTGTCTCTCTCTATGTGTGTGTGGGAGAGAGAGTTAGTGGCAAGGAGTAGTGGAACAGTGGGATATCTTGAAATGCAGCTGTTCCTCATTTGGTCCCCATAAGCCACACCCAGAAGGAAAGTCCAAAATTCAGGCAGCTCTGTAGAGTGAAATACGTAATTGCATCATTTCCAACAGTTTTCCTATCTACCAGGAACATGTCTTTTGTAAAGCTAACAGATCTTAACTATCCCATGAAAAACATGACTCTCCTTCTAATGTTGTTTATAGTAAGAGGGATAACTCAGAAAAGAATATCACTGCAGGGGAAATCTGTTGCACCTCAGCTACTGTGAAGATTGTAGCTAAACTCAGAGGGGGAAACAGAAGACTCTGGAGGGTTAGAAGAAGCTATTATCATCCATGTTATTTGAAAGACCCTGGGACTTGGACCCTGTCAGTCCTGGTTCCACTATACCATTGGGCAGGAGCCTTTGGTTCCTTGCCAGTGCCCCCCAAAAATACCCTCCCATAAGCCAGGATGTTATATATAGCTGCAGGCAAGATTCTGTGAAAAGTGACAAGTCCTGCAGGGAGGTACGAAATGCCCTTTCTCTCCAGGGACACCTCCAATTCAATCTTGGTTAACCATGCCAATCAATTTGAGATTTTTAATTCTAATACTTTCCCCCTCATTCTCTACCTGCCTAAAGATAGCTAGATCTTTCATTCTTCCCTTTAGTCACAGAACAACAACACAAAATGTTCCCTATCTCTCTTTCTCTCATTGTCTCTTTCTCTCACACACACACACCCCCCACTTTACCTTCTCCCAACCTTCTCCTTCTAGTGCCTCCCATCTTTCAGAAAGTCTCCTTTTGTCAATAGAATATGAATGTTTAAAAAGCTCACAGTGGCAGCAGCAGCAAAAGCAGCAGCAGCACAAAGAGGCATCAGATGCTGCAATAGCAAAATTAATCCTATAAATCGCATGAGGTATAGGAAGCTGCAGTTCAAAATGCCCATGTCAGAAACCCCTCATTAGTTCCATGTTATTAGTCTTTGTGCCATTGTCTGCTTAAGCAACAGCCCTCCTTGGCTGCTGTTATATAACTCGGGGGATCTTTCATGTTCTTTTCCCTCTTCGCTCACAGCTAAATTATAGCCTGTTATGTAAGGTACTGCCGGACACATTTGCATTATTTTTCATTGTCATTGTTTATGCGGATGTTGATAGGGAATTAGCCCACGTGTGTCAAATTGTCCTGCTTTGAGGTTGGGGGGGGGGGGGGAAGAAGAAGAATAAAAAGAAGAAGAGTAAGAAAAATGAAGAGTGGAAGGGGATGAGTGTCTTATCCTCACAAAAATGACAAGAATTTTCCAAGGCTTTGTGCACTATGCAATTTGGCAGGTTTAAAGTAGAGCTGAAAATATGTTAACATCACCTTACAAAAAAAGAAGAAAGCCCTGAAAAGTAGGGCCAGAACAAAGACCACACAGGATGCTCCAGGGCTGACCATATAACACCAATTCTGAAAGATCTCCATTGGCTGCCTATTCGCTTCCGGGCACAATACAAGGTGTTGGTAATTACCTACAAAGCCCTAAATGGCTTGGGCCCAGGGTACTTGGAGGACTGCCTCTCCCCATATAATCCGCCCCGCACACTCAGATCTGTCGGGAAGAAATTGCTGAAGGTCCCAACTGTGCATTATGCGGCAACCTCGCAAAGGGCCTTTTCCATCTCGGCCCCAAAAATGTGGAATAACCTTCCCGACGAGCTCCATTCCACCACCTCCCTGGATCTCTTCAAAAAGAACCTTAAGACCTATTTTTTCCCCCAAGCTTTCCCCCCATGAGATGTGATATTATACACTCTCCCTCCATTTGTTATGACCTTGGCTATGTTCTCGGACCTTCAACTCAGCTGGCTGTGTAATTAGTTTTTTTTAATATGATATTTTAAATCATTTTATTGACATGTCTGTATTTTAATTGCATACTGTACACCGCTTTGATCACCATGGAAAAGCGAGATAGAAATAAATTATTATTATTATTATTATTATTATTATTATTATTATTATATGTGCCATGGAATGTACCTTTAGTTATTTCCAAGTTTTTGAATGATAAATGTAGATAATTTGACACTTGCTGCACTCATCTCTGAGCCCCAGGTGGCACCATGATGCTTAAACACACGTGGATGCAGCTTTTGAAAAGGACCTAAAAGCAAGGCCACAATCACATGGAATCCACTCCCCTAGTGCTAAAGCACACTAGCTTTAAAGTAAATCCTACTAAAATAACCAGGAATGGCTCCTAAATAACCAGACCTAGGGGCTGAGGTTGTTGTGAAGGGAGTGGGATTTAAAGATCAATTTATCATCTTCAAGGTTCTCCTGGATATAGGAGACATGACAAGGGACAGCTGTGACTCCTGATATTTTCTTCTTTTGCTCACAATCAGCCGCTGGGGGAGGGTGTTCCTTATTCATTTCCTTAGCTTTTAACCCTCCCCTTTAACCTTTTCAAAATTGATCACCAGTAGTTTCTGTTAGTCTCTATTACATACAATAAGGGTCTTGTCTCCTACCAACCTCTAGTTGAGCTAGTAGCAGCCTCAGAAGGGAGGGGTTTTTAGTCAGACAAACAGCAGAAGAGTCTATTCTCAAATCTTACCATTTGGATGTGCATGTTGTATGCCTTCAAGTCCTTTCCGACTTATGGTTGACCCTAAGGTGAACCTATCATGGGGTTTTCTTGGCAAGATTTCTTCAGATGGGATTTGCTATTGCCTTCTCCTGAGGTTGAGAGCACATGACTTACCCAAGATCACCAGTGGGTTTCATGGCTAAGCTGGAATCAAACCCTGGTCTCCAGAGTTGTAGTCCAACCCTCAAACCACTATGCCACACTGGCTCTCAATCAAATATGCAGTCCCCAATACCGCTGCTTTTAAGTGAATTGGGGAGAAAGATATCAGATAATTATTTTTAGATGGCAGTAGTATTTTCATAGATTTTCTGAAGTTCAGGAATAAAGACAGGTATGCAGTGTATTCAGATAACTCTTCCATGCTATAATCATTCACTATTATTGACAGAGAATTGAATATAAATTGATATATTGGCTCAATGCCATTGACATAGACTTATGATGGGTTTATAAGTACAAGCATGGGATGGAAAATGGCAAAATTAGTTCCATGGAATTGTGAGGTGGGGTGAAATTAGACCCCACTTTCACTATTAGATATTTTCAAATTAGAGATTTTTGACAGAAGGGGTAAGATATTCAGGAGCTGTATGTTCAAGTCATTCTTGCAATTCAAATATATACTAATGAAAAAATATCTGTACACTTATGCTAAATACATTTATGGCTAAAAGGGGTTTAGAATATATACATATATGAAAGGAAAACATAAGCATTCAAACAGCTTCCGAATAACAAAACTCTTTAAAAAATCTGCAAATTGACATATGGGGAAAACTAAAAATACATTTATCATATTCTGAGTGCTGAGAGAAAGTTGCTAAATCTTACCATCATCACTGACAGTTAACAATTTATATAATATCCAGGATTTATTGTAATAGCCATGAATTATTCTGGAAGTATAGATGGAAAAATGGTGAGTTTGTTACACTGTTGGGGTGTGTGTGTACTGGTGTGTGTATTTATTCAAGCATACCTCAATGGAATCCATTTCTTCCTAGGATTAATAATATATTTGATCTGAGTACTTTTAATCTGCCTTAAATTCAAAATTAGTGTTAACTGAAAGGAGTGGTCCTGAAACAAAATGAAATATTAGCCGTTCATATGATCATTGCAGCTGGCCTAATCTAATGTCAAAAATGTAAAACTATAGATATTATGTCCCAGAAAAAAACTGCAAGTTTAATTAAGTCTGGTGAAAAATGAAAATTATTCAGAAGCTATTGGGATTCTTATGTTTTTGGTTGACTTATCTCTCTGAAAAACCCTTCTTGATCTGTTAGGTGATTTGATGTTGTTATTTGCCTTCAAGTTGACTTGAATTTTTAGTGATCCCTATGAATGAAAGACCTCCAAGACCATCTGTTATCAGCTGCACTGCTTAGTTCTGGCAACGAATTCAAGGCCATGGCTTCCTGGAATGGATCAATCCACCTGTAATGAAGTTTTCCTCTTTTCCTATTGCCTTCCACTTTACCAAGCATTATAATGGGTAATAAAAAGCAGCAGCATAATTAGAAAATATACCAGCTGTTCAAATTCTGTATATCCTGCGTCATGTCCACTTTGGGCCCCAGAACAGTGGAGCAGGTCCAGGTGAATGGTGGCCCTAAGGCTAGAACTTCAGGACCGAGTCCAGTCCAAAAATAGCCCCTCTACCACAATATATAGTAATATATATAGTTGCTTTTCTGCCCACCAAGAGCAATGCACATGATATATATTTTTAAAAATCTTTAACAGCAGGTTAAAAGAAACTTTTACATGCCAACATGAAAAACCAAAGGCAGATGGAAATGGAAATATTTGCTAACTACCAAAGCATAGATAGGCTTGGATAAAGTAGTGAGAGGGAATTAGTACCCAAGAGGGCACAGCTTCCTATATCAGGCTCCCAGTTGTACCTGTGCTACAGAAGATTAGCAGAGGTTGAGCACTGATCACTCCTTGGAGCACTCTCTCTTTCTCTCACTAACTAGAGGTGATGTTCATTGTGTGCAAATACAAATAACATGTACTTATCTGCATCACCCCCTAAATAGATGCTGCAGAGAAGCCCGAGTAGTGTTGGGACTGGAGTGGCAGGGAGGAGATGTTACTCTCTTCTTCCACCTGCCAGTCCTGAGAAAAACTGTCTCCCCAAAGCTGCTATTTGCATTTCAAGGGAAGCCTCAATTGGAGCCAATGCTCCTTTTCCAGTAACATATCTCCTTTTGAACTTTGTACTCTTGTCATTTATATAGCTCTCTATAATTGGGTCTTGCAGAGTAAAGATGCAGTCTTTTTTCTAGGATTGCAGGAGAGAGAGAGCCCATATTTTGCCCTTCCATTTTCACTTAGGAAAATTAGATTGGCACTCCCCACCACCACTTCCTGTTCACACTCTTCCTTTAAAGAGCTGCTTAGCAGCAGCAGGGGATAATCAGTATTTCTTCTGCAGGTGGCTATTAAGACCCTGTTCATATCCAGTGCATCTACCCTGTATTTTGATGAAAAGAAGGCAGGCAGAACCCCACTGTGATTCTCAGCCCTAGTTATGTGTCCTCAATCCAAATTCACCTTTTATTCTTCCCACAAATCCTTTCCTTCCCATCCCAAAAGACCTGAAATAAAAATGTATTTTTCTAATTTTGACTGGGCATATCTGATAAATGACTTTTAATTATTGGTCAGCTGCATTTCCCATAGGGCTAGTCCTACTATTAGGCAGAGTGGAGCACGTGATTCTGGCAGCAGATGCGGGGGGTTGGGTTATAGCAGTCTCATGATTGTTCTTCATCCCATGTATCTCTGCTCTTGGAAGACAGAGCTGTGTATGCACATGCCACTGCCTGTGTTCAATGCCTACAATGACATGCTGCCCTCAGGTTTGCTCAAATATGCTCTCCCATTACCATTATTGAAGTAAGGTTCCACCAGGTGTCTAGAGGTGGGGCCATCTTGTTCTTCAGCCAGGGAGCAGAATGTCCTGATCCAGCCCTGATTTCTGAAAACTACATTAGAAATCACATGAGGAAATGTTGCACGTGGATACTAAGAGCCACTGGAAGGCCTGATGAATGGAAGGAATTTGCAGTAATTCTGTCAGAGAAACCAATCAAACAGTAGAGATGTAATTTTAAGCTTCTTCTCAAAGGCAGCAAAGAGTTATTTTAGCAATTTTCTTCCTGCTTCAGGAAAGTCTTTGAAACCCAAGCAGTCTTTAAAGCCATTAGGGACATTCTGCGCAAAATTTGCATGTGGTTGTTTTGTGCAGAAAACAGCATTTTCTACAGGAAACAACTTTTTCTTTGCACAAAATAGTATTTCTATGCAGAAATATTTCATTCAGCACAGTAAAAAGCATTTCCTGCCCAGAACGTTTTGTGCAATTTATTTTGCACAGAATAAGTCTCATATAGTGAATAACTCCCAATGACAGTGGGCTGCCCCCCCCCCGCATGGATAGTAAAATCTGAGTATGGTCATGTCCCATCATACACAATGGCATAATAAAATGGTGTCCCTTATATGAAATGTCAAAAAGCAAAGTTTGCTTTTTGTAATTTGTTTTTGAACATTGTCAAGCTGTGGCTGATTGAAAATGTGGATGCATAATCTGTGGATACAAAGAGACAACTGTACAGCATTTTCTGGGCAGGAAATAATATTTATTTTGTTATTTCCTATACAAATCAAACACATACAAATGCATGGAATTATGTCCTAAACTGTGAAGGTTCTTGTCAGTCCAGGATTCTTCTCATCAGGATTTGTTGATATTCAAAATACAAGTTTTTCAACCATTTCTTTGATATTTTTGAATATTTTCCCAACCCTATCAAACTTCTCACTCAGCAGTTAAAAGCTGGATATTCCATCCTCTATTATACTGAGGTTCCTACCCTCCAACTCTAATTCAACATCATTCTTTGCCAGTAGCACGGTTCAGCACTATTGGATTCTAAAACCTAATGGTCTACAAGAACAGCAAATTGGTGACTCCATTGCCATTGGGCTAAAAATCTGCTCTTGATTTCAGCCTGAACTTTTAATGAGCTATCCAAGGTGTTAAACCCTAGCACCCACATAGATTTTGCATCTTGGATAGCAACTTCAACATTCAGATTAAACCCCAGAGCAAATTAATTGTTTCCACTAACAATGAAACCACCGGACGCTACTGATGGCAATGAGTATTATTTCAACTTGCTTCAGAATGCCCTAAGCCAGCTCTGTTGAATGGGGCCCATATTTCTGCCTCCAAAGTCTTGCCCTCATAGAACTGACAAAAGTACATGCACACTTGCGAAGGCTCTAACAGAAGAGACTGGCAGCCATAAAGCTGGAGTCTTAATCAGGTAAAGCGCATTTCTAAGCAAAGAGCAGGGCAGTCAGCTGATCCACCCCTCGTGTGTCACTCTATTAAACACAAAACACTCTGTTTAATTAATATCAAGGCTTGACATGAGCCAACAGAAGCCAGGAAACACAGAGCACAGACAACAAATCATCCTTGAAAGCAGTGGGAGGAAACCCCACAGTGGCAGCTGGAGGCTCAACCTAGATCCTGAAATAGGTATAAAAAAACCATAAAAGCATCTCTACTGACGTCAATTAAAATAAGGAATAGAAACCCTGGGTATATCTTGCTAGTATTGGACAAACTCATTTACGTGTGATTTCGTTCCAGTTCATTGTACCACTCTACCAGTAGGTGGGATGCAAAACTTCCTTTCAGAGATTTTGGTGCCTTAGCAAACCACAGCAGCCCTTGGTTTTAAAGCCCTGCAAATTGACTGCCTTCCTGATTTGGCAGCCTTGCACCTACCTATACCCGGTATGCTTTATATCCACATGAGCAGTCCTGATCATGCCCACTCGTCAGCATACAGTAAGAGTAATGTGTGAACCAGGCAATCATATAATCAACAGCAGCTCACAGAGATAGCAGCACTTTGTCTACCAGTCTCAATCATGGTAATTGCTGCCAGCTATATCTGTGATTGCCAAGCTTATGTATTATTTTTGCTACTAGGAACATATATGTGGGCATGGGTGCTGGACTACCCATGGACATTTCTGGCCAGAAGTACTGAATGCAGAAACCTTAAAGAATAATTTATTAAATATTTCCTATGCTAAATCTCTCCCCAGTTTAACTAATATAGCAACTATACTTAGTTAGAGTAAATAGGATGAAAAGCATTAATGGGTTCTCCAGAGCACAGCTTGTTCCTGCAGAGGGACAGCAGAGCACCTTGCACACAATAAATAACCCCTGAATATTCTAAGTATACCTGTCAGTCCCTCCATAAGGACATCTGTTTGGCAGACACAACCTTCCATCAAGTCCTTTATTCAACTGCTACTCAGATGGCATTGGTAACTATTTAGAGCAGCCTCAGACAACCTGGAGCCCTCCATTTTCAACTCCCATGAGCCCCCACATTTTAGAACATGTTAGCTGTGGCTAATGGGAACTGCAATTTAACAATGATAGAAGCTACCAAATGCAGGAAAGCTGGTTTACAGTATACCTGGAGCCATACAGTATACCTGGAGCCGGATAACTATCAGAACGAAAGGCTCAGCATTAAACACACACATGTACACACAAATGAACACTGTGATTTGCCATGCAACAACCTGGCTCTCTGTATCAGGCTGTTTTCTCTGCCACAGCATCCACGCATGTCTGCACTAACCTGTTTCCTCATAATTGTCATTATGTTTTCAGATTATGGGTTTGGTCGGGGAAGACTCACCGTCGGGGAGCTAAGTACCACATCCAGCAAGCTCACATAGGCCACTTTTGCTGATATGAGAAGGATTTTCCAGGCAAGGAGTCAAGATGCAAAGAGAAGCACATCTGGCGCTAACTGCCTCCTTTATCCCACCACACACCAACATCCCCTGAAATAACCCATCAGAAACAGGAGGGGGCAATTAACTGCATCGTCAGGGTGCCTTTTGCTCAGAGTTTCAAGGATAAAAGAATTAAGATTCCCAAGTCAGGGGTAAGAAAGCAGGTTTATTCCAGCCTGAGTAGAAGTACCATAGCAAGAGGTGGGTTTGCTTTGCAGTGCTTTCTTATGCACAGAGTGTAATGATGGCATACAGCCCCAGTTAGCTAATTAGCGCAATGAATAGGTATGGAGGATACCCTGCTGAACACAAACAATGCACCAGAAAAGAGGTAGTGCTTATGCTTTTCCTGCCTCCTCAGGCAGTGTCAGGGACGTAGCCGGGGGGGGGGGGGTTTGCCCCTCCTTCCATTAAAAAAATGAATTGTGGTGGGTGCGGCGCCCCCCCCCCCAAGCCCCCCTTTAAATGGGGGCCCGAAGTTGGGCCCCCCCCCCCTTCCTAAAATCCTAGCTACGTCCCTGGCAGTGTGCTCACTGAATCCAGCCCTTCTGGCTGCTTAAGATACCTACCCTCTTTCTCAAGCACTTTTTGCCATCTTTAACCCTGTCAGCACTTTCTCCACCATGGGATGGGAATAGTGGAAATGATGTAGTGGAATCTAGGCAAGAACAATTAAAAGTACAGGCTAACAGCAAATTCACCAGCCAAATAACAGATGTGTTAAAACCAGGGATGAGAATCATGTGAGACTCCAGAAGCTGTTAAGACTGCCACTCATCTAAGATGACTGGTGTTGTCACTAGTAGAAATTCAGTCTGGAAGATCATAGAATCATAGAATCATAGAGTTGGAAGAGACCACTAGGGCCAT
Source organism: Sceloporus undulatus (assembly GCF_019175285.1). Classification (NCBI taxonomy): domain Eukaryota; kingdom Metazoa; phylum Chordata; class Lepidosauria; order Squamata; family Phrynosomatidae; genus Sceloporus; species Sceloporus undulatus. The sequence goes on along the minus strand of NC_056523.1, from coordinate 141,918,254 downwards.
CCAGTCCAACCCCCTGCCATGCAGGAAATCCAAATCAAAGCATCCCTGACAGATGGCCATCCAGCCTCTGTTTAAAGACCTCCAAGGAAGGAGACTCTATCACCCTCCGAGGAAGTGCATTCCATTGTCGAACAGCCCTAACTGTCAGGAAGTTCCTCCTAATGTTCAGGTGGAATCTCTTTTCCTGCAGCTTGCATCCATTGTTCCGGGTCCTGTTCTCTGGAGCAGCAGAAAACAAGCTTGCTCCCTCTTCAATATGACATCCCTTCAAATATTTAAACAGAGCTATCATATCACCTCTTAACCTTCTTTTCTCCAGGCTAAACATCCCCAGCTCCCTAAGTCGTTCCTCATAGGGCATGGTTTCCAGACCTTTCACCATTTTTGTCGCCCTTCTTTGGACACGCTCCAGTTTCTCAATGTCCTTTCTGAATTGTGGCGCCCAGAACTGGACACAATATTCTAGGTGGGGCCTGACCAGAGCAGAATACAGTGGCACTATTACTTCTCTTGATCTAGACACTATACTTCTATTGATGCAGCCTAAAATAGCATTGGCCTTGTTAGCTGCCGCATCACACTGTTCACTCATGTTCAACTTGTGGTCTACTTGGACTCCTAGATCTCTTTCACACGTAGTTTCATTCAGCCAGGTGTCACCCATCCTATATCTGTGCATTTTATTTTTCCGCCCTAAGTGCAATACCTTACATTTCTCCGTGTTGAATTTCATTTTGTTAGCTTTGGCCCAGCTTTCTAGTCTATTCAGGTCATTTTGAATCTTGATCCTGTCCTCTGGGGTATTAGCTATTCCCCCTAATTTGGTATCATCTGCAAATTTGATAAGTATGCTTCCAATTCTGTCATCCAGGTCATTGATAAAGATGTTGAATAGCACTGGGCCCAGGACAGAGCCCTGTGGGACCCCACTGGTCACTTTTCTCCAGGATGAAAAGGAGCCATTGTTGAGCACATGATTCCTCCATACTGAAGACAGGTGTACTACACAAACAGACAAGAGGAAAGCAAGGATAATCCAAATCATAGAATCAAAGAGCTGGAAGAGACCACAAGGGCCATCCAGTCCAACCCCTTGCCATGCAGGAATACACCATCAAAGCACTTCCATCAGATAATCAAGAGATGTAGACAGTAAGTTCCAAAGTGGCTGTTTTTGTAATGTACAGTACATACTTATAGGAAACAATTTGATACGGTTTATTCTGTCTCTCTCTCTCTCACACACACATATACACACAAATACAAAAACAGATTGTAGGATCCAGATTCAAGATAATTTACTGACTAGGACTTGCTCTGGTTCATATAAAAGATGATCCATCTACTTGGAGCATATATGTCTAGACAAGTCCAGATCAGGTTGGCCTTAGGTCTGGTTTCACACACTGAGCTAAAATGGTCTAAAGCTCCTTCCATGCTCATGACCTTTAGTCATATTGGGGCACTGTTTCTCTACTATGACCAGAAAGTAGTTTCATTACAACATTAAATACAGGGGCATCATCTTCCTTATTACACTCCCACAGATCTCATGCCCACAGTAGCTGGGGGGGGGGGGTACTGTAGCAGCCACAGCAATCCTACAGAAAAAAAACCCCTGAAGATTTATTACATATTTATTTTTTAAAATGTACAAAAATAAAAAGGCAGAATATCTATTGAAAACCAGTGGGGGAAGATGTGATGTTGGTGAACATGCAAAACAATGGTGTTTGCAACCAAGGTAAGTGGCTCTACTTCTTCCCCTAAAAAGCTGATACATGGACTCTGAACCAGTCTTTACAGATGCAGAATGTGTAATAGTGGCAATACAACCAGAAAAAGGCTGGAAAGCAATGGAGAGACAACTTTATCATTCTTGACTACTACTACTATTATTATTATAGTTTATTTCTAAAGCACTGTAAATGTACACAGTGCTGTACATACAGAGATGTGAACGCCTGGGGTAAAAAAACAGGAAAAACTGGGAATGAGGCCCCAGTATCCATGTGGCCAGAAGGAGGAAGGGCCCACCCGCATGAATACCTTTCCATATAATCTGAACTGATGACAACCGGAATGACTTGACAAAATTCAGGCCTATCATATAACACTGACATTTTTTTTCCTCCTGTATGATTTTTAACACCTTTGTCTGTTGAAGAAGCCAATGGAGCATTGAAAGCTTGCAGCATGCATAATGCAGATTTTGGTTGGCCCAATAAAGATAGTGTTGTGGATGATACTGTACAGGAAAATTCCTAGAATGAAATAGTTTTGAAAGTATATCATCTAGATTGTCTAAGGGAGCTCATGATGTCAATTTGGAGGGAAGGGGGGAGAACCAATTATGTGTAAGCAACCCCAGTTTTTTTGCAGTCACTTTTGTGGTACTTTTTGTTACTGTTGTTGTTGGTGGTGGCAGTGGTGGTGTGCCTTCAAGTTGCTTCTGACTTATGGGAACCCAATAATCTTTGAAAACTCCTGGAGAACAGGAGAAGTCCCAGCAGACTGGAGGAGGGCAAACGTTGTCCCCATCTTCAAAAAGGGGAAGAAAGAGGATCCAAACAATTATTGGCCAGTTAGTCTGACATCTATACCAGGAAAGATTCTAGAGCAGATAATTAAACATAGTCTGTGAACATCTAGAAAGCAATTCCATAATCACAAAAAGTCAACATGGGTTTCAGAGAAACAAATCATGCCAGACAAATCTGATCTCTTTCTTTGATAAAATTACCAACTTGGTAGATGAAGGGAATGCTGCAGATATAGTATATTTTGATTTCAGTAAGGCCTTTGACAGGGTTCCCCATGACATTCTTGCAAACAAGCTTGTAAAATGTGGGCTAGACAAGGCAACTGTTATGTGGATTTGTAATTGGTTGACTGGACGAACCCAAAGGGTGCTCAACAATGGCACCTTTTCATCCTGGAGAGAAGTAACCAGTGGGGTCCCACAGGGCTCTGTCCTGGGCCCAGTACTGTTCAACATCTTTATCAATGAATTGGAGGAAAAAATTGGGGGAATACTTATCAAATTTGCAGATGCCACCAAATTAGGAGGAATAGCTAATACTCCAGAGGACAGGATCAAAATTCAAAATGGCCTGAATAGACTAGAAAGCTGGGCCACAGCTAACAAAATGAACTTCAACAGGGAGAAATGTAAGGTACTGCACTTAGGGCGAAAAAATGAAATGCACAGATATAGGATGGGGGACACCTGGCTTAAGGAGACAACATGTGAAAGGGATCTGGGAGTCCAAGTACAGTAGACCACAAGTTGAACATGAGTTAACAGTGCGATGCGGCAGCTAACAAGGCCAATGCGATTTTAGGCTGCATCAATAGAAGTATAGTGTCTAGATCAAGGGAAGTAATAGTGCCACTATATTCTGCTCTGGTCAGGCCCCACCTGGAGTATTGTGTCCAGTTCTGGGCGCCACAATTCAAAAAGGACATTGAGAAACTGGAGCGTGTCCAAAGGAGGGCCACTAAAATGGTGAAGGGTCTGGAAACCTTGCCCTATGAGGAACGCCTTAGGGAGCTGGGGATGTTTAGCTTGGAGAAAAGAAGGTTAAGAGGTGATATGATAGCTCTGTTTAAATATTTGAAGGGATGTCATATTGAGGAGGGAGCAAGCTTGTTTTCTGCTGCTCCAGAGACTAGGACCCGGAGCAATGGATGCAAGCTGCAGGAAAAGAGATTCCACCTCAACATTAGGAGGAACTTCCTGACAGTAAGGGCTGTTCGACAGTGGAACACACTTCCTCGGAGTGTAGTGGAGTCTCCCTCCTTGGAGGTCTTCAAACGGAGGCTGGATGGCCATCTGTCGGGGATGCCTTGATTTGGATTTCCTGCATGGCAGGGGGTTGGACTGGATGGCCCTTGTGGTATCTTCTAACTCTATGATTCTATGATTCTAGTTTCTCTTTAACCATAGCAGCAGTGATGCAGATGAGAACGAGGATTAGGTAAAAATCTAGCCATGCTAATATTTATCTTTCCCCAAAGGTTGTACAGAGGCAAAAATTTGTCCTTAACATGAGATCTGGAAAGAGACTGGGGAAGAGAAAGAGGGGGGAGACCAACCAATCAACCATTACTGGGACACACATCCTTTGAAAATGGTAACCAGTTAGGCATTTAAAAATATTTGCCATGTTCACTCCTGGCCAGTCAACTAATATGAAAAACTCTTTGAAAAATAAACATCATATCCAAGCTGACCAATTCTCAATTAAAGCAGGGGTGTAGGAAATGCGGCTCTCCAGATGATATTCCCAAGCAGCCTGATCAATGTTGAAAGGTCACAGGTGCTGCAGTCCACAAATATCTAAAGAGCCACATGTTACCCATTCCCAATGAATCTTGAGTGATCTTGCACCAGTTTGGTCATGGTTTTGATGCATAAGGGAGGAAGCTATTTTTACAAGAATCTGCATGAATTAAGAAAAGATGCTCCTTTGACCATCTGGGGGGGGGGGGGGGGGGAGAGAAAGGGTCAAGCCTTATTCTAAAGTGCAAATTGGAAATTCCCTCCACCTGACCCTCCTGCTGACAAGGAAATAGTTTCATTGATGAGAGCAATCAGTGCTTAATTGTCTTGTCTGCTTGTACTGAATGGAGACCTGCCAAACTGACTCAGACTGGTAACCAGCTCCTCACCCATCACTTTGAGGTACTGTGCATCTTCCAGAGATGTTGGGCAACCCATCTGGATTTGAAAGAGGGGAAATATCTATACTTGATTGGCTTTGTCCTGTGTAAGAGGCTGCATTGTTCTCTACTGCCCAGACCATCTAATTGTCATTATCAGTGATTGAATGGCATGTTCATCTCTGCCCTTTGCAAGCAGATGTTTTTGATTTTCTTTGAACCCTCCATAGAGCAACACTGAGGTCATGCTTTGCCCCACCTAGAAGTGTTCCCTTCACTTTTAGGAGACAGCTCCCATGTTAGGAAGAGGTTAAATACAACGACAGACAGAGGTAGGTCCCTCTGAGACCTGCTTCTCTGCTCTGCCCTTTAGCCATCCTAGACTCCTCTTCACATTGGAAAGGGAGAAAATCCATGTGTGTGCTTTAGTCTGTAGTCCCTTAAACTTAGCTAGACCTCTCTTGCCCCTCTTAGATTGGTTAGGAGTAGCTCCCATGGCACTTCCCCCTTAAATGCTGCCTGAGGGGGGTTCTACATGCTCGCCCTGGCCACCAAATAGGCAAGGCTTGCAATTCATGTATCAAGAGTCAAAGTAAAATGGCATCACATCATCCTCTCCAATGTATGATCACAGTCTCTGTGGGCAGGACATGATCAAAACATACTCATAGTAACAGTTCATTTAACCGTAAAAATTGTTATTAGGCTATGTTTATGGGTGTCTACAAAAAGGGGGTCTGATGAACTCTTGAATGAAGCTCATTTCATGGTCTTGACAGTGTTAATTTCATGGTGGGACTCTGGGAAGTTCAAGGGATTCACATTGCAGAATGAGCAAGAGAGTTCCCTTTTCCCACATTTTAAAGTAAAGAAATCACTATATGTTACTATCTAAAGAGTTCTCTACCAATAAGGTCATTAAGTTCAGAGTCTAATATCACCAGTGTGTCATAGGGTATTGAAAATCAAGTCCATCACATGATTTTGAATATTTCCAATTAGTGCATTTTTGGGATGCATCAATTAAATTGAGATACTGTACACAATGAGATGGCCTCAGTCCCACTTTGCTTCATGCCACATCAAACAAAGCAAGCTGGAAAGGAGTTTGCAAGACTGGTGCCTTATGATAGACTGCATGGGAATGATCTTTGTTGTTACTGATCCTTGTGGTGCATGATTCCTTGTCACAATCAATTCCTTCCCTACCTTTATTAACAGGATCAGTGTTTTCTTGTAATAGCCCATGGCTAAATGCTATAAAAGTAACTTCACTTATAGAATAAATTAACAGCTATCTTCAACAGATGGAATCAGGGCTGCTTCGATTCTTACACAAAATACTCCACAAATGCCACCATCAAAGTGTACAGTAATTTTGAATTACAATTTCCATAATCCCAGACCACTGGTTTTCTTGCCTGGGGCTTCTGATATCTGTATTTCAAAAATATCTACCCATCTTTAACAGGCCCATGGTGAGTAGGAACTTTCATTCCAGTTTCTGTCTTTTTCCTTATTATAACAGCTTCCCTTTGGAACACATTTAGCGATATTGACCAACATATTTTTCCAGATGCAGAAATTAGGCTGGGAAGCTAAAACAGTGGTTCTATCAAGGACTCTTTGATACTGCATAGTGATACCGCATTACTTTACTTTAACTGTCGTGGATTGGCAGTTTAGGTCAGACAATGATATCACACAACTGTAATTTGAAGTATAATCCAGTGTCATCCTGAACGGAATCATGCGTATTCATGTTATTGCGTGAAAGGTTACCACATGCAATCACTGGCAGTCCAAATGTACTCTGAACGCAATCACACATCAATCCGCAGTTAAGAAAATTCAGTGAACTAGCGAAGTCATAAACCCCATTCCTAGGCAACTTTGCACTCAGTGCGCTGTTGTTTGGTGTGATGTGCATGTCTCCTTTGGTCCTGGTTTCCCGCCCCCCAATCCGGAAGGGGGGTTTCCCATGAAGCTACGCTGCAATTCCACTTCAATTTTGCTTCTGCTTGTCCAACATTGCTGAGGGGAGGCTGCTGCCTGCTAATTAAGAGGCATGGACCGAGAGCTATTGGATAACCATTATATTCACGTTTTAACATGACAAGAGTGAATATATGCTAGTTTTAACGTGAATAGAGCATATTCTTTCAACCATTCTTCCCATCCCCCCTCCAACCTCTTTTGTAAATTGTGGGGTTCCTTGGTTCTTCTCTCTCACTCGCCTAAATATGCTATGCACCAGTCATCTGGAGTGTCACTGAGCATGCACAAGGGTGCCAATTTGAAATTAAGAACCCACCGATGTGATGGCTTACTTTGCACAGAATGTGGGTTGTTTTCGGGGAGGCTATTACAGCGAATTTAAGGTGTGAAAGTAATCATGTAATTGCGTGAATTTTCAAATTGACCTCGCTATCTTCTCTTTCAAAATTGAGAGCCTCCCGTCTTTACAATTCTTGTCCTCTGATGCATCTGACCAAACTACAAACCTCAGGAGGATTACACCAGATGCAGACCATGGCAGCTAAAGTGGAATGACAGTACTGTACTATTGTTGTGTAGGGTGAAAGGGTTTGGGGGTTGGAGGAGAGGGATGTGGGAACCCAGGTGCATTTTGTGGTTTGGGGGGTGGGGTTGTCCGCATGTTGCATTTTTGAAAAAGACATAACAGTCTATTTCACCTTAATGATCTCATCCTAATTTGTAGCAGCTTTGGGGAAACTACATTTATCATAGCATCCAATGTTTTACACACTGATTAATCCTGCCAGAAGTGGTAATAAAGTAGAGAGATGCATTCTTCCTAGTCCTTGAACTCATTCAGTAAAACGGTGAAAGGTTTCCCAATTTGGGGAAAGTTCCAGGATAGGGGGAGATCTTACAACATCCCATTGCTGAGTGAACCACAGGCAGGCTTGAGAAAGGTTGCCCATCTCTACATGTGGACATCTCCTGATTCCAACCTATCTACAAGTCATTCTGCACCCAATTTGACTTCCACTTTCCTTTGGCACTGTATGGAGGCACCTAACTCCAGGTATTTCCCAGAAACATGTCCAGTCCCAATGAGAAAGTAAACAGAACTAGTACCATTTGCTATTTATCCCTCTCTATTTGCTAAAGTAATTGCTGCAAAATCCCCACCTGCCTTTGTTCTCCTTTTGCTTCCCACAAATTAATGATTCCACTACATCAGATGCAGAGCTACTGCCACAATTCCTCTGGGCGTATCTCTGCTAAACTGGAGGTTCCTTTACCCACCCACAGAACATCCAGATCCTACCCCTGGACTGACATGCTTCCTTTTGGCTGCAAAGAGCCTGCTTGAACTGTACTGCTCAGGCTCTGGGGACTGTGGGCTCTGCCAGCAAATACATTAGCGAGAACACAGCAGCGGAGAGGGAATGAGATCGGCTTTATATTATCTTGCCAGGATGCTTTTCTCTTGCCTTCATTCTCCACAGCTGTAAATAAGAAGGACTGAGCTGGATTAAAGGTTACTGTCCAGATCAAGGGTTCTTTCCTATGAACTAATTGATTTACCCCTTGTCTTTCCACTTGCATGATCTCAGTTGAGCAATGTGTCATGTCGAATGTGCCCTGTTAGTAAGCACCTGCCAGGTCCTGCAGTGTTCTCAGAAGACCTAGTGTGATGTGCTTGTGTAAGACTTAACCACAGGGTGCCTGGCCTAGTCCCATCACCTCAGAGAAGAATTTAACTACTCCACTCAAACCAGAGTCCACTCTGTGCAAAACTGGGTCCTAACAGAATTATCTGTCCTGCTGTATAATTTTTCAACTTTTAAGAAATAAAGGGTGCACCTCTCTCTCTTTCTTTCTCTGGCTGAATCTTCATTACAGAAATAATGCAGTTTGACACTGTTTTAATTGCCATGGCTCCATGCTATGGAATTCTGGGATCTGTAATTTGGTGAGATATTTAGCCATTTCTGTCAGAGAGTTCTGGTGCCATAACAAACTACAAATCCCAAGATTCCATAAGATGGAGCCATGGCAGATAAAGTGGGTCAAACAGTGCAAATGCAGCCTCTCTTTCTCTCTCTTACCACCCTTTCCATCATGTATTGCTCATCACTAAATAATGAGCATGCACTTACAGAAATGGCTAATTTATGGCTTTTGGAACCATGCACAACTGATTCACTTTCTCTGCAGCACCAGTGAAGACACTTACTTTAGTACAACATGGCCTTTTGTGCAATTGTTGTTATTTGCCATCAAATGAACTTCGACTCCTGGTGACCCGATAAATGAGATGTCTCCAAGAACTTGTGTCTTTACATGCCCTGCTCAGGTCTTGCACACTCACTGAGTATTAATTTTAAAATAAATTATTACTATTGACCACCACTTACCATCACTATCACCAGAGGAAAGTTTTGAGAAATTAAAGGCTCATAACCATAAAGATCATAAGACAGGAACCTAACATAGGAGTTACTGGCAATATAACTCACTTTTCAATTTTATTATTTGTATCTATGCTTATTTGAGGGTCAGTGTGGTGCAGTAGTTTGAGTGTTGGACTAGGACACTGGGAGAACAATAAAAATAAAACACAACAAACTACAAGTAAAAGCATAGGAAAACATATAAAATCCCTACCTCCCTCCCACCTTAAAATACCATTAAAAATGACAATTCCCAGCTGGAGAGTGAACATTCTGAGGAGGTCCGATTTCAAGTCTTCTTCTCTTCAATGGCGGTGCACTGCACATGAAACCACACTAGCAGAGCCACATGCATGTGCCACCATTGGGATGAATGAGGCAGGATTATTAGCAGATGCTCAGATCCATGCATGGCAAGTCTGAAGATGGCAAAAGCCAACTGTGTATGCCTGTTACAATTCTTATTACAATGCATCCCTCTCTTTAGGATCAAATCATAATGAAGTACACATTTTGTATCAGGAGCCAGTGCATAGGTGTCTGGTAACCATAGGGCACATTCAGGGACTAGATTTTTTCTCATCAAAGAATTGTCTTCCTGGCATTCCCTACAAAAATGTCCTGTGCAAATGATGAAAACATGGGGAATTACAAATTGGCATGCTTTAAAATCTCACAATGGGATCTGAGGAAGGAACAATTCCCTGAAGAAGAATAAAAAGACCCATAGGAGGCAGCCTTCTGCCAGGGCAGATTATTAGCCCTGCTAGACCAGCATTTGTATACTCAGCTTGTCACTGGCTCTCCAGGATATGATGTGATGGTCTTTTGTGACCTGCTGCCTTGTAAACCAGAGAAGTCAGGGACTGAACCTGGGACCTTCTGTGTGCAAAGCACACAGTCTACCACTAAGCTGTGGTCTTTCTCCACTGAAAGGAACAAAGTGCTGCTTGAACAGGCCTTAAGAGACAGCCCATGCTTGACAAAGAGCAGGAAAAGGGAACTTCACATGCTTCTCCCTGCGCTTTCCCTCAGGTCATCCTTTTTAGTCAGCACATCATGGCTGCTACTTCTGCACCCTAACTGAAAAAAGACTTGGGAGCCAGAGGCTGTAGTAAAAGGATAGGAGAACAGCAAGTGGGCCTTTTTTGGAGGGAAAGATGCTCAAAACCTTGAGGGACTGAAAGGGATGTGCAGGAGGTGTGCAGGAGGTGTGCAGTCCACAGCTCCTTTCCCTGTTTCATCTCTGAGCACTCCACAATTTGGTCACTGGCTTGAAAGTACAATGTGTGAGTCATGGGCAAGGTTTCCTCTGCCAGACTCCTAAGGATGCCAAATGCTTGCATGGTTTCATGTGCATAAAATCTGCATGCACTGATTTATAATATGAAAGAGGCAGCAATTTAGACATTATTATTATTATTATTATTATTATTATTATTATTAAGTTTTATTTATATAGCACTGTAAATTTACACAGCGCTGTACATACAAGCAATTAAAATAGATTAAATAAACCTGCCTATGGTGTACATTCTACAAAAATAACTATAATACATACTAGTACATGTTAACATTCAGAAAAATAAGGCAGACAACAAATTAAAATGGCATTAGATAACAATCATGTAATGCCTAAGAACCCTTCCCTGAACAGTATAGTCTTTAATTCAGTTTTGATGCTGGTTAAAGAGGTGAAGACCTGTGCAGGACAGGAGTGCATTAAATGATATTGTTATCAAAATGTCTTTATACAAGCCTCCCGCATACCATCCAGTGTTTCATAGATGAAAACTTGGTGCACATGTGTCTAAGAAACATCAGAATGTGATCAAAAGAACAATGAGGAAGAACACACTAGTTAAGAGAGGCTGGAGCAGTTTGCTTTTGCCTGACTCTACTGGCCTATCCTCTTCTCTCCCCACTGCTGAATTAACTGAGTACAGCTTCCTTTTGCACTTTGTATTTGGAGGAGTGGAAGGAGATGAAAGAAACCAGGAAATTTTAAAAGCAGATGAAAAAGTGGGACTGTCCCTGCCAAATCAGGACATTTGGAAGGTAGGATGGTGTGACCCCATTTGAAATATTGTACATAATTCTAGTCACCACACCACCCAATTAGATATTTTAGAGATGAGGAAGTACAGAAGGGCACAACCAAAATACTTAAGGGGCTGAAGGGTTTAGAATGTTGCAGGCTATTAGGCTATTGATCAGTGGTGGAAAAAGAGGAAGGCATGTAAAATTTGCAATGTGTGGGGAAAGTGAAGTGTGATGTGACAGAGGGTTATAAAACTGTATGCAGAATGCATTTAAACTGTAGAAAAAAATGCAGTTTGACACCACTTTAAGTGCTGAAGCTCCATCCTATGGCATCCTGTGATTTGCACTTTTGCAAAGTCTTCAGCTTACAAGAGTGTAGAATAGAGCCATGACATTTAATATGGTGTCAAACTGCATTAGTACAGTGTAGATGTGCCCATGGTGGGTGGGAGAAACCTCAGCTCCACAACGTCCAATGAAGCAAAGCAGTGAGAAATTCAGGAAAGGGGAAAAGGAAGTACATACAGTACTTCAGACAGGAGATAGTTGAATTATGGAAACTGTTACCACAAGATGTAGCAATGACCATCAAATGAATGAAGGATAAGACTATTTGTGGCTATTTGTGGCTATTACCTATATTGGCTGTCTATTACCTTCAGTATCACAGGCAATGCATTTCTGAATACTAGTGGCTGGAGAACATAAGATGGAAGGTGCAGTTGCACTCCTGTCCTGCTTGTGGTCTTTTCATAGGCTACTGGATGGACACTGTAGGGCATACTGTAAGCAAATGATCTCTACAGGCCTGCTCAGGCAGCTGTTCTAGTGCTGCCTGCTATTGGTGGACCATCAATGAGGCTGTCTAGCAGATTTCAGATGACATGAAAGGACAGCAAGTTCTCTTGTTGTTACATTTTGATTGCAAGGAATTTTCTGCCTCAGCTGCTGAAATAATTTGTCTGGCTATATAGATACTTGTTGTTATTGTGTGCCTTCAAGCCATTTCTTACTTATGGTGACCCTCAGACTTCCCTATCACAGGGTTTTCTTGGCAAGATTTGTTCAGAGGAGGCTTGCCATTGCCTTCCTTTGAGGTTGAGAGGATGTGACTTGCCCAAAATCACCCAGTGGGTTTCACGGCCATGCTGGGAATTGAACCTTGGTCTCCAGAATTGTAGTCCAACACTCAAACCACTATGCCACACTGGTTATGGAGACTATTTACCTTGAAGATGAAGAAAGGGAGGATGTGGGGCTTTGCCTCAGGTAACAAATTGCCTTGAGCCAGCCCGGAAAGGCAAGTTCAAGGCAACTGTTCTCTCTTCTTATAGTTGCCTCTATTCTTACAACTCTCTTCTAGTCCTCCTCCTCTGTCTCATAGAATCCTCACTATAAAAACAGATCCATTCACGCTGTCTCTTTGGCACATTTTACAGCTCTGAGAGAATCTGAACTTCCATTTCAGTGCTTAAGCCAAGAGAATTGGGGAAATACTCCAAATGCCAATCAAAATGATACAAAAATAGTAGGCAAGCTTTCACGTTCTCTAGAATTGTTCTTCAACCTGGAAACCCCCATGAACCATAACAGAAAGTATGGAGGTGGGTGAGAGGGAGACAGAATAGACTAATGAGGATGGCAATACTCCAGAGGCTGCTGTTTGTAACAGTCTTTAAAAGAGTACTGGTAAGTGCAGGAAATATGCAAGCTTAATTAGACAAGCAGTCTGTAGAAAATAGATGCAAGGTAGCACCAAATGCAACAAGGACTAAGAAACAACAGAGGCTCTTCCTCCACTTTTTGAAAATAATTATAATAAAAAGCAAGCTACTCATTTCCATAGGTCCAAAACACAATACAGAAATAACCAGTTTGAGAGCACTTTAACTGCCCTGGCTCAATGCTAGGCGATTCTGGAAACTGTAGTTTTGTGAGACATTTAGGGGCCATTCACACTACCATATACCCTGGTTTCCACCCTGGATTAAAAGGGAGAAGTTCACACTGGCATCGGATTTTTCGCATCAGGATCAGGGGCTTGCACATCATATCCAGGGCTAATGACCTTAAGCGGGGATATTTTAAACTGGAGATTTCCCTGTATCTTTTTGAAAAAACGGGGCCAGGCCAATGTGAACTTGGCCCTGGTCATGACCAGGTCATTTAGGGGGAGGGATCAAGGTCAGAGAGTGGGTAGAGGGCAGAACATGCCTCCCCTCTCACACCGGTCGCTTTGCAAGTGGCATTTTATTTTGACAGATTATGCAAATGCTGATGTTTTTGTTGATAGAATGTGTGAATGCTTGTGCAACATATGTGTTTATAGGAAGGGGATATTGCTTTGGGGGCAGAACAGGGGAGAAAAGAAGGCTTCTTTGGGGGCAGATCAGGGGAGATGGAAAGGAAGGATTCTTTGGGAGCAGATCGGAGAACAAACCCCAGGGCAAGGATGCTTGTGGTTTGGGGCAGAACAGAGGAGAATTACACAATTGACAATTTGACAGAATATGCGAACCTTGCCGCTAGATTTTTTTAAAAGGGAGGGAGGAACTCATGATGTTGACAAATGGCTGCATGACACCATTGACTTCATTTGATTGACAACTAGGAGGTTCCATCTTAAACCGCAATTTTGATAAGTGTGAATGTCTGCGGGGTAATTTACACCGATCGGGGGTAAAGGTAGTGGGAACTTCTTACCGGGGCGATTCAGTATGGGTGTTACTGGATCTGCCCAGGTCTACTTGGAGCAAATGGCCCAGTGGGAATGGAGCCTCTGCCTCCTCTGTCAGAGAGCTCTGATGCCACAATAAACTACAATTCCCAGGATTCACTAGCACTGAGCCATGACAGTTAAAGTGGTCTCAGACTGGATTATTTTTGCAGTGTGCTTTGGACCTAAGTGTCTAATTAAGCCTCTCCTCATAATTTCTGATTTCTATCTTCAGACTGTCCCACCCATACTGTCACTTTACGTGTTGCTTTCATTTGGTTCAATTCATATTAAACCTCAATAACTTATTGTGAGCTGGACACTACCCCACTGAATTTTCAAGATGAGTGAAGAGGGTGTGCACCTTGTTTTTAAGACAAATCATGCTTCCAGGTGCACACCTGAAAATTAAGTCAGACACTCCATAGAATCATAGAGTTGGAAGAGACTGCAAGGGTCATCCAGTCCAACCCCCTGCCATGTAGGAAATCTAAATCAAAGCATCCCTTACAGATGGTCATCCAGCCTCTGTTTTAAAACCTCTAAGGAAGGAGATTCCACTACACTCTGAGGGAGTTTGTTCCACTGTCGAACAGCCCTTACTGTCAGGAAGTTCCTCCTAATGTTGAGATGGAATCTCTTTTCCTGTAGCTTGCATCCATTGTTCCAGGCCCTAGTCTCTGGAGCAGCAGAAAACAAGCTAGCCTCCTCAATATGACATCCCTTCAAGTATTTAAACAGAGCTATCATATCACCTCTTAATCTTCTCTTCTCCAGGCTAAATATCCCCAGCTCCCTAAGTCATTCCTCATAGGACATGGTTTCCAGACCCTTCACCATTTTAGTCGCCCTCCTTTGGACACGCTCCAGTTTCTCAACATCTTTTTAAATTGTGGTGCCCAGAACTGGATACAGTATTCCAGGTGAGGCCTGACCAGAGCAGAATAGAGTGGGACTATTACTTCCCTTCATCAAGACACTATACTTCTACTGATGCAGTCTAAAATCACATTGGCCTTGTTAGCTGCCGCATTGCACTGTTGGCTCATGTTCAATCTGTGGTCTACTTGAACTCCTAAGATCCCTTTCACACGTAGTTTAATTCAGCCAGATGTCACCCATCCTATATCTGTTCATTTCATTTTTCCGCCGTAAGTGCAATACCTTACATTTCTCCGTGTTGAAATTCATTTTGTTAGCTTTGGCCCAGCTTTTTAATCTATTACGGTCATTCTAAAGTTTGACCCTGTCCTCAGGGGTATTAGCTACTCCTCCTAATTTGGTGTCATCTGCAAATTTGATAAGTATGCCCTCAGTTCTGTCATCCAGGTCATTGATAAAGATGTTGAACAGCATTGGGGCCAGGACAGAACCGTGTGGGACCCCACTGGTCACTTCTCTCCAGGATGAAATGGAGCCATTGTTGAGCACCCTTTAGGTTCATTTGGTCAACCAGTTAAAAATCCATGTAACAGTTACATTGTCTAGCCCACATTTCACTAGCTTGTTTGCAAGAATGTCATGGGGAACCCTGTCAAAAGCCTTACGAAATCAAGATATACTATATCCACAGCATTCCCTTCATCTACCAAGCTGGTAATTTTATCAAAAAAAGAGACTAGATTTGTTTGGCATGACTTCTTTCTCTGAAACCCGTGTTGACTTTTTGTGATTATGGCATTGTTTTCTAGATGTTCACAGACTCTCTGTTTAATTATCTGCTCTAGAATCCATGTGTATCTCATTTTAAAGAAAAACCCTACAATTTTTGATCACAAGTATGGCCAAACAAAATGTTGAGGAGGTTTGAAAATGGAGGACCAACAAATGCATCCTCTGAGACACATGTTGCCCATCTGTTTTTTCAGCCCATTACTTCCTTCTTTTATTAGTATGGAACAAAAATATTTTCCCTCCCCCCCTAAAGAATATTATTCAAGAGCCTCCTCCTAATTCCCCACAAAGTGTAGAGAATTTCAAGACAGCATTTTCTCTCAGCCTTAATGCTACTCATTTTTGGCTTTGGCTTTTGTTTTATTTTGTGAGAGACCAACACAGCTACGTATCACTCTCTGTGTTTTTGATATTCACTAAAAGTGTGCCTCCTAAGCTGTGGTACAAACCATATTAATTTCATAGAAGAAGAGTACTCTTGACAGCCTTGAGTATATTCAGATGCTTGCAGAGAACAGACCCTGATGTCCCAGGCCCCAGGGAGTATCTACAGTGTAGAAATAATGCAGTTCGACATCACTTTAACTAGCATCCTACAGAATCCTGGGACTTGTAATTTTGTGAGGCACAAAGAGCTGTGGAAGAAAACGTGAAAGACCTTGTAAAACTACAAATCCCAACATTCCATAGGATGGATCAACAATATTTAAAGTGGTGGCAAACTACGTTATTCCTAAAGTATAGATGTTACCCCTAGAGAACCAATATCAACAAAAGATGCCTGGGAAGGAGGACAAAGGCCACTTTCCCATTGAAAGTTGTCTCTGAGCAAAAGGAACTATGATCGGTCTTCTGGACTGGCAGGACAAATAACCATTCACCATGGCTGCTTCTTATCTAAGCTGGAAGCTATACTTGGCATCGTAGGCTTCCCAGGACTATATGAGTTCCCCTGAATTAAAATGGACAATTTTTCTAGCGCACAAATATCCTGTAGGTAAAACAAAGGTAAAACATTTATATAAAAAGGAGTAAGAATTAGGGAATGAAGTTACAATTAGCTTTGGATAGTGAGAGAACTACAAATTTCGAAACACTTTTATTATAATTTAATGAACACTGAGGTATACACAGCCATTTGCTTTTCCTGGGTATAAATATTGACTCAGTCTCAGGGTCATGGTGTATCTCTGGAATATTTGCCAGACAGCTTGGGATCTGTGATGTATCCTGCACCTCAGGCCCAGATTACTTTTCCAGAATACATAGCATCTCATGTAGTTGCAACCATAGATTTTCTAACAGCAGCAAATGGATCATTTTATCACACACAGTAAAATTAGTCAATAACTATTATTACAGATTTGCTATCTACCTCTTAAACTTGCACAGATAACACTTTGACTGTTGCTCAAAATTATGGTTCTCCACTAATTACTGACAGTCATTTTTTAAAAAGACATTCACTTTAAAATGTTTGACTTTTTTCTTGTTTAAATAGCTCACATATGTTTGCAAAGGGCAAATATCTCCCAAGCAGGAATAACGCTCAGCTAGTCTATCCTAGACTGTCTTTTAGTTGAATGGATAATGTTAAAAAGGCATTTGTTGTTAACTGCTGTCAGCCCTATCATCAACAGCCCTGCTCAGGTCTTGCAGATTCAGGGCTATGGCATCCTTGATTGAGTCGACTCTTCTGTAATATGGTCTCTTTCTACTTTCCTACCACTTTCTATCTTACCAAACATTATTGACTTTTCTGGGAAGTCATACTTTCTAATGATGTGTCTAAAGTACAAAAGTCTCAGTTTTGTCATCTTGGCTTTTAGGGAGAGTTCAGGCTTGATTTGTCTTTTTAGCATGGTCTCCATAGAAATCTCCTCCTGCATCACATTTCAAATGAGTTGACATTCTTACTAAAAACATTATTCACTGTCCAGCTATCACAACCATACATAGAAATTGTAAATATAATGACATGGACAATGCTAACTTCAGTATTCAAGGATCTGGAGTGTGCCTTTGGCACGGCTTCCAGACTCTTAGGAGGCATGCATCATTTAAACATTATACCTCCAAAGTGTTCCAAAGCAGCTTTATTTTGGCCTGTATGTACAGGCCTGATCTTGTCTAGTTCATTTATAGCTGCCCTTCCAAGTCCTAGTCTTCTTCCAACTTCTTGACTGCAGTCTCCATTCTGATTAATGGTCCATTCTGAACTAAGGAATAGAAAATCTAAAACTATTTGCATGTTATCTGCTTTAAAGTTATGTAAATCATCTGTGTTCCTTTTTCTTCTTCTTAATGTTCAAATGTAAATGTGCCTTTGCAATTTCTTTCTTAACTTTAATGAGTAATTGTTCCAGGTCTTTGCTATTTTCTGTTAGTAGTATGGTGTCATCTACTGTCAGGGATTTGAAGGGTTAAAACACAGCACACAGGGAAATGCTTGATGTGTGTGTTTGGCCATGAGCATTCAGCAGAGTGGCAAGGCTGATTAGCATAGCTGAAGCTCATTGGCTCAAGGACACTTCAGTGTCCAAGTGCATGTAGCCATGGATGATGAAACATGTGTCTGGATTGCACAGGAGACACATGACATGGTTACACACCTGAACTCACTGGGTTTGGGAGACCACATGGTCTGGAGACTATATAAACCCAGGGGTTGCAAGGGATAGCTTGTGGGTTTGAAGTAGGAGGTGGATTGGTATGTTTTGGAGTTTTAGAGATCTGGTTTTGTATAATAGCACTATGAATAAAGAGCACTTTGGGGACTTTGTTTCTCTGGTGGTTTATCAGAAGAAGCTACAGCATCGGTTTGCTGTGTGTCCCCGAAGGTTCCTGCATTGCTGCAGTTCCTGGAAGACATCCAGTTGCTGTCATCCCAATTGGACTTTGGAGTCACGCTTCAGCTTCTGGAAATTGCCAGCTCTGCTACAAGGGTCTGATTTAACCCCAGGACTCGTTTGAGTTGCTGACAGTGGTTGTTGGACCCCAGCAGTTGCGCTGACATCTACATATCTTAAATTGTTGATGTTCCTTTCTCCAATTTTCACGCCTCCTTCCTCTGAGCCTAATCCTGCTTTACATATATATGATATGACTTCAGCATACAAATTAAACTGGAGGAAAAAATGTTGCCTTGCCTGATTCCCCTTGCCAATTGGAAACCTTTCCATTTCTCCATATTCTGTCCTGATATGTCCTCTTGTCCTGAGTACAACCTGCACATCAAGACAATCAGTAGTTGTGGCACACTCATTTCTTAATGAGCAATCCATAGTTTTTCATGATCTACACCAGTGATTCCCAAACTTTGGTCCTCCAAGTGTTTTGGACTTCAACTCCCAGAAGCCCCAGCCAGCTTAGCCAGCTGTCAGTAATTCTAGGAGATGAAGTCCAAAATATCTGGAGGACCAAAGTTTGGAAATGACTGATCTACACAATCAAAAGCTTTGCTATAATCTATAAAGCATGATCTGTTCTTCTTCTGAAATTCTTTGGTGAGCTCCATTAGCCAAAGTATGTTTATAATATAAGCACCAGTGCCTCTTCCTTTCCTGAATGCAGTATATACATTTAGCATTTTGTTCTCCATATATGGTACAGTTAGCCCTTTCTATATGCAGGCTTGCCATCTGCAGACTGGAATATCCACTGATGTTCCTGCCCATTCTTTCCAAAGATGTGTGCTAATGTGGCTGAGCACATGGTTTACTGCCAGTGGAAACAACATAATGAAGCCCCACAGTTTTTAGCATCCATGGGGGAGGGGGTCTGGAATGGAACCCCCACAGATACAAAGGGCCATCTGTAAAAGTCTTTGCTGTAGAATTTTGAGCATTGCTTTCTTTGCGTGGGAAATTAATAAATGATCCTGTGATTACCACAATCCCTGGTGTCCCCTTTCTTGGGGAATGGAATGTATATTGAGCATTTTCAATCTGTGGGCCATTGTCAGGCCGAAACTAGCATGCTGCACCACCATGGCAGCCACCTGTGCACATGGGGGTGGCGCCATGATGATGCAAGTGTGGCTCAGCATCTGCACATTGCAGCACCGCATGTGCATCATGGATGTGCCACAGTGCGCTGATGGCTCACTGATGGAGGCACCTGAGTTTTAGCGGAGGGAGCCTGTGTGTAGTTTTTTGTGGGTTTTTCGGGCTATGTGGCCATGTTTTAGCAGAGTTTCTTTCTGAAGCTTCGCCAGCATCTGTGGCTCGTTTGCATTAGCCTCGTCAGAGAATACTTTGCCTGGAAAAATTGGGTGTATATATACTGTGTGAGCATGTGTATTGTTCTGTGCTGATGGCTGGCCTCAGCCTGGGAGGCTAATGCAAACGAGGATTAATGTCTGCTAATTGGTGATCATTATCTGCTGGGAAAGCCCCTGACTCTGAT
>NC_056523.1:141814161-141898222 GCF_019175285.1 Sceloporus undulatus | reverse complement strand
GAGAATACTTTGCCTGGAAAAATTGGGTGTATATATACTGTGTGAGCATGTGTATTGTTCTGTGCTGATGGCTGGCCTCAGCCTGGGAGGCTAATGCAAACGAGGATTAATGTCTGCTAATTGGTGATCATTATCTGCTGGGAAAGCCCCTGACTCTGAATGGTTTCCCATTTGCATTTGCTGAGTCCTTATTTTGCTATTCCTCAAGACTGGTAGCCAAATTTTGTTCACTTTAAGGGTTTCTTCTTTCCGGTTGAAATTGTCCAGGTGTTTGTGGATTTCAATGGCTTCCCAGTGCATCCTGACATGGTAGTGGTTGGCATGGTCCAGAACCTCAGTGTTTTCAAACATTATTTTATGCCCAGGATGGTTAGTGGCATGTTCTGCTACTGCTGATTTTTCTGGCTGGCCCAGTCTGCAGTGCCTCTCGTGTTCCTTGATTCTTGTTTGCACGTTGTATTTGGTGGTCCCTATGTAGACTTGTCCACAGCTGCATGGTATGCGGTAAACTCCTGCGGCTGCGAGAGGGTCTCTCTGGTCCTTTGCTGAGCAAAGCATTCAGTGTGCAAACAAGAATCAAGGAACACGAGAGGCACTGCAGACTCTATTGGTATGCTATCTGTTCCTGGTAATTTATTTCTCCCAAGTGCTCTGAGTGAATCTTACATTTCACTTTCTAAAATTGTGGGTTCATCTTCAGTTGATTCTTCCTTGAATGAATCTGTCACCATTTCATCCATTTTATATAGTTCCTTACTGTGTTGTTTCTATTGTCGTTTTATTTATACTTGGGCAGCTGCCACACTGCAGAAGTGAAGCAGTTTGACACAACTTTAACTGCCATAACTCAATGCTATGGAATTTTTGAGATTTGTAAGCTTGTGAGATATATAGAGATCCTTATCAGAGAGCTTTGTCAGAGAGCCTCACCAAAACTACATATCCAAGAATTCTCTCCCCATGGTATAATATCTTTCTGGCCCACTCGTCCTCCAAGAAGCTTAGGGTTGCCAAGGATCTGCCCTGCTCATCACAACAACTCTGTGAGGCTGAGCTGAAGTGTCTCTCATTGATTGGCCCAAAGCCACCCAGTGAGCTTCATATTGAGCATTCCAGCCACACCTCAGTGACAGGCAGCTATCTCATCTACAAGTGACCATTCTTCAGACATACCTGTCTCAATAGTTCTTCACACTGCGACCTTTGTTGTTGTTGTTTGCCTTCAAGTCATTTCCAATTTATGGCGACACTATGGGGTTTTCATGGGGTTTTCTTGACAGGATTTGGACCTTGTTATTAAAGAGTTAAATGGGCCTAAATAGACCTACACATGCAATAGGCTAATAGCTAGACTTGGAACTTGCCTCCTCCTCACTACAACTGGCAAATATTCTTGACAAATATGATGGCCACATTTTACAACTATTATCAGGGCTGTACAAATATTTCCAGACATCTAGTATTTGTCTTCAGCATTTGACATGCAAAGATTTTGCTGCAGCAGTTGACAGATTTGGCAGCATTTGACAACTGGCACATAACAGCAGTAACTATTTGAACATATCTGACAACTGACCTATAAAACAATGTATTCCAGTTTACATTGAAGTAATTCACTTCCTAGCCAACCAATCAGAGAAGGTCAATTGGCAACAATTTAAACTCTTATATACTGAATTTAAATGTCAAATTTGACATCACAATCTGATTTTTTTTACAAACTTGAAAATGTAGATAATTTTAAATATTTTTTTGTTTCAATTGTACATAAATCCCTTTGCTTTTAAAAAGGAGGCAGTGGTTACTGTTTGATCTACAGCACTACCTTTGGCATAGTTACTGAATTGAATGCAGACTTGGGTCCTGTCTGCACTGGCCAGGATACTCTGAGAGTAGCCTGGAGTATTATGGCTCTGGGCTGCCCCAACCTCTCCCCATTACCTGAGACCATTCATTCTGACACCAGGCAGCTATTTACATGTGTGTTACACTATGCCACCCATCCTATCCGCACCACCAGTGGCTTCATTCTAAGTATCTCATTCTGACCTCAGCAATGCAACAGAAGGCACAGCAGGATGTGTTTCAAACAGCCCAGTGTCAAAACAGTGTCAGAAAGATCCAGAGCAAACATTTTAATGTGTGTGAAGAAGGGTATATTCTGGTTCTGGTGCTGAACAGGCGGGGTATCACCTGGCTTGCTTGAACAAGAAACAGTGTTTGGACCATGCACTGTCCAGTCTTTCCACCAAGATGATGGGGGATGCCCTTTTATTTGGCCCATGCAGACAGGGCCTTGGTCAATGCTTACAGCAGACCCTTCAAATCAATGGATTTACATTTGTCATGTGTCTCATTTATCACTGTGTCTCCTTTCAATGAATCTGCTCTAAATCAAACTAAATCCAGTGAATTCAAGCCACTGCTTGGATTTCTGAGTGAAGTACAAAATGAAACAAATGCCAATGTTAGAACAGCTCAGGGTGTAACCTCATGAGGTCCTGTGCTCTAGTGAAAAATAGCCAGTGTTAGTACACAGCACACATTGTGGGAACAAATCCATCATTTGCCCAAGTCCCAAAAGTAATCACAACAAATGCTCTTAAAATACATTGCTTTTTTACAGTTTAATCGTGCACATATCCAAATATGGACCTACAAAGCTTGCTGAGATTTCCTCTTACCCCCTTTGATAAATATTTTTTCATGAGGAGATGCTGAATGCTTACTGGATATCAAGATGGCTCTCTCTGGATAGAGGATGGTAGAAACAACGGTGGCAAAGTGAAGGACTGAAGCTGAAGCTGGCCCTTCCCCTTTTCTCTCTGTTTCTTCTTCTTCTTTCCTCCTCCTGTCATTCGTTCTCCTCCTTTCCCCTGGTTTTCGTTCCTCAGAAGGAAAGAGGAGCACCTTGTGTTTAGCTGGGGCTGCCTAGGTTGCCATGTAAAACTCTTTTCTACACTGGGCCCACAGCTGCCAACTGCACTTTTCTCTCTGGAGCTTAGGACTGATGGAAATGCCTGGGCCTAACCCTGGGTTCAATAGAAAACTTCTGTTTTCAGAGCTTGTGAAGGGGAAAGAATGTTTGCGTGCGCACACACACACACACACAGAGGAGAAATGTGCAACCTTGAGACATAAATGAAGCAAATTCATCTCCCTACTTAGGATCTTTGAAATCTCTCACTGAAGCAAATACTGTATAGGAAAATGAATAAAACAAATGTTATGATTTTACAGGGGTTTTCCTATGTGCTTGGGGGAAGAGACACCTGCTAGATGGAGAACAATAGGGCTTTGTGCACCACAGCACTTGGGATTCAGGTAGAGAGACTGTGCACTGATAAAATGCTCAGTCACTGTTTGTCTCTGGGATGCATGATTGGCTGTGTACACATTTGTAATGTGGACAGAAAGGAAAAACAAAATGTGTTTCGGTTGTATGCTGAGCTACTTTCTCATTATTCATTTCTAAATACATCTTTAGAGTTGCCCATCATGGTTAATGCCTTTTATCTGTTGCCATTTTCCATTAAAAAAAAACCCCACCCCACTTCCCAATATCTTTTTCGATCTCTTGCAAAATCAGAGGAAAAGGAGTTTCTTTAACCAAATGAGAATCCACCTGGAAGGACGGGGGAGGAACCCTGCTTTTAAAGTTCAAAGAAATCTGGAAATAATTTGCTTTTTATTAGCTTTCATTTCCAGATACTTCTGAACTCAGGTCAGGCTGTGACAGGGAGCAAATTTGTCAAACTGTCACAGGGAGGCTTATTTTTTTCCTTAAGGGAGCCAATTCTGATTTGTAGAATAGCTGCATCCAAGATATTTTAGATGTGTCTATGAGGATGTGAGTGCACTCTAAACCCTAAAGCGTTTGTGCAAGACATCCATGTACACGTAAACTTCAAGATTTTATTTTGCATAATTTTAGTTGCTTTCCGTGACTGGCAATAGGGGTGAGGATCTCTGGATACCTACCAAAGCCCACTGCAGGGACCCCACCAGACCTTGAGACAGACACAATGCTGATGATGTGTACATTTTAAAGGCTGGTGCCTCCAAATTTTCTCAATTTATTGCACTGCCTCAATGGGAATACTGCAACTCATGAGAAACTGGAAAACAATCCTAATGATCTTCCCACCACCACTACCTCAAAAAGTTGCTGAACATTTCTGGCAACTCTTTAGGACACTGCTGTTTACTTTTTCTACTACCACAAAGGCTGGAAAGAGCAGGCTCAGTCCTCTGAGATACTCTGTTGGCAGCAAAAATTAGGTCAATGCCTGGGAAGAGGGACAGGGCTGTGCCTAGTCACCCTGCCTCTACATCACCAGGTCTTCTCATCCCAGCACCCTGAAGTCCCTCAGTTCTTCATAATTAACTGTCAGGGATAAAGGGACACTCTTTATTCTCATGCAGTTCGGCAAAAGGGGCATCATTCTTCTACCCATTCAGGCAAACACCTGAACAGGAATTATATCTCACCTGGACGACATTCCTGTTTCTGACTTGGTTTTATTTTTTCCTGAGTCTCCAGTAGGGGTTAGATGGGGAAAATAAAGAGAGGGAGAGAGAAGACAGGCTACCAGTGACAGCTGGTGGTTTCCATGCCAGTGGGGTGGGGAATCTGTTGTAGATTTTAGGACTATCTCACACCACCTCCATTCTTGCTGCAATCTCATTAATGACAGGAAATGCATACATACCAGTTTGGGAGCACTCCCTATTGCATAACCCTCCATTAGCATGACTGGGTTGTTGCTGACCCCTCATGCTCTCTTCCACCCTTGTCCTAAACCTGCCTCTTTGCCCCATGCCCTATCCAGCATGGCTTGCAATTGTGTGGGTGTTGTTTTTAAAACATAGTTCTGGAGTTATGCAAATATGGTTTAACAAAAAACAAAAGGAAAGGAAAGAAAAAGAAAGAGTAAAAAACAAAAATAGTGAAGGGAAGGGGAGACAGACACTACATGACCACACAATTCTGAAACTGCCATAGGAGTGACTTACTACACCTGAGAACTAACTCTATACCAGCACTATTGGGGGCTTATTGACAGTGTTTACCATCAATGGCAATGTACAGGCTAACCATGCTTTGAAGACAAGACAGCAATGAGAGGGAGATGGTGTCATGCAACTGGTATGGCCAAAGGGATTATTATCACTCTTTTATGGTGGTTTAAATGCTGTGTGTGATAAAATCCTTAGTCAAAAGGAGTTCTACAGGGTCCTGAAACCTACAAAATGAGTTAAGCACCTTAACAGATATTTCCTTTGACTTCTGGGCTAAAATCCACAACAGATTAACTAGTCCTGTGACATGGGAGATACCCACCAGCCCTGCAGACCAGTACATATTTGGTCAGGTTGGTCAGTGTGGTTGAATCACTTTAGTGAAAGCAAAACTGGCTCAAATTCTTATGTTGGATATTTGCCTTCGAGCAGTCACTAGGCAAAAAAGGCGGCAGGGAGAGTGAAGCTTATTATTACAAGGGCCCTGCTGTTCCTGAATCTGTGCACCACATTAATGCCAACAGTGCTGGCCAGCCTTTGACAAACCTATATGTCAAGCATATACCTATACAAATTAAGCATATTTGCAGGTATTTAGCTTGTGTGGTTTCTTTACAAGCTGCACTGCTGCTGGCGCTGCCACCGCTACTTAAGAAATATATAATTGCATGAACTAAAGTGGCACAATACGGAGGCTACTGGAGCTGTTTTGCATTTCTGCACCTTCTTCTTTCTGCCTAGGCTAGCAAGAGAACAGCTATTCTATACCAAGCATCAGCAACATAAAGAGAGGATACAAAATAGTCAGTTCTGTCACAGGTGCAGTCAGTTATAATGTTATTCTGGTTATAAAGGCTGGGGGGCTTTTTATTATTTTATAGGCTACACTTCCTCAGGAATAATCTGTGGGGGAACCTGTGGGGGACTGGGGAAGGGAAAACCAGAACCAAAAATAGTCAGGGCCATTCCCACTCCTACTCCCTCCACCTCTGCCTTGCCACCACCTTCCCCTCCCTTTTCTGCCACCTCTCATCTCCTCTCCTCTCCTCATAAGTCTTCATTCTTACCCATCCCCATCAACCCACTCTTGCTAGTAGGCCTTACTTGCAGAGGCCTTTTAGAACAAGACCAACAGAGTATCTGAAGTTAGGCGGAAGGCCTTATGGAATCCTAGGCATTGCCATACCCTCCCACTGTCCTAATCTGGCAGGGACAGTCTTAATTAACCTTCTGTCATTCCACTGTCTCAGCTGCTTTTAAAACATACCAGTTCTTGCTCCACCTCCAACTTTTGCCCTTTGTCCTCAGCTTAATTTAATTGCTGCAAAATGAGTTCAAAGTGCAAAGTGTTTACACTCAGTTAAAACAAGGAGGAGATGAAGACTAGAGTTTTGCTCTTCCCAAGAGACTCAGGCAAAAACGCACTGCTGAAATTGAATCCAACTTGTGTATTCTTCTTCATGAATAATTTTTGTCATCTTGACCACACTTGGCCACAGGTGGCCCAGTTTTCATCTGTGAAATGCTGGATGATGTGGGTTGTCTACTTTTACTGTACATGAGGAAATCTGGGTTCTTACTAAAAGGACCCAACTATAGTGCTTTTCACTTAGGAAAAGAATCAGAATCATAGAATCATGGAGTTGGAAGAGACTACAAGGGCCATCCAGTTCAACTCCCTGCCATGCAAGAACACAGAATCAAAGCACCCCCAACAGATAGTCATCCAGAATGAGACTCCACCACTCTCTGAGGGAGTGTGTACCACTCTTAAACAGTTCTTATTGTCATGACGTTACTTCTAATGTTTAGGTGGAACCTCTTCTCCTGTAGTTTGCATCCATTCCTCTGTGTACTAGTCTTTGGAGCAGCAGAAAACCAGCTTGCTCTATCCTCAATATGACAAAAATATTTCAAATATTTAAATAGGGCTATCTTATCACTTCATCACCATCTCTTCTCCAGGCTAAATCTACCCAGCTCCCTAAATCTCTCCTCACAGGGCATGGTTTCCAGACCATTCTAGTCACGCTATGGACATGCTACAGCTTGCCAACATCCTTTTGAAATTGTCAAGATCCTTTTTGAATGAGTGTAGTAACTATCTCCATGATTATAGAAAAGAATTTGGAGAAGTGACTACCAGCTATCTTGAGCTTTCTAAGATCAGAGTCTCTCTCTCTCTCTCTCCTTACACACACACACACACACACTCTTGTCTCTCCATATTCGCTAGGGTTAGGGGCACAAGACCCTGTGAATATGGAAAAACTGCAAATAACAAAAACACCATGTTTTTACCTGAGAGGACACCTCTCTAGGAATCTCTAGGTCCTCCACTAAATATCTGTGGTCAATGTCTTACAGACACTGACCATAGAACTGCACCGGAGGAGCTACAAATGACTAGTGGAGTATTCTCTCTAGGAATCACTAGGTATTTCAGTGCACCTTTTAGTTAAAGTTGACTAAAGAGTTGCATTGGAGGACCTAGATATTCCTAGAGAGAACATATTAATCATATCTGTGAATAATCAAACCCACAAATATCAAATCCACAAATATGGAGAGATGACTGTAAATATATATATATTCTTTTACTGTCCTGCTTTTAAGTCCCATTTTAGCAACTTTGGTTTGTTTTTAAAAAGTTGACTACTGTCTGAAATTAAAGTTGAGAGGATTTAAACAAATCCAAATGAATGCAAAGGTTTCATAGGAACTAAAAGAAACAGAGAACATTTCTAGAGCTAGAGTCCCAATTCTACACGGGATATGATTATCAGTTCAGAAAGAATGCTGGTTAGTCAACCTCCCGCCTTGCCCTCGTGAGCCTTTCAGTCACCCCATTTACAAATATCAGAAGACGCAGTAACAGATTTGATCTAGTTCAGTCCCCTTTCACATAACCCTCAGGACTCCTCTTATGCCTAAATGCTTGGGAAACCCAGGGCTTCAGTCACACGGGTGGGGGCAGGGACTCCAATCAAAATATCTCTGTGTGTGTGTGTGTCTGGGTAGGCCTTCCATGCAACTTGGCCTTCATGCAGAATCACCCTGGCTCTAGATTAACCCTTTTGTAACCATTTCACATTTCCTCCAAAAGCAAGCGACAGATGGATTTTGATTATTAAACAGCTACTTTTACTCAATATGGCACTAAGTTGCTACCATTTGTCTTCAGGGTTTGAGGACAAAGGGAAAGGATTCCTTGAGGTCTGATCTTCTGGCCATGAACAGAAGTCTCAAAGGGCATACTGTCTACTGGGTTTTAAACTGGCACTGATACATTATTCAGAGAAAGCCCTGCAGATACACAGTCCAACCTATCCTTTGGGTTATCTTACGGCTGTCGCAGCAATTGGCCAGGAGGATAAAAATTTCAGCAAATTTCTGGTGAATTGACATCCCTGCTGGTTATATGCTTAACTTGCAAGTAGCGTGAGTATGTCTCCACTGTACAGAGCAGAGTCCTCTGTCTAAAAATCTGAGGAGTGTCATCTGATAAAAAATCTATCTGGTCCAAGCCTAGTTTAAACATCAAAAACCATAAGGAGGGAAAGCTGGCATCCTGAATTTGCTTTCTGATAGCTGTTACATCTTGACAGCATACAGAAAAAGTAAAGCATACAGGTCACCTGTTCACATTCTTCTCTGCTATGGTGAAATGGCCCATTAAAATTAATGCATCAAAATTTGCATCTATGCCTATAAAACAAAATGAGCAAAATTTTATGCCATTTTTAATTGCCATAGTTCATCTTTTTAAGTAAACAGTACATACCACTCCAGCATTTCTGTGAACATAATTATATACACTGCAACTGAGTTTGGAACTGGAGGCAATGGAGGAGGAGGAGGAGAAAGAGGAGGAAATGGGAACAGACAATGACAATAACAAATTCATATATATATATATATATATATATATATATATATAGTTTATTAATGCTTAAGCCAAAGGCCATTCGCATAATATATATTTAAAACCAATCACAAAATTTCAGTATTGCAAAATACTACATCAGTTAATTTAATAATTAACATCCGAATCTTATGCTTTAGATTTAAAAAAACAATTCCAAACAATTAACTAAAACATCATTAAAAACAACTTGATGGATTAGATAAGATCGTCCCTATGGCAATCAACTGCAATGTCTGCTATGACTCTGGATTCCTGTATAGAAATAACCAATGCTCTCTGAAACACGGAAGGCAAACTGTTCATGAATGAATATACTACATTTTGACCACTTCCAGTATACAAATTACCTACTGGAGGAAAAAATGCTAGTGGGACCGGGCTTCTTTGTAGATACTTTAGGTATAAAGATTCAAGAAATGGGAAAACAAAATCAGATTTAAAATGGTGTACAAAAACACAATTGAAGTTATAAGAAGTTTACACAGGAAGGAAGCAACATTTATTGTTGTTAACTGTGGCAATCTCAACCAATGGCAACCCTGCTGAGACATCTCCACGACCTTCTGTTCTCCACTGCTCTGCCCAGCTCCTGCAAACTCATGCTCGTGATCTCTTTAATAGAATCCATCAATCTAGCATGCGGCCTTCCTCTCCTTCTACTCCCCTTCATCTTTCCTAGCATTATTGTTTTTTCCAATGATTCATGCCTTCTCATGATGTGCCCAAAGTATGCCAGCCTAAGTTGTGTCAGCTTGGCTTCCAGGGAGATTTCTGGCTTGATCTGCTCTAGGACCCATTTGTTTGTCTTTTTGGCTACCCATGGAATCCTCAGCACTGTTCTCCAGTGTGAAGTCAAGGACCAGAGAGACCCTCTCACAGCCGCAGGAGTTTACCGCATACCATGAATCTGCAGACAAGTCTACATAGGGACTACCAAAAGCAGTGTGCAAACAAGAATCAAGGAACACGAGAGACATTGCAGACTGGGCCAGCCAGAAAAATCAGCAGTAGCAGAACATGCCACAAACCATCCTGGGCATAAAATACTGTTTGAAAACACTGAAATTCCGGACCATGCCAACCACTCCCATGTCAGGATGCACAGGGAAGCCATTGAAATTCAAAAACATCTGGATAATTTCAACAGGAAAGAAGAAACCCTTAAAGTGAACAAAATTTGACTACCAGTCCTGAGGAATAGCAAAATGAGGACTCATCAAATGCAAATGGGAAACCACTCAGAGTCAGGGGCTTTCCCAGCAGATAATGATCACGAATTAGCAGACACTAATCCCCTTTTGCATTAGCCTCTCAACCTGAGGCCTGCCATCAGCACAGAACAATACACATGCAAATCACTCCGGCATTCCCAGGCTCACACAGTATGTATGTGTATGTGTGTGTGTGTGTGTGTGTGTGTGTGTGTGTGTGTGTGTGTGTATATATATATATATATATACACATATATATATATACACACACCCAACTTTTTCCAGGCAAGCATTCTCTGAAGATGCCAGCCACAGATGCTGGCAAAACATCAAGAAGAAACTCTTCTAGAACATGGCCACATAGCCTGAAAAACCCACAAAAAACTCTTCTCCAGCATCACATCTCAAATAAACTGATTTTCTTCCTGTCTTCTTCCTCAACTGTCCAGCTCTCACATCCATACATGGTAACAAGGAATACAATGGCTTGTATGATTCTAACTTTTGTGCTCAATTGTACATCTTTGCATTTTAGAATCTTTTCTAGTTCTTTCATTGCTGTGCTCTCCATTCTTAATCTTCTTCTGATTTCCTGCCTGCTGTCACCATTCCTATCAATGTTTGAACCCAGATATGAGAACTATTTTACTATTTCTATTTCCTCATTGTCTAGTATGAATTTGTGTAGGTTCTCTGTAGTCATTACTTTTGTTTGCTTAATGTTCAACAGCAAGCCTACCTTTGCACTTTCTTCTTGGATCTTCCTTAGTAATTGTTCCAGGTCTCTGAGGTTTTCTGCTAGTATTATGGTTTCATCAGCACATCTCAGATGATTGATTTTCCTTCCTATTTTCACTCCTCCTTCTTCTGTGTCCAAATTTACTTTTCTTATAATATGTTCTGCATATAGGTTGAATAGGGAGGGTAATAAGATGGCAGCCTTGTCTGACTCCTTTGACAACTGGGAAACATTCTGTTTCTCCATATTCTGTTCTGATAGTAGCCTCTTGTTCTGAGTACAGATTCGTCATAAGGACTGTCAGATGTGTTGGCACTCCCATGTCTTTTAAGGCTTCCATAGCCTTTCATGATCTATGCAGTCAATGGCTTTGCTACAGTCTATAAAGAACATGCTGATGTTCTTTTGAAATTCCTTGGTGTGTTTAATTAGCCATCCTGTGTTTGCAATGTGGTCCTGTAAAGGGGTGGAGGACTAGGATTGGGTTGATCGGGCAGAGGAAGAAGAGGGAGGGGTTGGAAGACTGAAGGATGATGGGGATTGGAGTCCAGAAGGCGCTGGAAGAGCGAGATAGGTTGATGCTGAGCTGGGCAAGGAAGGAGAGGTGGACATACCCCTGGAGGGGGAGGGCTGGGGCCCATGAGATATAAGGAGAGAGGGATAGGCGGAGTGGCGGAAGAACCGGGCGCAGTGAGGCAGATGCGAGAGGCAAGGAGCGTATAATGAGAAATACAAGTCGAGTGGGTGCCTGATAACTTTACAAGCAGCTCATGGCCGCCCTCAGGTAGGACCGCACTTAGCAGTAGTTTTACAAGACCCGCGCTGGGAAGAGGAGCTGGGTACTTAGGCCAGCAGAGAGGGTGGAGGTCCATCAGGGTCCGGACAAAAGAGCCTGGAAGGAACCTGGTGGGACCCCAGAGGACAACGCTGGGAGTACAGACCCCAACCATGTGACCTTGAAAAAGCAGAGATAGAAAGAGTGGAGAAGGGAAACCGCTGGTGGGAGCCCCTTTACTCTGAAGACAAAGAGTGAAAGAGGGGGCAGAGGTTTGAAAACGAGATGTCTGAAGAAAGACTCAAAAGCCTTAGTTAGTTGGAGGAGGCTTCTTTGTGCTATCTTAAGTTATTAAAGTTTGTTTGTTTTCAAGCAAGTGCAGGTTTCACGTGTGTCTTTACAAGGGAAGATGGACTCCAAGGGAGCCCCGCCCACAGGTCCCTAGTGCCTCTTGCTTTCCTTAAGCCTGCTTCTACCTCTGGGATTTCTATCTCCATATATGGTTGGAGTCTATGTTGCAAAATTTTGAGCATAATTTTGCTTGTGTGGAAGATTACCACTATGGTCCTATAGCTGCAACAGTCTCTTATGTCTCCTTTTTTGTGGATGGGGATGTGTATTGATCATTTCCAATCTGTTGGCCATCGTTTTGTTTTCCATGTCTGTTGACATATGTTGGTTAGCACTAGAGTTACCTCTGGCAATGTGAATTGCAACAGTTCGATTGGAATATCATCTGTTCCTGGAGACTCTTTCTTGCCATTTCTCTTATTGCAGCTTCCACCTGGCTTTTTAGAATTTGGGGTTCATTTTTGTATGGCTCTTGGTTCCATGTGTCCTTCATGTTGTCATCTCTTTTATATAATTCTTCTGTGTATTGTATCCAACGTCTTTTTATTCCTTCCCAGTGTTGAATTATCTTATTTTATTATTATAGAGTGTCCTGGTCCTTGGTTTGAACTTTCCTTTGAAATTTCCCGAATCTTGTGGAATAGGTCTCTCATTCTTCCTTTTTTGTTGTTGTCTTCTATTTCTCTGTATTGGTCATTGTAGTAGTTTTCTTCATCTTTATGCACTAGTCATTGTTGCATTCATGGTTCTTAGTTTATTCCTATCTACTTTTTGTTTTGTTTCTCTTCTTACCTTTATTGCTTATAGGGTTTATCTGCCGTCCATGGTTTATTCTCTTTCTTTTTCTCTGTTGGAAGTGTCTGCATTCCTCTTCAATTATGGCCCTGGCTTCAGGCCAAAGCTCTTTGGTTCATGGTCTATTATGCTTAGTAGGGCAAATCTGTTCCTTATATTGTCAAAGAATTCTGTGGAGATATTGTTTCACTGGGTAATGGTAGCTACACACTGCTGTTGCTTTTAATCTGTCATAGTACGAGCAAAAAAGAAAAGAAAAGAAAACTCAGAATCAAGCAATTCTTTAAGAAAAGGTACACGTGTGTGGGGGTAATACTCTGGGAGACCTTCCAGAAGCATGAATCAGGTTCAAAACAGGTTGAAGGTTTGCTGCATGTATTCGCCTGTTGCAGGTTAAGGGGGTTCCTGCTAGCAGTATAGAGGCAGTGAGGCTATTATACATTGAGTCACTGGCAGTACTCACTGTTGTCCTAGGTTTACAGTTGGGCTTCTTAGTCTAACACCAGACAACAGGAAAAGATAGTGAGGCAGGGCAATTCCTCCAACCTTTCATTTTTCCCACGTTTGCAGAATTTATAGCATATCCTCCAACTAAGTGTCCCAATCTGTCAGGGATGGTCCTGGTTAATCTTCTCCCATCCCACTTTCTCAGTTGCTTTTGAGATGTTCCAGTTTCTCTCTCCTTCTCCCCTTTCCCCCTTTCCCCCTCAGCTTAATTCAGTTGCTGCAAACTGAGTTCAAAAGTACAAAAGTAATTTGCATTCAATTAACTCGGCAGCAAAGGAGAGAAAAGGAAAGGAAAGGAAAGGGCAGAATCTTGCCATTTCAAACAGGCAAAGCAAACAGCTACAATCACTCCTAGCCTTTGTGTTCTTCCTCATTAATAACTTTTGCCACCTTGACCACATTCTGATATTGTTTAGCCCCACACATCCCAGTTTTCACCTGTGAAATGTTGGAGGATATGTTACAAGTTTTTCTCTCTAGGCTATTTCAAAGCTCGGCTGCTAATGTGATTTCCCAAAATTTGCTGATGTCCTGATTTCACTTCCTGTGAAAATGTTATCAATATTTTCAGGGGAGGTGGGTTGTTATCTACTGAGATGACCAAAGGTTTCTATTGTTTCTTGGCTTTTAAGGTTTTTGTTTTAAAAACCTTATGTAGCTTTCTACCAGCAGCATTTCCTGGAACATCTTGCAGGAGTGACATGACAGGCAGGCCATCCCCAAGCCACCTCAAAGAGTGTGGCCAAAGAATAGTTATTGAAAGCACCTCTTGATGCAGTGAGAGCAAAACGTAAGGGCTCTTGTTAAAATGTGTTTTTGGTTTGTTTGTTTATTAATTTATTTTTGGTTTAAAGCAAGGAAAAATGAAATTGCTAGTGGTTACTTCATTTTTATGCCCACATGGAGATTTTCTTCAGTCACATCATACCCCCCAAATGTCCAGATATAGAAGGAATAGTCTCAATTGATCATGCCATCTCACTTTTCAGCTACCATTAAAATGTCCCCTTTTCTTTCTCTTCCCCCCACTTTTCCTCTTTGTCCTCGGTTGCTGCAAACTAGGTTCAAAGTGAAAAACAATTTATATTAGTTTAATTCAACAGAACGAGAGGAGAGGGCAAAAGTTTTCCCTTCTCTGATGGCTGAGGCATAAATAAACTGCTGCAGCCTCTCCTAGCTTGTGCGCTCTTCCTCATTAATAACACTGGCCATCTTTACCACACTCTAGGTTGCTTGATCAAACATATCCTGGTTTTTCTCAGTAAAATGTTGATGACAATGTTAGACTTGGGGCTGACATGGCACTTGCTGTCCAGACATATGCAGACTGCCCTTGCTTGTCTTGATCTCCATCATGGGGTGGTGAGGAGAATAAAATGTCTGGCCAAATACTCCTAATCACTCTTCTATACCCTCCAGCTACCATTATCACTACCACCACTATAAACTTTTTAAAACCTTGGTTGGGAAGTTGATTGAGAATTGACTTTACACACAAAACCGAGCACATCTGTTAGACCACTCTTCAGGGAATGCTGATTAATATCCATGGAATTATATGACGCTGGTTATTAAACTTGCCCCAAATGTCACACTAAGCCTTTCAGAATTCTGGGGCACATGAAGAGTAGGAAGCCTGAACCATCAGTTTCAGTTCCATGAATTCCCGTCTGAACTTCATTGGGCCAGTGTTCCTTCCATATTATGTTTACTGCTAAAATTTATTGTGGAAGGGTGTGTGTTTATGTGTTTGTATAAGGGATTGCGGGGAGAGGGAGGGAGGGAGTGTTGTTGTTTTTTTGTTATCAATAAGAGGTTTATTTCTGACTTAAATAGATGTAATATAAGTTACCCTTTTCTCTACTGTTTCTGAAAAGTAACAAAATTAATTCTGTTTAGTTGTGTATTTTCTCATATCTGAATGCTGTAAAGTACTAATCTGTGGTACCAAGCATACTGTCTTTTTACCCACCTCACTGTCACCTCAACACCCAGAAGATACACAAGACAGCAACAAAAAGCACAAGGTACTGTATAAGCCAATGCTTTGACTATGTGACATTTCTCCTCCACTGTTTAGTGAGGTCTGGCCTCTGTAACTGTAAAAGTAATTCAAGTAAATTATATCACACAAGGAGTAAAGTAGCCTCTCTTTAATGTATGATTATAAAGTAATGGTGTACCTTTGCTGCTGGAAAACAGAATTAATAACAAATTATTCATAGAACCATAGTTGGAAGAGACCACAAGGGCCATCCAGTCCAACCCCCCGCCATGCAGGAACTCACAATCAAAGCACCCCCAACAGATGGCCATCCAATCTCCCAAAGAAGGAGACTTCACCACTCTCCAAGGGAGTGTGTTCCACTTTTGAACAGCTGTCAGGAAGTTCTTCCTAATGTTGTGGCGGAATCTCTTTTCCTGTAGCTTGCATCCATTGTTCAGGATCCTATTCCCTGGGGCAGCAGAAAACAAGCTTGCTATATCCTCAATATTATATCCTTTCAAATATTTAAACAAGCTATCTTATCACCTCATAACCTTCTTTTCTCCAGGCTAAATGTACCTAGCTCTCTAAGTCTCTCCTCATAGGGCATGGTTTCCAGATCTTTACCATTGTGGTCACCCTCCTCTGGACATGCTCCAGCTTCTCAACATCCTTTTTTGAATTGTGGTGCCCAGACCTGGACACAGTATTCCAGGTGAGGCCTGACCAAACCAGAACAGAGTGGCCCTATTACTTCCCTGGATCTAGACACTATATTTCTATTGATGCAGCCTAGAATCGGATTGGCTTTCTTAGCTTCCACATTACACAGTTGACTCGATCAACTTGTGGTCTACTAGGACTTGAGTCTGTAAACATCTAGAAGGCAATGCCATAATCACAAAAAGTCAACACGGGTTTCAGAGAAACAAGTCATGCCAGACAAATCTGATCTCTTTCTTTGATAAAATTACCAGCTTGGTAGATGAAGGGAATGCTGTGGATATAGTATATCTTGATTTCAGTAAGGCCTTTGACAAGGTTTCCCATGACATACTTGCAAACAAGCTGGTAAAATGTGGGCTAGACAAAGGAACTGTTAAATGGATCTGTAATTGGTTGACCGGCCGAACCCAAAGGGTGCTCAACAATGGCTCCTTTTCATCGTGGAGGGAAGTGACCAGTGGAGTCCCACAGGGCTCTGTCCTGGGCCCAGTGTTATTCAACATCTTTATCAATGACCTGGATGACAGAATTGGGAGCATACTTATCAAATTTGCAGATGACACCAAATTAGGAGGAATAGCTAATACTCCAGAGAACAGGATCAACATTCAAAATGACCTGAATAGACTAGAAAGCTGGGCCAAAGCTAACAAAATGAAATTCAACACAGAGAAATGTAAGGTACTGCACTTAGGGCAGAAAAATGAAATACACAGATATAGGATGGGAGACACATTGCTGAATGAAAGTACATACATGTGAAAGGGATCTAGGAGTCCAAGTAGACAATAAGTTGAACATGAGTCAACAGTGCGATGCGGCAGCTAAAAAGGCCAATGCAATTTTAGGCTGCATCAATAAAGTATAGTGTCTAGATCAACAGAAGTAATAGTGCCATTGTATTCTGCTCTGGTCAGGCCCCACCTGGAATACTGTGTCCAGTTCTGGGC
Organism: Sceloporus undulatus; assembly: GCF_019175285.1. Taxonomy (NCBI): domain Eukaryota; kingdom Metazoa; phylum Chordata; class Lepidosauria; order Squamata; family Phrynosomatidae; genus Sceloporus; species Sceloporus undulatus. Next base: position 141,881,231 of record NC_056523.1, on the reverse strand, counting down.
ACCACAATTCAAAAAGGACATTGAGAAACTGGAGCGTGTCCAGAGGAGGGCGACTAAAATGGTGAAGGGTCTGGAAACCTTGCCCTATGAAGAACGACTCAGGGAGCTGGGGATGTTTAGCCTGGAGAAGAGAAGGTTAAGAGGTGATATGATAGCCCTGTTTAAATATTTGAAGGGAAGTCATATTGAGGAGAGAGCAAGCTTGTTTTCTGCTGCTCCAGAGAACAGGACTCAGAACAATGAATGCAAGCTACAGGAAAAGAGATTCCACCTCAACATTAGGAAGAACTTCCTGACAGTAAGGGCTGTTCGACAGTGGAACAAACTCCCTCAGAGTGTAGTGGAGTCTCCTTCCTTGGAGGTCTTTAAGCAGAGGCTGGATGGCCATCTGTTGGGGATGCTTTGATTTGGATTTCCTGCATGGCAGGAGGTTGGACTGGATGGCCCTTGAGGTCTCTTCCAACTCTATGATTCTATGATTCTATGACTTCTAAATCCCTTTCACACATAATCTCATTCAGCCAGGTATGAGTTAATTCATTGTGAATTACTTCCAAGCTCCAGATTGTACCGTAGACATTCATATTTCCTTAGAGTATCAGAGTTCCACAGAGAATAGGGGGTAGGCTGGCTGTTCAAGATGAGTTGCACACTTGTGAAACCTTGTTTTGACATACTACCGATTCTTCTCTCTGTTTTTATTTCTGCAGTGGTTTTTCACTGAAAAGTTCAGCCAAGATGCCCACCTGCTTAGCTTCAAAAATGCAGCTACAAAAGTTTACAGATGTTTGTGGCAAAACTTTCAGCTTCTGAAAGATGAGACTGACCAGAGATGAATAGTTAGTGTGTGTGTGTGTGTGTAGTGTGTGTGTGTGTGTAGTGTGCCTTCAAGTTGTTTCCAACTTATTGCTACCCTAAGGCAAACAATGGATAGCAGTTTCCATTACTGAAATTGAACTAGGGGTTAGATGGACCATTTCTAACAAAGGGAGAGTAGTTTTCAACTTTCCTCCCCTTTGAATAGCATCCTCATTTCTCAAACATTCCATCAAGGTTCTCTCTCTCACACTTTTTTTTTGCACCCTCTTCTAATAGTTTCCAGTAAAGGTGGCCTACATTTCCCTTGGATGCTGGCTCTCTTCATTAGCTCATTCTTCTTTATATTGTCCTCCTTTCAGAGACAGAAGCCTTGAGCCAACCGGAGGTTTAGATTTGCCTGCAGGGTATGTGGATGGAGAAAACTGCATTCCCCAGCATCATTTCATAACTGCTGATTCCAACACACACACACACACACACACACACACACACAGGCCATTTTATTGAGAAAACTCTCCTCACCTCCCCCTGCCCACAACCTCCTCCCTTGCTCCCTCCCACAGGATGCAATGAAGCTTTGAAGGGACCTCAGTGCTGAAAACAGTTTATCAATCAACTCCAGATGGAGGTTTTTTTCTCTCCAGCTATTGGCGGGGTGGGAAGAGATGGCGGGGTAGCCAGTCTGGCGCAAGACGGCCGGGTTATGGGAATCCCGTTTAGACTCTGGCAGAAGAACAGATAATAAAGGCAATGATCTAAACAGCAGAATGGAGTTCCCTCTGCTCTCTCGTCTCCATCAGCAGCAGATCTGTGCCAGAATGCAGCCTGAGCACAAAGGAGACACCCTTAACAAGGCGAAGGCCAACACAGATCCACTGACTTCCTCCAGTGTTCTGGATAGAATAAAAATCTACAGATTTGAATATATTAATATACATATTGACTCCGGTACCACAATTCCAATGGCAAAATGTGCATCTTTTGTTAGCAGAGTTATGTCCCATGCATACCCACCTCTTCCATGTTCACTCTCCCCCACACACAGACACACATTGGCTAAAATTTCCCACTTCATAGCCTTTCCCCTGATTGCACCATTGTAGGGCTTAACTACAGAAAAGGCGGCGGGGGGGGTAGATTTGTGACTTCAATGACAATGGAACATTCTACAGCCTGGTCCTTGAGTTCATACAATCACGCTGACAGTCCCACAGACACTTGCCTCTGAATACAGCAGGACTTATGTATGAGCAGTGATGGCCAGGGTTGCTCTGTTATTCCCTAAAATACTCATCAGACAGCCTCTGAGGATGCCCTTTAAAAATTGTAATGAAATACTTGTGGACAGCAACCAAGCTGTGGCAAAACTGATTTATCACTTCAGAACTGCACACAAGTGAAAACAGGCACTGCCTATGTTACTCTCCATGGGAGGCAACAGCTGCTCCCACCTACAAAAACCAACTTGTGAACAATGATAAATGCAACTGAATTTCAGGGTGCTTCCAGATGGCAACCACAACTGTGCGATTAGGAGAGGAACAGGAATTACCCCAAAAATGTACCATTAAAATCATGGGTGTTTCCTGCTGCAGTTGCAGTTGCCAATAATACTGGGCTTGTAGATCCATATCCTGTTACTTATTTGGGGTGAGATGTAATCTATGCAGGGAGAACCACAGTCCCAGTCTGAGTATATGGCAGAGGTCAGTCAGCATGTCAGTGCTTCCTTCCCCTTTTGTTTGGAAATGCTCTCAGGCTGCATTCATTCACACCAACACTTAAAGCACTTTTAACTCCCACAGCATTCACACTTCGTGCTTATTTGCATGGGGGTTTGAAGTTATTCAGAGTGCTTTTGCTTTAGACTTAACATCTGGGACTTCTGGATGCTAAATTAGTAAAGAACAAGAGAGGGCTGTGTGCAGCCAAATCACTCAAGATTAAATAATTGTGCAGAATAAGAAAAGAGTTGTTCAGCTTCAACCTCCCCACCCCGACCCCTGGCTTCCTCTATTAAATATGGGGCAAATTGGCCACAGGCTTCATAAAATGACCCTTAAAAAATAAATAGGGGGGAAAGAATGGAATTATGCTATAAGCTGCTTTTTTTTCAAAAAAGGATGGAGGCTGCAGGGGAAAATATTTAGCTCACAGTCTTCAGAAATAACTATAAACCCCATAAACAACTTTCTTCTTCTTCTTCCTCATCTTCTTTTTAAACTTAACTGCAATTGTATAAATACAGAATGGAAGAGGGACAAATAGCTCCAAACCCAAGGATGATGGGCTTATAGTCCAGCAAAGGTAACCTTTAAAAAACAGTTCCCAAGAAAAGATTTTTCTCCACAAGGGAATGCTGAAATATATACCACAACACTCTATGACAAGTGACAGTGCACTGGCAGCAGGGGAAATGAGACACAGGAAGAGGAAATGTGTTCCGTGCAGGCAGGAAGGGTAGTGGGTGGATGATTAGTAAGGAAGCAAAAGTGCAATTGGGGCAGGAATGCTCCAAGGGGAAAAGGGGGGGGGGTGGTACATTAAGGAGCTCATATTCATATTTCCACACTGGAACTAAGCATCCAGGTACTTGACTACTCCACCAGCATTGCAGCATTTGCACGTTCTCTTTTCACATGACTCACACGTATGCCTACTGGAAGCTGCAAAGTGGCAACTCTGAATGGACTGCCTAAAGGGCATGCAGTACTGAAGCCTTGCAAATGAGAGACCTTACACATTTATAAGTATGTTCTACAGTTTTGTCTTCTGCACCCCAGCTCTCTGTGGCAGTTATATTTTAAACACCTGCAGCAAACCTAAACTCACATCCTTTGCTTCAAGGTGGTCAACCCTAATGCCCTTTTAATGCCTTTAAATTTTTAAGCTATTTAAGGAGCACAGTTTTCAAACTGGTGCCACAAGGGTGTGTGCAAACTGGAGGCTTGTGTCTTAAAGCTGTGGTTTCCATGCTTGAAAGCTCTTTCACACAGAGAGAATTCAATGAAACTGTGCTTAGCATGTTGGGTGAGAGAAAGGAACGTTGGGTACTTACCGTGACACGTTCATTTCCTGCAGAGAAGGGTCCTGGCATCCTGTAATCTGAGTTTAGCTCCTCCTATTTGCTCCTGTAGGCAGGGACAATAAACAAAGACCGGCCCCTATATAGGGAGGAGCTAGCCCCCCTGAGCCTCAGTCAATAACAAGCCAAGCGACTAGTAAGGTAATCAAGGAACTGAACTTTAGTAACATCAGCTAAGGGTTAACTAGAACACCTTAGAAAAAACTAGTCCAAGAACAAACAAGAACTCAGAAAACCAATCCAGCAACAACAAGAAGAACAAGGCAGGTCCACCAACAGGCAGCCAGGGTCGGAGGCCGCAGGCAGCACCCGGGTGGGCAGGATGCCAGGACCCTTCTCTGCAGGAAATGAATGTGTCATGGTAAGTACCCAACGTTCCTTTTCCCAGCAGAGAGGGTCCTGTCCTCCTGTAATCTGGGATTTACAAAAGCCCTCTCGAACTGGGAGGGAGGTGCTGCTAGGAGACTGTGGCCCCCGACACAATCTGTTGGAGGGACCTCCTTCCAAATGATGCCACAGCGGACTGAGACACGTCCAGTTTGCAATGTCTTATGAAGGTCGAAGGCGACTTCCATGTGGCCGCCCTGCAATGTCTGACAGGGAGGCTCTAGTGGCCAGGGCTGCAGAGGTAGATGCACTCCTGATTGAGTGCGCCATCACCCCCTCGGGTGGAGAGAGATCAAGAGTTCGGTAGCTCTCTTGAATACAAGACCTGATCCACAGAGTTGAGGCAGATAACTTGTACCCCAAAGAGCCTGGAAAAAAAGGAAACGAACAACATTTCAGATGACCTTAAGGTTGAAGTCCTCTTGATGTAGATTTTGAGGGCTCTGCGCACATCCAATGTGTGCCAGGTCTTTTCCAAGTCATTCTTAGGACTGGGGCAGAATGAAGGCAGGAGAATGTCCTGTGACACCTGAAAGGCTGAGTCGACCCTAGGCATGAAGGTAGGATCTGGATGAAGGCACACTGAAACCGGCCTAAAATATACAAGTCATTACGTACCGACAGGGCCCAAGCTCTGACACCCGTCTGGCGGAGGTAATGGCCGTGAGGAAGATGACCTTGAGGGAGAGGTGTTTGAGGAAGGCCTCCCGAAGGGACTTGCTCGGCCCAACCGTCAGCGCCTTTAAGACCGTGTTCACACCCCAAGATGGAAAGTGATGTCTGGTGGGCTGGCCCTGTTGGAAACTCCCCTCAATAACCTATTAATGTGAGGATGGCTGCCATTCTAGCTGCTCTCGCATGGAGCAGAGCCAATGTGATGGCAGGCAACTGCCTTATAACCATGTTGGATCTAAGTCCCTTTTTAATGCCATCTTGGATGGACTATAGCAGGTCAGCCACTGAAAACCTGAAGCAGTTGATGAGAACTTGTCTAAGTGGTGGATTATGAGATCAATCAGAATAGAACCTGATCTAATCTGGACCTATGGCAGCTTCCAGCCTATCTCTGATCACCTTGTCAACTGGTTATAGCAATGAAGGTGATATTAAGGTGATTTCACTTGTAGCAATTAAGACTTAGCACTCTGAAAGAGGAATGTTAATGTCTGACCTCCAATTAAAATTTAAAACAATGTGCAGTTATTTACTGGAACATCTGTGAACCTGTGTAAAATAAGACTAATTCCATGGTTAGGCAAGGGAGACACTGGATTAACCTTTATCTCACAGACATTGGTGAATCCATGCAGAAGCATAGATGCACTCTGTGTTAACAGGGCATGTGGTCAGAATTAAGTCTGATTTCATCTGAGGATGAACTAGTCTAGAGACTTCAAAAATCACCCCAACTCCATGTAGCAGGCTATCATCAACCTGTATGAAGGTTGAGAGGTCTCCTGGCTGAATGAACTGCTGATTAAGGAGTCACGAAATGGGAACAGAGGGCCTGGCAAGGATAGCCCTCTGGTATCTAATTTCGAGGAGAGAATCTTCTCCACAAAAACGATCTGTCAAAGGAACACAAACCTAAATTTTAAATAGTATAGTGGGCCCTTGATATGTACTGGAGTTGGATTCAGGACTTTGCATGGACCCCAGATCCATGGAAGTTGAAGTCACAGAAAATATAATGGCATAGTAAAACGGAGTCTCCTGTATAAAATAGTAAAATCACAGTTTGTTTGTTTTTTGGAATATATATATATATATATATATATATATATATATTACAAGCTGTGCTAGCAGAAAAACAAGGCATAGGCACTGGGAAGTCCATTTTCCCAGCCTCAGAAGGCAGTGGACAATGGTGTTGTTTGGGCCAGACCTTGGCATGAAACCAAGACAGGGATAAGACACTCACCCACACAGCAGCTAACACCTTATAACCATAAAACCATAGAATCATGGAGTTGGATGAGACCACAAGGACCATCAAGTCCAACCCCCTGCCATGCAGGAAATCACAATCAAAGCAGTCCAACAATATGCAAAGGAATTTTGTAGCTTCCTGAGACCACTAAAAGAAAGAGATTGGCAGCATGAACCTTCATGGCCTTGAGCCCAATTCATCATATGCAAGATAGACCTTGTTACGATAGGCCTATCCAAGTCAGGAAGCAGCTGAATGGCAAGCCCATCAGCAGGCATTCTTATTTAAAATGCAACTATCTAGACAAGGTAAGAGGCAATTGTGGTCTTTGTGGCAGAGTCCTCAGGGCTCTGCAGGATGTCTGAATGGGATCTGAAGCAACCCCTTAGTAGAGAAACCTGATTATATTGTTTTAAAACACTCCTGGAGGAAGGGGAGATTCTCCCCCCATGGAGAGGAGTCTGTTTGTCTGTTTGTTTTTGATAAGTGTTTTTCTTAACCCCCTGTATTAGTGAGAACCATCTCATGGAAGAAACTGTATTTCTTTAGTTTCTTCCCTTTAATAGACATCTCTCCTATGAAAGAAGGGAAGGCAAGGGGAGCCACCTCTCCTGAGGCTAGCTGACTGAGGTTCCCTGTGTTTTATAACAGGAACATAACCCTTATGACAATAAAGTGGAGCTTGGTTGGTCACCTTAATCCAATGTATCTATCACCTCATATGAGATGTTTTACCAAAGATCCTCAATGCATGTAAGCATTAGAGGTCTGCTGAGTGACCAGAGGCCTTCTCCTTGCTTGAGTCACCCTGTCTATTAGCATTTAAATGAATCTGAATTGTTAAAGCTTATGCTCTTAATGGGAAGTGCTATGGCTGATAACAGTTTGCAGAAAGGAGGTAGAACCATGTGCTCATCTTATGTCTTAGGCTGTTCCAGCAAAGGCAAAAGGGCTCTGGCCCCAATGGAGACAGAGATGGAGGCCCATGAGGAAGGAAGAAAAATCATAATGTTGGCTTATGGCTAGCCCCTTCCCTTGTTGAATTAGTTTCCAGGCATCTTCTCTGGCCTGGAAAAAGGAGAGGGGGGTGAGCAGAAACAGCACAACTCAAACTTCATGGGCTAACAGTAATAAAATGAACACCAGAAAAAGTTAACCAGTATCGCTTGTAAATCTGAACCCCCCAGACCTGTTGGTCTGGGGGCTCTCCCCTCCTTTATTTGCCCCATCAAGGGAGGCTGCCTGGGCAGTAGCCTCTTCCAGGCACTGAGGAAACTGCTCCTGGGTTAGCAGTGACTGAAGAGCATTGCTAAACATGGGTAGATAGCTGCATATGGCCTGTAGTGTAGCCCTGATACTCACAGGGCACTTTGTTTTATTTATGTTTGAAACAGCCCCAACTTCAAGCTGGGGTTTACAAGTTTAGCCCTTATTATCTCAGGTAGGCTTTATAGTAACCTGGCTGCATGATAGAAGCTGGCTTGGTCCTCAACTCCCTTCCCACTTGCATAGGTAGCTGGGATGGGGAGAGGGGCTGCTGTGGGACATGGCTCCACATTCACCTGAGGTATGTCTGTATCCTGAGAAAGGGTAATCTCTGATGGAAAGGAGAGGCCAAGCGCTCAAGCTGCTCTCTCAAGAGTGCCATAGTTTGGGGCAGCCAAACACAATTGGGGGTGAAGGGAACTCTCCACCCATGATATCCACAAGTGGTTTAACCCTTTTTGTTGTTGTAATTTTTTGGGAGGGAACACAGGAGGATTTGTATCCATGTGCTCTCCCATAGTATCCTTGGGTTGGAAGATACCCCAAGGGTCATCCAGTCCAACCCCATTCTGCCATGCAGGAACTCTTAATCAATGCATAACCAATAGATGGCCCTCCAGCCTATGTTTAGAAGTGGGTGGCAGAGGCCATGCTCTCTCTGTGGAGGACATGAAGCCATATTGTGCTTTATTGTGGGATGGTCTGTGGCAGCCAAAAAAGACCATTTTAGAGTTGGAAGCTTCAGCTCCTGGTGGGCCAAGTCTAGCTTCCTTTACAGCCATGTGACTGTACAACATAGAAGAGGAGTCCTCTGCCTCCTTACACACCATCACATTATAAGAATTCAAAATGAAAGTGCAGGAGCCCTGGCAACACCACCATGTGCTTCGCAGTCTGCAAAAGGATCCCCCACACCTGTTGGGGTCCTGGGTGCTATTGGGGCCAGAGAAGGGAAGGAAGGGGGATACCAAGGGTTTATGTCCCCATCTGCCCTCCTGGCAGAGTCCCAAACCTTATGCTAGGCATAGTGTCTGCAATGGCCATGGCAGAGGCCTCATGGCCATGCCTGCCCCGAGCGAGGGCATTAGATCTGGCAACGGTTATTTGGTGGTTAGAGAGAGAGAGGGCCCCTGGTACTCACCTTTATCCTGTGTCTTCTGGCTGGCTTGACTCCCTGACGTTGGCCCTGTTTCAGGCTGTGCAGAGGTGATGTAGAGAAAAACCCTTGCCATGGCTTTTGGCTGGCCTGTCCCCTGTACTCTGGCCCCTGAATGGACTGAGCAGCGATGTTGAGAAGGGAAGTTTCCATAACTTCCGGACAGTTTCCTCACTGATCCCTGGCCTTAAACAGGCTGGGCAGAGGTGATGCAGAGAAATCCTTTGCCGTGGCTTTGGCTGGCCTGTCCTCTGAACTCTGGCTGGGCAGAGATGCTGAGGAGGGAAGTTTCCATGACTTCTGGCCAGTTTCCTCACTGATCCCTGGCCTTAAACAGGCTGGGCAGAGGTGATGTGGAGAAACAGAGACATGGAGGGGATACCCCTCACCATCTGTTCCCACGGCTCCCATGTGCTGCAATGCTGTTTGCAGAAATCTCCTGTGCTCCCACCATGAAAGGGGGGCAGCTTGGAGGAGAGGGAGAGTCATTGGCAAAGCCAAGACCTTTCTCCAATCCTGGGAGCCCTTGCCATGTTAAGTCCTTCTTCATGCTCCCAAGGCAGCAAGAGAAACGAAGAGAATAAAAGGACTGGAGTGGCAGTAGTAAAGAAGCTGCAGAGCAACAGCAAACCCATCCCAATGGGTTTCTCTCTGAAGCCAGCTCCTTCTGTTGAGCTGGCAGACCCTGAGCTAGGGAAGCCTGAGCTAAGGATGACCCTTCGCCAGTGCTCTTGGGGTCCTCTGCCATAGCCACCACCAAGGAAGGGGGGAAAGGCAGGAGAGAGGAGAAGGGAAGGCCAAGAAAACTCTCAAACCGCTTTTGGAGAAGAAAAAACCTTGCTGGCTCGAAGAGACACATCCTGCTAGGAGCATAGGCAGGAACAAGACTGAGGCACAGGGGGGCTAGCTCCTCCCTATATAGGGGCCGGTCTTTGTTTATTGTCCCTGCCTACAGGAGCAAATACAGTGGTACCCCGGGATACGAAATGATCGCGTTACGAAATTTCCGGGATACGAAAAAGTTAGATTGGAAAAAACTGTTCTGGGTTATGATATTTTTTTCGGGTTACGAAATTTATTTCGGCGCGAAATTCAAACGCAAAGCGCGGCTAGCGGCTTTCCAGCGCTAACGGAAAGCCTTTTCGGGTTGCGAAATTATCGGGTTACGAACGGAACGGCGGAACGAATTAATTTCGTAACCCGAGGTAGCACTGTAGGAGGAGCTAAACCCAGATTACAGGAGGACAGGACCCTATCTGCTGGGAAATGGTGACATTTTAAAGAAGTATTCATATGTGCATCTGTGCCTACACATGCATGTAGAGCCGCTAGCATAGGATGTGTATCTCTCTTCTAATACTGGTGTCTGAGGGAATCCAAGAAAGCAAGCTGATAAGTCAACCATAAGTAAAGTGTTCCCTTTCCAAGCTCCAGCACCAGAAGTTGAAATCTCAAATTGATATGGCAGACATATTATTGAGTGGATAGTCTCAAAATAAACTGATTATTTCACAGCATTTACTTCAGGTTATTACTATGATAAGTTTTGAGTTCAAGGTATTTAGTATTCGTTTTAGTTTCAACATGGAAATCATGGGGACGTGACATTCTATGATCCATAACAGCATGATTTATAGGTGCTCCATGCTTGGGCATCTAGATTATGGATAATGTATCCCCCCCCCCAGCTTTCATTGGCAATGCAAGGTTACCACTGTATTTGTACCAGTTTTTTTGTTTATAGCAGCGTAGTGAGACTTTATAGCAGCAAGTGGGGAAAAGATCCAAACTCTTCCAAGTCTCTTCATGTCTAGAAATCAGTTTGATGCAGATCATTTTACTGTAACTGATTATTGGGGTTGGGGGTTGGGAGAGATCTGAATGGTGTTTCTTGAAAGAGTTAGACCCAGAAGATCCATCAGGTAAGGTTCTCCATAATTACTTTGTCAGGAATGGTTCTGCAAGAGAAAACTGCAGGCTGATACAGGAGGTAAGCCAGGGATACCATACAGAAAGCATGCAATTAGACAACAAGACTTTTCAGATGTCAACAAAACCATGAGCTGAATCAAACAGATATATATGTCTATTAGAACAGGAAGCTAAGAAAAGCCATCTGTTAGAGACCAAAGAAACAGGAAATGAAGAGTAACCAGGTAGAACAAGGGCTGAGCTAGAAAGCAATGAATTAAATGTAATATCAGGGCAAAACAGACTGGCCTGATAGAGCGGCTCTGCACCGCCCCTGGGAGCACCAGATTGGGCCACAGCAACAACATGCTGTGACCCCAATCTGGCACTTTGCTTGCCCAAAAAGAGCCAGCAAAATGCCACTCCTACTTGAAGTGGCAAAAAGCTGCCTTGGCCACAGTGGCAGCGGGTTTTAGGAGTTTCTTCGGCACAGCACATCTAAATGCTGTGCCAAAGACATGCCTTCTCACCACCCGCCATGTGGTCAGGCTGCAATGTGATGCCGTCGTCGGAGTGTGCAGTGTGCAGACACCATGTCCCCACTCTGCACTGAGGCCAACGTTAAACACCAGTCTGTTTAGCCCCATTGTTACTCATTGCTTTCTCCAAAAAGTAATATCATTCTTTTAAGCATTTACTTAATCATATTTTTCCCCCTGCAACAAGTAGCATGTGCCTGACATTTCAAACTGAAGGTCACAATCTGGCCACAATTTTCACTATGATGTATTTCTGTTTAATTTATGGTAAAAGCCAATGCAATGTAGAGGTTTGAGTGTTAGATTAAGACACTGGGAGTCAAAGGTTTGAATCCTTGCAGAGATATGGAAACACACTGGGTGACCTTGGACAAGTCACACTCTCTCAGCTTCAGAAGAAGAAAAAAGTAAACCCCTTCTCAACAAAACTTGCCAAAAAAACACACAACAAAATGTGATACATTCACCTCACATTTGCCACAGGTTAGAAATGACATGAAGGCGCACAACAACAAAAACAGCAACAACCGTTTCTAAATTGGCAACTATCCATATAAATCAGAATATGCAAATTCTACATGGTTAAACACCCTCTTTTGTTCTCTGTTATGGTGCTGTTTTTCCACTTTTAAGGTGTGGGGAGTGCTACACAAGCTATCATCCTTCAGCACAGTGGGAATCTACATCAAAAAGAGAAAAGAGGGAGAGAAGCAAGCTGATGGGCTAAGATTTTCACCTCCCTGTGTTCAACCTGTTTGCTTGAAACAGATTAATCAAGCCCTTCTGACTCTCATTCTTATACAGATGGTGCAGGTTTGACCATCACACATCTGTTTATATTCTCTGCAGTGTATTAAGGCATAAGGGGCAAAGCACAGTGAATGGATATAGTTTAGACAACAGCTAGAGGGATTAAGGGGAAAGGATAAAAGGTAAGGCAAAGAGATAGGTACCAGATTTAAAGTGTAACTAGACATGATAAGAATAAAATGATTCTTATCTCCTAGTGAATTTTATACAGTTTTACTGGGGGGGGGGGAGAATAGCAGAGTCTAATTGGGCACACTGGAAAAGTACAGAGAGCCTACAGATTCTTCATCCACAGATTCAACTATTTATGGCTTGAATATATTTTTTGTAAATTAATAAATTCCAAAAAACAAACCTTGCTGTTGTTATTTTATATAAGGGATACCTTTTTACTACCCTTTTGTATATTATGGAATGTGAACATCCATGTATTTTGGTATCCATGGCGGGGGGGGGGGGGATCCTGGAACCAACCCCAGCAAATACCAAGGGCCCACTGTATTCCAGTGCTTCATCAGTGAAGGGCAAATGTGGCTTGGGTGTTTACTCTGGAGGTGCACATTCTGTCATGCATCCTTGACATCCCAAAGCAATGACATCTGGTGGCTTCCATGTCAGTGGGACAGTGGTTCTACTCCAGGGTTTAATCTGAAACTTAAAGGCACTATCCGGGATTCAGAATCCTATCCCCTAACAGGTGAGCTCCTTTGAAGTCTGGATTGAAACCTGGAGTGCACTCTTATCCCCACTGACTCCTGAGCCCAAACAGCTTTTCACTAGGAAGTGGACTCAGTCCCTGCCTTCACATACAGTCTGACTGCTCATTCACTCATCAATCCCACTGTAATATGGGATGAAGAGAAAACAATCTGTTACTTGGTGGGAGGTTAAGTTCTTCAAATGGGAATGTTCACTTCCTGACACCCACATCAGCCTAAGACGGTGACAGACCATTTTGAAGTCTTTCTTGCCATTCTGAAGTATTATGAGCTTCCTCCAGCTCCCTACCATCAAAGTAACTCCAGCGCCCCACCATCAAGACAGGGCACAACATCCCTTTGAGCCACAAGGACTGTCCTCATGGGTTTTAGCTTTCTGGAAGACGAGTTGATGCTGCTCTTTTCCATGGAAAAGACAATTTTGAAAGGGCAAACCACAGCCCAATGTTTGGAATTTACTGTTCTCCTTTCTTTAATTTTCTGTCTTTGTTCATCCTGATTCCCTCTCAGTTCATCACCCATGTCAGTATTTCAACTTAAGCAGACAAGCCAGATTTCTTTTTCATCCCATATGGCCATTATTGTATAAATAACCTGCAGATGAATACTGTATGATGGATCCAAGTCCAGAATACCAATTTATCTCACCAAATATGCCTCTGGTTTGTGTACCATTGTTACACAATATTGCAGGGTTCTAGGGTGGCAGAATGTTTAAGCTTTAACATTTAAGTTTGACTGATCATTCCTGTCCACTACATGCACTAGGAGATGTTTGCACTGAGTCCTGCTTGGCATCTATGGAAGAGTTTCCAAGGAGATTATCGCACTGCGTAATGAGAACGTTCTGATCACGTGATGAGAACGGAACGCATTTGAGAATACCGCACGTATGTGTTCCAATCGGGTTCTCAGAACGCTTAAATGTGTTCCAAATGTGTTCCAGGAGGGAACGGATTTGAATGTGTTCTGAATGTGTTCCCAGAGAGCTGAAACGTGATGAAAACGTTCCAAGAGAAGTGTGTGCGGTATTCTTATCCGTTCTCAAATCCGTTCCCTCATTCCTCCGTCTCCTGATTGGCTGAAAGAATGACAGGCAGGGAGGCAGGGAGACAGGGAGGCGAGCGACTGCAGTGAGGGAAGGTGTGTGTGTGTGAGGGGGGAAAGAAGGAGGGAGGGAAGGGAGGAAAAAGGGAGGAAAGGTGGGACAAGGAAGAGAAGAGGAAAGCAGGGAAAGAGAGGGAAAGAAGAGACCAGAGCAGAGAGCAAAAGAGAGAGGGTCTGGCTGCTTCTCCGGGGGTCTCTAGTGTCATGTCCAGTGGGTCTCCTGTGCTGTCACAATGCAGGAGGCAGGGATGCCCAGGACCTTCTCCTCCTTCCCTCCAGGAGGGAACCCACAAAAGCTCCTCTGTTTGGAGCACCACACAAAAGCAAGCAAAAAACTCCCAGAATTCCATAGCAAAGAGCCAGACAAGAGTTAAAGCGGGGAGGGAAGCTCACAACCTGAAGGCACACATTACATGCACACACACAGGAGCAAAAGGGTGTCAAGCTGCCAAAAAGGGGAAATGGGATGACAGCAGAGGACTCTTCTTTTCTAACCGGTTTAAAGAGCTGCTATGGCTGCCGGGGCTCTGCCCTTGGCCCAGTCCCCTCCCTGGCAACTTGCTTTCCTTCGGCTTGAAGGGACCTCCATGGAGCTCCTCCTTCCCTCAAGGAAGAGGGGACCAGGGCAGAGAGCAAGAGGGAGAGGGTCTGGCTGCTTCTGCGGGGGGCCTCTGGTGTCATGTCCAGCAGGGCTCCTGTGCTTGCAGCCTGCAGGAGGCAGGGATGGCAGGGATGCCCAGGACCTTCTCCTCCTTCCCTCAAAGAGGGAACCCACAAAAGCTCCTCTGTTTGGAGCATCACAGAAAAGCAAGCAAACAACTCCCAGAATTCCATAGCAAAGAGCCAGACAAGAGTTAAAGCGGGGAGGGAAGCTCACAACCTAAAGGCACACATTACATGCACACACACAGGAGCAAAAGGGTGTCAAGGTGCCAAAAAGGGGAAATGGGATGACAGCAGAGGACTCTTCTTTTCTAACCGGTTTAAAGAGCTGCAATGGCTGCCGGGGCTCTGCCCTTGGCCCAGTCCCCTCCCTTTCCCTCCGCTTGAAGGGACCTCCGTGGAGCTCCCTTAATGCCCAGGCTGCCAAGGAGGGGACTCTGCCCTTGGCCCATCAAGTTACATAGGTTTTATCCTATTTTCTTCAAACATATGCCAGCATATGAAGCCCCAGCGTTTTATAGGGGCTTGCCTTCTTTCCCTCCCAAGAGAATCTTCGGAGGGAAGACTTCTCAGTGAGGCTGAGAAGCACTCTCCCGGCCAGAGTCCCTAGGCTTAATGAAATCCCCCACCTCCCTTCCCCATAGAAATCAATCCAAAAACTGAGTTTAAAAGGAGCAGAGGAGAGCCCTTTGGGTCTGCATCTGGGAGAGATTTTAAACTCCGTTTTTGGATTCTTTCCTATGGGGAAAGAGGAGAGAGGGAGAGATGGCAGGACAACCCCATAGCCAAGCATCCTCTGCTCCCCCCAGATGAAGACCCATAGGGCTCACTGCTTTTTTAAAACTCCGTTTTTGGATTGATTCCTATGGGGAAGGGAGGTGAGGGATTTCAGTAAGCCGAGGGACTCAGGAGAGGCGAGCTCCATGGCCCAAGCCTCCCTTTTCCCTCTTTCCTGGGGGCAGCGCCTCTCCCGAGCCGTCCAACCACTGAGTGGCGACGTCATCAGAAGACAGCCCACAAAACTTAATACAGCAAACCGTTCTGAGAACGGTTTCAAGAAAAAGGAATCGTAGTGCGGTAAACTGCCGTTCTGATCCCGTTCTGATCCCGTTTTGATTTCTAATGCGGTAAAATCCGTTCCAGGAACGTTCTCATCACGTGATGAGATGGAACGTTCTCAGAACGCAGTGCGATAATCTCCCAAGTCTGTTGCACTAACAAAAAGATAGAGAACCTGGGAGCAAGTTTTTCTGCATGCACAAAGTTTTTGGGCAGCTGGCTATTTGTGTTTCTAACACCATGATCCTTTCAAAAGGAAGACATAAGGATAGTATCAAGTCTGAGAATTTCATAGCACCTCCTCCCCGCTCCTTTTTTTTCTTGCCTTCCCATGCTGCCCAATGAACTCCTTCAAACCCCAGAATGTGCCTTCTCTCACTAAGGGCCCATTCATGGTGGGGAGCTGGACAGCTGATCTCACCTCCTAATGTACACCTCTAGAAATTACACACTAGAAGAAAGGTATATTTACCATAACCTATGCTACAATTTTGGGAATATATACACAAAAGTATTTATATGGATCTCAATGGGAATAAAGTATGAAGCAGCTGTAAGGAATGTATGTTGATTTTAAACAGAGGTGGGAATTGTATGGGCCTCCAGGCATTGTAGGACTGCAACTTCCATCAGCCCTAAACAGCAGTGCCCGATGGTGAGGAGTTCTGAGTTTAACAATATCTAAATTCCCACATAATTCCCAATCCTAATTTAAAAGAATGAGTGACTTTCATCTTCACTGCTCTCCTCCTTTTGCAGGTAGAGGATGAGCAGAAACTATTGTTTCCTGTAAAAGCAATAAAAAGCCCTGCCTACATAGGATAGGATGGCTGGACCAGACTTCCTCCCAGCCATAGCCAATGCAGGTAATGATGAGAGATGAAGAAGGCCATGGTTGCAACAACATCCAAGGTCATGCATTCCCTGGGTTTGATCTAGCACTTTCATTAATTAATGCTCAAGTGCAGAACCAAGCTGCACCCTAATAGATGCAGGTCCAATGCAATTTGGCACCACACCTGGCAGGCCTCACAGCAGCATACACAAATTCATACTCCAAGGGAAAATATCTAGTGAAGAGCCTGCCCAGCATGATATAAGATATTCCTCCTCCCTCTCCTGAGATGTGGTGAAGTTTGTGTGTGTGATGTCTCACTGGGCTTTGAAGCTGTCAGAAAGAGCACAAGAAACATTCTGCTGATTTTGCCTGTTCCAGAGCCAAGCATGATATGGGGTGGGAATCCTTCCCTCTCCTGAATTCTCTAGTCCATGTGGTGATGGAGAACAAGAAAATGCATGGCCACTCACAATAGCTTCAGGAAATCAAAATTCTGCCCATCATTCTTCCCCCTCCCCATGACAGGAGCCTACATTTTGCTAGAGCCAACAAACAAAACCTATTTTGTCTTATTTGGGCTATCATGTCCTCGAGGACCTACATAAATTCAAATTAGACACTGAGGAAACTGAAATAGTTAAAAAGATTTCTCGTATCTCAGATCAAAAATTGTTCAGTATGGAGACTGCACTCAAGAGATAAGAAGACTAGGAATGGGAAGGGTGGCCATGAATGAACTAGAAAAGATCCTAAAAAGTAAAGATATATAACTGAGCACCAAAATTAGAATTGTCCAAGCCATGGTATTTCCTGTCACTATACAGTATGTGGATGTGACAGTTGGACAGTGAAAAAAGTGGATAAAAAGAAAATCAGCTCATTGGAGCTGTGGTGCTGGAGAAGAGTGCTGAAGAGACTGTGACCAGACAAAAAGACAAACAAATGGGTCCTTGAACAGATCAAGCCTGAAATGCCCCTAGAAGGCAAGATGATAAAATCAAGGCTGTCATACTTTGACCACATCATAAGAAGTCACAACTCATTAGAAAAGAAATAATACTAGGAAAGGCTGAGGATAGAAAAAAGATAGGAAGGCCAGACACTAGATGGCTAGATTCAATTAGGGAGGTTATGGGCATGAGTCTGCAAAACGTAAGCAGAGCAGTAGAAGACAGGGAGTTTTGGAAATGTTTCATCAACAGAGTCACCATGAATCAAGGTCAACTTGAGGGCAGTTAGCAACAACAATCTCTTTGTCAACCCACATTTAAACAAAAGGAAGGAGAAGATCCATTCAATTTTACTGAAGACATATTCATCCATGGGGAGCCTCGTACTTCAAATTCACTGGGTTCCGTAAAGAGTTTCTTCATGGACCATTCCATCTTATGTCCCTCCTTGGTCTTATACCTCTTATGTTGAGTTGATGGCAAAATAATTTGTTTTCCTAAAACAGCTACTTGAAGACCACTTTTCAGACATAACACACAGTGGCAACAGCCATCCACTGCCATGACCCTGGGTGGATGCTTGAAATAACTTTTTTTTCCTTTTAAGCATAATATTTTAAGGTTCTTAAAAGATATCCACCAATCCTCATCATTTCTATCATCCTCTTCCAATCTTCTTTACGAGCTGTGGACTGGGTTAACCTTTAGAAGAAAGCTCAACAATAAACAAAGGCACAAAGGCCAATTCCAGAATGCTTGACCAGCTGAAATCACAATTCTGCTATGTGATTCTTTGAGCCCCATTGAGAAGGAGACACATTTAAAAGGCTCAAATGCTCACAACCAACTATTTGGAAATAATCTATGAGCCAGAAATGTATTCATGAATAGAAATTATTATCTAGTGAATAAATTCACATAGATTTGAGAAAGCCGTCAGCAGCTTGTGGACAATTTGCGAAGAGAGAAAGAGGTGACATTTGTCAAGTTAATAAATCAGCCAGATAAATTATTCTTTTATGAATTATTCACCCAACTCAACAGTTGCAAGAAAAAGAGAAGAAGAAGCAGGCAGCAAACTGCACCAAGGAAGCTCACGTAAAGAGCTTCAAATGGGTCTAGCTGGCAGGAGGAGGTTCAGAAATCAATCGAGCATTTGATTCGGACATTTCCAAAAGGAACTCCACTCCTGAAAATAATTATGGGTCCTGTCAGCTTTAATAGAAAAGACAAAGTGACTGGCAGAAGGATGGAAGCCAGAGACTTATTCCATTCAATTGCTTCATGGCAGAGAAACATAAGGGAGGGTAATGTGACCCAGGGCAGCAGCAGCTGGTGGTTCCTGTGAGAAGAAGTAGAATGAAGAATCTGCTCTGGGTTTTCATCTCATCTTTAAAGGATCTATCCAAAAGATGGTGAAGCCGATGCCCAAAATATGTTCAGCATCTTCTATACATCTTTTAAAGTCCAGGCTAAAATCCAGAGTAGATTCATTGGCCCTACTAACAAAGCAGCAACCAGTCACCATTGTCCCTGCATCTGGATGAAGCAAGGCAGGCCTTACCTTTAGCAAATTTAACGTGACATAGAAGGGGAGGGAATTATTATTTCATTTGTTACCATCAAACGTATTCATTGTTTCTTTTACTAGCAGGATGGGGAGAGGTGCTAGTGAGATTTTATTTGCTAACATAACTCAGCAGCTTTGGATGGGGAATCATGTGCTGCCCTGCCTCAATAAGCAGCCCAGATCTGAAACTATGGGTCAGCACTAAATGTCTGTAAAATGATGTACATGTGAGCATGGGGAGAGATTTCAACTAATTTTACTTGATTTGATTTGATATTTGATTAGCATGGTTTTCTTTGGTATGATAAAATTAAGATAAATACAGACTTTAATAACTATTATGTGAGAAACACTTTGTTAAGAGGACTGAATAAATACAAAATAAGATTATGCACTAAAGTGCCGTTATGGGTCTCTCCCTATGAAGCTCTATGTAGTAGAAAAAGAGTAATTAGAGATAAATGAGTAACTTACTGAGATCTTGTAAGGTCTGACAGAGGGAATTATAGAATCAAAACAAATGAAGAACTGCAGTGGGAGGGATATGAATTCCAATAGTATTTTTATAGCATGGGGAGAGGTTTCAAGTGGAAAGGTATGAGACAGGTGAGCAGCACTCATCCCAGCCAATCTCAAAAGTGATAGTCTGTGTGGGGTGAAAGAAGCAACTAGGGGAGGAGGGGTACAAGGCTAGGGTGGCCACAGCAATACAGAGGGGGGGGGGAAACCCTATCTGAAGGGTAGTTCGAGGACAGTTTTCTCTGTAGCAAAGTTTACTCACTGTAGGGCTGTGCTCACACAAAGTCTGACTTGAAGCAGGCGGCGGCGGGTGGGTGGGGTGGGGGGTGTCCCAAAACAGGAAGATCAGGGACATTGACTTTTTCCATCAAACAGTACCTGAAGGGCAGATTCAATAGGCAGACAAGCCACTTGGTCATAGTCTTCCCCAGTTAGGTGAAAATTCATTATGTCTTCTGTTTAAATTTTAAAATAATTTTGCATCCTTATGTATAATTCAGCATATGCTATTTTATGGGAAAAGACCCCTCTATTTTGGCAGCATAAAAAATCTGCAGACAGAGAGGAGAATCAGCCCATCACTTCTGTCCACTATTGCTTTTCCCACTGAAAAACTGCAGCCATGTTTCACTTTACAGTTGCCTGGTGACCCCTTACCTTATGAGACACTCAGTATAGAGTGAGCTACCATTTCAAGGGACTCATTTTTCCCACTTTGGTGATTCAGGCTTTCTTATACATCAGAAAAGTAAAATGACCATTTTCTGTCCAAATGCTGTGTTCAATTCAACATTGATTAGCTCCTCTTTATGTGCAGCTAAATTTTACCTCCATGGCTGGCAAATGACTTCTGTAACTAAAATGGCTGCATGCCATCATGCAAACCTGGCATCTACACAGCAAATGGTTTGATGTCATGATGTAAGAAAAGCCCTGCTGGATCACACCAAAGGGCAGCACAACTCATATAAATAAATGCTATAAGGATATTGACAAGAACCTGGTGGAAGAGCTGCAGGTGCAAACATCAAGCAAAATGGACAGGTTGCTCACCTGTAACAGTATTTCTTCGAGTGTCTGCGAATACATACAAATGGGTTTCACTGCGCCTGCGCAGTGCTGCTCGGAACCTACTGGAATCACTGTTTTTTTTTGTTTTTTTTTGTTTTTTTTTGTTTTTTTGTTTTTATTTATATACCGCTATTCCAAAGATCATAGCGGTGAACAGCAATTAAGCTAATTAGCAAGTAAGCTAATTTGCCCCCAACAGTCTGGGTACTCATTTTAGCGACCTCGGAAGGATGCAAGCCTGAGTCAAGCTTGGGCCCTTTTGCTGGTCTTGAACTCGCAACCTTGTGGTCTTGAGTAACTGGCTGCAGTACAGGCATTTAACCACTGCGCCACTGGGCAAAATTAACTTTGCAACATATAGAAACTTTTTGGCGGTAACTCCGCCCACCCGTTATAAGGCCCCTGCCTTCCCGCTCTTTTCCCCAGTTCTGCAATTTTTCCGCCAAGCAGGCGATGGAAGAGCCAATAAGAGCAGGACACTGAGGGGATGGACGGGTGGGATTTGTATGTATTCGCAGATGACCACTCGAAGAAATACTGTTACAGGTGAGCAACCTGTCCTTCTTCTTCGTGGTCTCTGCGAATCATACAAATGTTTTTAGACTGACAAGCTTAGGTATGCGGCGGAGGGAGTGTCCTGAAACCAAAGCTATGGTAAACCAAGGGTATATTTATTGTAACAATAAACACCTTGAACCATAAGAAGAGTCAGTCTTTTTGTTCATGTACAAACTCAACACAGCAATAACATTGCAAAACCTGAGAGGGGAACAAAGGGTCGTGCAAGACCAGTCCCATAGAATTTGTGCAAACCAACATTCAACAGAATGTAAACAGTAACATTATGTACATAAACTCCGAAACACAAATCATCAGTAGTGCAATCAATGCAACCCTGAAACCAACACAGCCCTCTCGAAAGCTGCATCTCGGATGGCTCTGGTGTCCAACCTATAATGCTTAATAAAAGTCAGAGGTTGGGACCAGACAGCAGCCTTGCAAACATCCTCTAAGGGAATCCCCGACAGGAATGCAGAGGATGTTGACATTGCCCTCGTAGAATGGGACCGAACCCTGCCAGGGAGAGGTTTGCCCAACAGTTCGTAGCAGAGGTGGATGGTACCGGCCACCCATTTGGAAAACCTCTGCGCAGACACAGGCAACCCTTTCTTCGGTTCCGAGTAGCATTGGAAAAGTCTCTCGGACTGACTGGAGGCAGCAGTTCTGTCCAGGTAAAACGCCAGCGCTCTCCTGACATCCAGGGAGTGCAGGCTTCGCTCCGCATCCGAGGTCGGATTGGAGGCGAGGGTAGGCAACACAATGTCCTGGCACATGTGGAAAGCAGACACAACCTTAGGCAAAAAAGTAATGTCTGTCCGAAGGACCACCTTGTCCTTGTGAAACTTCAGGAAGGGCTGGTCCCTTCGTAAGGCACAGAGTTCGCCCGCACGGCGGGCAGAGGTGATGGCCACAAGAAAAGCAGTTTTCCAAGTCAATAGTCTCAAGTCCGCTGTGGCCATCGGTTCAAAGGGCTTGGATTGGAGTGCGGACAGTACCGCCTCCAAGCTCCAAGCCGGTGCTGGTACCGACACAGGAGCATGCAAGTTGGCACATCCCCTAAGGAACCCCTTCACCAAGGGATCCCTGAAAAAGGAAGCCCTCCCCCCGAATTGGTACTTGGCACAAATGGCAGACAAATAGCACTTAATGGATGCGAGGCACAGCCCCTCATCCAAAAGCGCCATCAAAAACTCTAGCACCACTGGAGTGGACACTTGAGCAGGGGACAAGCCCTTTCGGTCAAGGAAGACGCTAAACCTCCTCCACTTCATGGCGTAGGACCTCTGAGTGGAAGGTTTCCTCGCAGCCAGGATCACTGCCTGTACCGACTCCGGTAGGGCGGCTAGGGCTGTATCCTCCAGGCCACCAGCGGTAGGCTCTCGATGTCCGGATGGAGAATCCGTCCGTCCTGGATCGACAGCAGGTCCGGGCGGGGATCGAGGCGGCGGAAGCATCTCTTGGAGAGATGGAGAAGGGACGTGAACCAAGGCTGTCTTGGCCACCACGGGGTGATCAGGATCGCATGCGAGCGGTCCATTGTCATCTTGGACACCACCCTGATGATGAGAGGGAACGGAGGGAAGGCGTAGAGGAGCTCCCTCGTCCAGAGGGATCCGTCCATTCGCTTCCTGGAGCAGAACTGGGGACAGTGGTTGTTCCACCTGGTCGTGAAGAGGTTGATCCGGGGGGTTCCCCACCGATCGAAGAGGTCGCTGACCGTCTCGGGGTGGAGTCTCCATTCGTGGCACACCGAAGGAGATCTGCTGAGGCGATCCGCCAACTCGTTGTCCTCTCCGGGGAGATGAATCGCCTGGAGGAGGACCCGTCTCTGGATGCACCAGTCCCAGATGCGAAGAGTCAGGTCGAGCAGGGTCCTGGATCTGGTGCCTCCCTGTTTGTTGATGTAATACATCACGGTGGTGTTGTCCATTCTGAGGAGGACCACCTTGCCTGCGACAGCGGATTCGAATGCCCTCAGTGCCTTTTCCACTGCCAGCATCTCCAGAGCATTGATGTGGAGAAGCTTGTCCTGGGCAGACCACCTGTCCTTGACGACCAGGTCGAGAAGGTGGGCGCCACATCCCTCCAGGGAAGCATCTGTTGTCAGAGTCAGTTGGGGCTGAGGCTGATGGAAGGGCATCCCGGTGCAAACGTTGCGGCAGTCCAACCACCATTTCAGGGAAGCAGCTACAGGTCTCGGTATCGTGAGCCACTTAGACGGAGGGTCCTCCATCGGAGAGAAGACCGAGAGGAACCAGAACTGCAGAGGTCGAAGGCGAAGTCTTGACCATGGCGTGACGAACGTCGTCGATACCATGTGGCCCAAGGCGACTTGAACATCTCTGGCCCTCACCCTTCTGTGGGAGATGCAGGGCCTGAACGACGCCGTCAAGGCCTGGAAACAGTCTGGAGGGAGAAAGGCGGAGCATCTTTCGGCGTCGAGGATGGCCCCGATAAACTTGACCTGCCTGGTCGGTGTGAAATGGGACTTTTCCCGGTTGATAACCAGTCCGAGGGAGTCCAATAGGTGCAAGGCGAACGAGACTGCCTCCTGCAGTTCTCGCTGGGATTCGGCGGCAAACAGCCAATCGTCCAGGTACGGGAAGACCATGAAGCCCCTTTGGTGAAGGTATGCCACTACCGGTGCCATGCACTTTGTGAAAACTCGTGGTGCCGTGGCCAAGCCGAAAGGAAGCACGTTGTAGTGGTATGAGGTGGGGCCGACGGCGAAGGCGAGGAATCTCCGGTGGGACTCCCGGATCCCGATGTGGTAGTAGGCGTCCTTCAGGTCGACGGTCGCGAACCACAGGCCCTGGTGAAGCAGAGGCAGAATGGAAGCCAAGGTTACCATTCGAAAGCGACGGTATTCAAGGAACAAATTCAATTGTCTCAAGTCCAGGATGGGCCTGATGCCCCCATCCGACTTCGGTACCGTGAAGTACCTGGAGAAAAAGGCCCTAGAACATTGGTCGGGCGGTAAAGGGGAAATTGCCCCCTTTCCAAGCAAGGTGCGCACTTCGTCGAGAAGGGTGTCCGAGGGGGGGGGGTGGACATGAAGGCTCCGGTTGGAGGGAGCTCTTGGAACTCGAGGGCATATCCCCTACGGACGATGTTGAGAACCCACGAGTCCGATGTTATTGAGGCCCAGGTGTTAACAAAGGGCCTCAGAATGTCCAAAAAGAAGAGGGGCGAAGGGGAGACGAAGCGCGCTGCGTCTCTTCAAGCTCTCTTCTTCCCCTGGTCGGTGTCCTGCCGGCGGGACTTACGGTACCGAGGCGGGAAGTTGCGACGGCCAGAGGAGGAGGAAGACTGCGAGGGGTAGCGGCGTCTCTGGGCGCCCTGCTGCTGAGACTGGCGATCCTGGGAGAAGGTCCCCTGTAACTGACGTTGTGGTTGCCACGGGCGCTGCCGCTTCCGGAATGGCGAGACGGGTGCGGAGGACATCCCATGCTTCTTCGCCGCCGCCTTCATCCTGAACTTCCTGTTCAGGCGGTCGTCGGTTTCGGCATGGAATAGCCCGGTCCCGTCAAGAGGCATGTTTTCGATGGCCGCCTTGACGCTGGGATTGAGGTCTGAGGCCCTCAGCCAGGCGTGTCGTCGGAGAGCCATCGATGCCGACATGGCCCTCCCCGCACAGTCAGCCATGTTCCTGGAGGCGGTGATGAGCCAACTCCCGATGGAGTGGGCCTCGTCCCTGACCTCGACCAGCTGTCTCTGGATGTCATCCGGGATGTCCGGTATGAGAGGAGAGATACGCTCCATCAGAGTCTGTATATAGGCCCCCATGCAGGCGTTATAATTGATGGCCTTGACTGCGAGGGCCGCTGCCGAGTAGGCCTTCTTGGCCAGGCCATCTACCTTTTTAGCCTCCCGGTCGACGGGGGAGGTCGCCTCCTTCGGGACAAAGCTGTGCTGGGCTCCCTCCACAATCGCCGAGTTCGGCTTGGGGTGGTCGGTCAACCAAGTGCAGCTTGCCGGGGCGACCCTGTAGAGGGACTCGACCTTGCGGGACGAGCCGGACAGGGAGGCTGGGGAGTCCCAGGATCTCCGGACTATAGTCTCCAAGGACGGGAGCAGGGGAATGCAGGGTGGTGTGGGCACCCGTCCATGCACTCGACGCTCCACCGGGTCGCGGGCATCGTCCTCCGGGAAGGAGAGCTCGATGTCAAGAGCTCTGGCCATCTTCACGACATGCTCACTGAATGAGCGCACGTCGTCGGATGGGGATGACAGCTCCGGGTGGTGCATCCTCTGCGGGGAGGCAGATGCCGAAAGGTCGTCCTCGTCCGAGGGGACTTCGGATGGAGGCCGGGGCTCATCCTCGGAGTCCGTGTCTGAAGTGAGAGGTATGTCCGGGATCCTGACTTGGGATCTCGGACGAACCGGGATGGGGACTGTCGAGGTCTGAGAGCGCCGTCGGGGTGATGATGGAGGTTTTTCCAAGACCGAGACACTCGGGATCGACTGGGTAGAGGTGCCCTCCCGTGGATCCGCAGGGCGAGGGTTGAGCCTGGTGAACTCTTTGAAGGCCACATCCCTCGGAACAGACATAAAGTACCGGCCCATCTCGGAATCGAAGAACAGGTCCGGGGCCTCCTGTCTATGAATCTCTTCGTCGTCGCGTTCATCCTCGGAGTGAGAGAAGGGGGGAGACCGTTCCCCACGAGTGGAGCAGGGGTTGGCGTCTTCCACCTCGTGGACGAAGTCCATGGTGGGTTGGGCCGGTGTGTCCGGTACCGGGACCAGCTGTACCTCAGGAGCAGGTTCCGGAATGGAGGAAACTGTAGGAGTGCGAGCCTTCTTGGAAGGGGAGCGCTTCTTGTCCTTCGGCTTGGAGGGCAAGTCCGTCCCGGCATGCTCCTTTGGCCGTTTGGGCTTCTTGGGAGTGGGATCTCGGCCAGTCTCCTTGTGGTGCCTCTTCTTTCCCGTTTTGGGGGTCTCCTCTGGTGGGAAGAAGGGGTTGTCCGGGAGGTCCAAAAGGACGGCGGCGGTTCCCGACGAGGACGGCCTTGGAGACTTAGCCCTCTCGGGGGGTTGGGCGCTCGTCGCTCCCGAAGGCGAAGCCGGCTCCCTCGGCTTGGAGGCGTGTCGGGATGACTTGGACGCCTTGGAGGACGAAGGCGAAGCGAGCCGGACCTCCTTCTCCGTCCGTTCCATCGCATGCGAGCCCTCCGGTTTCCTTCCAGATTTTGGTCTGGGCTCGAGACCCTCGGTCCCCGATGATTTATGGGGGCGCTTGGAGGGTTCGTCGGTGGCACTGGGCGGTTTTGAGCCACGGGCCACATCGGAGGTGGTGGGAGCCACTGTCCCGGCCAGGACAGACACCACACTGGACACGCTGGCTCTGGAGGATGAAGCCGGTGGCGCGGAAGGCGGGACGGATGACGAGCGGGAACCTCCCTCCTGTACCTTGCCCAGGGCGATGGCCGAAGTGAGCCGGGACTCACGGTTTTTCCAGGCTTGCGCCGAGAGGGACTTGCAGAGTGGGCAAGCCTTGGCGTCATGGTCCTTGCCGAGGCAGAGCAGACAGGAGGAGTGCGGGTCCTGGACAGGCACCTTGCCCCCGCAGACATCACACTTCTTAAATGGAGCTGGCATTTTCCGAAGTCGACAAGATGAAATGAAAAGTGCAGAAACGAGGTCAACAGTCCGAGAGTTCGAAGTTACCAGGGGCGGGAGACAAAGAATGGTCAAGAGACGGTCCGAGGTCAAAAGCGAAAGTGATTCCAAGTGCAAGCTAAAGCGAGCGAAGTTCCCTGAAGCAGCTAGCGCGGCGGAAAAAAGGAACTGGGGAAAAGAGCGGGAAGGCAGGGGCCTTATAACGGGTGGGCGGAGTTACCGCCAAAAAGTTTCTATATGTTGCAAAGTTAACTTTGCCCAGTGATTCCAGTAGGTTCCGAGCAGCACTGCGCACGCGCAGTGAAACCCATTTGTATGATTCGCAGAGACTACGAAGAAGAAACATAATTATTTTTCTTTTGTAGTAAAGGCAGGCCAGCAGCTTTCAACTGTTGCATTGAAGGGCCTCTGTATTTTACTCATGGCTTTGTTTTTCCAACCTCATTATAGACAATCTCCTCTTTCCATTCTCATCCTGCACTCCTCTGCTCCCCACTCCTGTATCTACATTTCACAGGATTGTGCTACTTGTGCAATGAACACTTCTTATTCAGCTCAGACATCTGATTTCACAATTACAGTTACAAAAGCAATGGGTATATAAAGTGGCAGATGTAATATCAGTGGGGGAAG
The DNA here is from genome assembly GCF_019175285.1 of Sceloporus undulatus. Taxonomy (NCBI): domain Eukaryota; kingdom Metazoa; phylum Chordata; class Lepidosauria; order Squamata; family Phrynosomatidae; genus Sceloporus; species Sceloporus undulatus. The sequence goes on along the minus strand of NC_056523.1, from coordinate 141,854,019 downwards.
AGGGGAGGTTAGTGCTTTTTTGGTGGGAGGGACAAAATCTCTCAGAATTCCCTGGGGATCAGGGAGTTGTAGTCAAAAAGCAACTTTTCACAGCTCTAGGGGAAGCCAGCACGTAGCAGTATGAATAACTTGGGGGCAGACAACATAGAAGCTGCAAATCACTCAGTCATATTTAATGTCTTCTTTTTTTCAAGATGGCAAGAAAAAGTCCTTTTTAGTGCCACAACACACCAGCAGATATGAAGTACCTATAGCTACAGCTGATTCAACACAAGAGGCCTAGGGAGCATGACAATGAAGCTAGCCAGCACCTTCATCCAACAACGTCTAGAAACATCCCATTTACTGTTGTCACAGGTCTCTAGTGTTATCCTCTTCAGTCATTTTGGCTCTCTGCAAAATATTAAATCCCTACATAAAGCAATGGATTTCTCCCCCCCCCCCCCCCAATGCCATTGCTCTGCCATACTCATTATTTTTGTCATTTTGATGTGGAAATTGTAGCTCTAACCCAGTGGCTACAAGAGGAACAGGGACATAGTTCAAAGAGAAGACAAATTAAGCAAGCAAGCATCAAGTTCAATAGTCCCTACATAATAAAGTGCTGTTTCTGAGGGTCAGTGCACACTCATTAAAAAAATAAAAGTTCAAATTTGTAATACTGAAGTTGCTTCAACTACAGTCAAGATACCCAGGGACACAAGAATTTAAAATCAGTGGCTGCACATGGCCTTGACAGGCCACTGTATTATCTGGCAATTGTCCATCCTGAAAATATCTGCCATAATGGTTACCCATGTGTAAACCACATCCAGCAAATAACGCTTACAACATTAATTAAAAACCTCCTCCTTGTGGCTGTTTCCTTTAATTGCTCAGTGTCTAGCACAGCATGGCATTCATGAAGAGTTGTACCTTAGTTGGTTAGTTCATGTTCAAGGGGATTTCAACTGCCTGTTTCCTTTTTTCTTTTTAGTTATAAAGTCTTGATTTTGAACTGATAATGTTTTAAAATAATTAGAAAAAGACAGTAACCCTCAGAAGAGGAAATACTGAAGTCTTTATTAGTGACTTCCTGAGAGACAGCATGGTATTGTGGCTTGAATGTTGTTGTTTGTTGTTATTATAATTATTTGTATCCTGCTTTTCCTCCAAAATTGGGGCTCCAAGTGGCTCACAATTTAAAAAATTAATACAATTAAAACATATAAAAAGTGAACATTAAAATAGAATTAAACTATCTAAAATATGAAAATAATTTATATTTCATGTTAAAAATATGATTTAAAAAGATAAACATGCTTAAAAATGGTTCAGTTAAAACAGTACAGAACCTCCAGCCTGATCTTTAAAGACTTTCTGTTTTAAAAACCCATCTGAACAAAAAGGTTTGAGCTTGCCAATGGAAGGACAACAAGGAGGGGTCCATTTTGGCCTCCCTGGGAAGGGAGTTCCAGAGTATAGGGGTAGCCACCTAGAAGGCCCTCTCTTGTGTGCCCACCAACCATGCTTGTGATGGTGGTGAGACTGAGATTATCACACAAGGATGGGGATGGGACGGGACAGAAGCAGGTCACTATCCTGTTCTTAACCTGTCTGTGATTGCAATCGCGTGAAAGATATTCACACATGTTGCACTGATCCAGTCATTGTCCTATCAATGAAATGGAATTGTATTAATGGGTTCTTCTGTTAATACAAAATGACAGGAAATGAGGGGACAGTTCCACTCCACTCAAGGGACAATTACAGGATCAGCATGACATCATATGAAAGTCTTTCGTGCGATTGCTGTCATTTGCACTTCCTGGATTGGACAATGACAGGATTGGTGCAACGTCATGTGAAAGTCCTTCCTTCAATCATGAAGGAAGGACAGGGAAAGACAAGACAGAGACATCCTTTTTCCCGTCTGATAATCTCCATGGAGAAACGTTTCTCCTGATGATCTCAGAGCCCAGGTTAGCTCCCACAGGGAGATGCAATCTGGCAGGTAGCCTAGACCTGAGCCATATAATGCTTGATAGGTCATAACCAGCACTTTGTATTGTACCCAGAGAAACAAATGGCAGCCAATGGAACTGTTTCAACAGAGGCATTGTCTGATCACTGTACCCTGCACTAGTTAACAATCTGGCTTCAGCTCTTTGGACCAGCAGAAGTTTCCAAACACTCTTCAAAGGCAGCCCTGGGTACAGTGTGTTACATTAGTCCACAAGGGATGTAACTAAGGCATGTATCACCCTGGCCAGATCAAATATCTTAAGCAAAACTCCAGATGGCCTCTCCCAGTGGTTTCCCCTCTTTATCAGCTGGACAGCAAGCCCCCATTTTTGTTAATGGCGTGTGTGCCCGTGTTTTGTTAATGGTGGTGTGTGCCCATGTCTGCGGGTGTACATTACAATGAATGGGACTTCAGCATGCATGGATTTTCCTATCCATGGATGGAGGGTCTGGAATAGATCTCCTGTGAATATGGATGTTCAACTATATCTGTTAAATACATCAGGGACAAAACAGAACCCTCAGTGACCCACAGGCCAACAGCCAGGGATGTTGAACAGGAGTCCTCTAGCACCACCTTCTGGGTTTACCCCTCTAGGAAGCAATTGAGCCACTGTAAAGCAATGCCTCCAAGTTTCATCCCAGCAAAGTGATCCAAAAGGAAACCATATTTGATAGTACTGGAAAGTGCTGAGAGGTTCAGCAGAACCAGCAGGCATGCATTCTCCCTATCCAGTTCCCTGTGCAGGTCCATCTACCCTATAGCCAGGGCTGAAACCATATTGAAATGGCTCTAAATAAATTCATTTCATGCAGAAACCCCTGCAGCTGGGAGGCCACCACACTCCAATACCATGTCCCAAAATGGTAGGTTGGACACTGGCCAAGAATTATCCATTGAAGAGCAATAATTACAGACTACAACTCTGGAGACCAGGGTTTGAATCCCTGTTCAGCAATGGAAACCTACTAAATGAATGAAACAAAATAAAAGCCCTCTAAACAAATCTCAGCAAGAAAACCATGTTCTTGTCACCTTAGGTTCACCTTAAGGTCGCCATAAGTTGAAACCAACTTGAAGACACACAACACACAAGGACTTCCTATGCTGTACAGCAAACAATAAGCAACAAAAGTCACAAAGAGCAACTTTCTAATTAAAGGTACAGTAGCCTTCAATATCCCTAATCTTTCCAGGACAAATGGTGGTATAATGGTATTTCAGTAATTTTATTTTATTTTTATTTTTGCCACTAAACAGGTTTTAAAAAAGAATGTAAGACAATACAGAAACTAATAGAATGTTAATAATAAGCAACATCATTATCTGGATTTACCATTTTTTAAAAAGTGATTGAACAAGCTGAGGCTAAATAGGTGAGAAACACTAAAGAAACATCCAGGTGCACCAATCTATGGGTTTTAAGAAAGCACCTAGAAAGATATTTAGTGTGGCAAACACATTTGTCCTTATTCTTTGCTTTCCTCCCACCACATCCTAGACTTGATGCTGTCTCAGTCTTTAAAAAAAATTAAATAGATGCCGTTGTCTGTCAGAGATTTCCTCTGCACTGATGTGACCTCCAAGTCTCTGGAGACAAGCATATATCTCAGAGATCCATTCTCAGGGTTATAAAAACCAGCAGTCCATTATAAACAAGCATTTCCCTTTACAGGAAAATGTCAGTGAAGCAAATACTGGGAACCCAGCTACGGGGAGCAGAGGGCAGGGGATAATAGAAGCAGGGAGGTGTATCTCACCCCAGATCCCACTTTCCCACATTAGCACAGCAAGGAAGGATGAACAGGATGAGAGAACTTGAAGCTCTGGCTGATATCCTGTGTGCCAGTAGAGCACAGCTCCACCAGTCCCTTAAGGCCCTTCATTTATTTACTTGTGTTTTAATTGGACCATCCCTGATTTCTGATAACATACTGATCACACCGCACTGCTTATGCTGTTTCCTTGGGACCAAGCAATGGGAAGGAACTGAACACACACACTTTTTTGCAGAACAGTGGCGGGGTACAGACCGCCGCCGACAGTAGGTCCGCAGGGGAGCCGGAGCCTTCAGACGGACCGACTCCTGCGCGGACGGAAAAAAGAAGCTCCAAAATGGAGCTTCTTTTTTCGTCGCGTTTGCGACGTAGCGAGGCGCCAGGGGCGCGCTCGCTACATCAGAAGCGGCGCGACACGTACGGACGCTAAGCGTCCGATACGCAAAGATGGCGCCGGCCATGTAGAAGGGCCGGCGCCATCTTGTACGGACGGAGTCCGTACTAGGCACAGGGGCGTCTATAAGAGACGCCCCTTTTTTAAAATGGGACGTCCTCCGGACGTCCCAAAGGGCAGTTTAGAAAGCCCCAGTGTTACTCTTGGAAGGTAGACTACACTGGCCTATTTTTACCTTGTATCATAATCAGACATGAAAGTTCTCCTTAAAATCTCAAGTAATGTCTTTGGTAAAGCTAGATATTATTATTTTTCCTCTAAAATGCTGGATCCTTTACCATTCAGTGATGACACTGATAAAGCCACGGGATACTGAAGCAGACAAGGTGGGGCTAAGAAGGTCTGCATTCACTCATGCATTCCAACAAAGTCAAACAGAAGATTGAATTTTATATTGACAATTAAAATAAAACCTTTCTGCCATTCTTTTGATAAAGAAGGGTTTCCCCGCTGTTTATCAAATGGGAGGGGAATCTCCTTTATATCATGGTGCCTTGGTGACCAAATCCAAAGCCCTCCCCACTCACACCAGCCACAGTGGAAATTAGGGGTGGATTTCCCTAATCACCCTCCCCCCCATCCATTTTTCCCTTTTTCTTCCTGGCCTTTGTCATCAATGGAAGGGAGCTTGCTACAGAGTTGGCATAGTAAAGGGCCTTTAGATGGGGATCATGTGTGGTAAAGAAGGAGCTGAGGAACCTGCTGATTTACAATCTTTTCTGACAACTCCCCAACCCCAACAATATCCCCCAACTTCAGGGTCACATCCTCGTAAAGCAAAACAGTAATGGCAGGGCCAGCCCTATCACTAGAAAGAGGAGATTATCACATGAGGGGAAAAGCGGAAAGTAAAAGGTATGATCCTGGTATAATTGTGAGATTGCGGCAAGGTTTTTCACATGACGTCGTGCTTATCTGGGGCCTCTCCTGTGAAGACCCTGGAATCCTCCAGCAACAAGTCATCCACGGGGAAGTCCTGTGAATGGCTTCTCAATCATGAGAATGAAATGCATTTGGGCAGGTGTAAAAGTCATTCTTGTGATTGGGGAAACAACCGGGAACTCTTACCCACAGTGCATTGTGCCAGTGGCAGTTCCTTCTCATGACTACGATCGGTGTCTTATTAAGTCTTATATGTAAGGTATGAGGCACGAATTTGTTTATGTTAGATGAAAGTAAAGTGTAAAATTTATTTTGTTTGATTTTACTGCATGGGAGGGAAACATTTGGTTTAAGACATGTGTCTTACAATGTAATAATTCTTTATTATTAGGAGATGTGCAGAATGCAGTTGCAAGATTATTTGGCTTTTATGCTGCTATTATTGAGCTACTGCAAAAATACTGACCACTAAGCAGTACTGTCATGTTCACTTTTAATGCCGCGATTGTTGCTCAATTGGCTCTGGCAGTAGGATGACAGATGAAATCAACTGGCTGCTACCTCTATCAGAAGGGCCTTACAACTGCTGCCCCACTCTCTTTCTTCCCAGCCCTACCTTCTGACATGTCTGTTCCCTCCCTCATTTGATCACTCTCACATGTAGTCCTTCTCCTCCTCCTCGCTACTATTGACTACCAAACTAGGCCTTTGCTTTTTTGTTTAAAGAGTGAGAAGTTTGTTTAAAGAGCAAGGAGATGTGGACAAGGATGAGGAAGACATGCAGGCTGATATTAGGTTGGTAGATGAGCAGCTGTGCAGAGGTGGGAAGCAATGTTGTTCCTTCTGCTTCAAATGGCAGAAGGGTCTGAGATTCTGCTGGAGCCTTCTGCAAGAGCCACAAGGAGACCCCCACCCATGGAATCCTGCCTCTCTTTCTATGTCCATCACAACATCTAGCAGTCCCTGGATTATCCTCCTTGGGAATTTAAGATTGTGGCCCTGGCAACATTTGGCTGTTTCGAGTCTAGACAGTGTGACAATGTGTGTAGGGTGGCACAGGTTAACCATTTGTATTATTTTTCAAAATATTTTATTAACATAGAAAATTTAAAATCACATTTAACAAACAACAAAACATCACACATATATCATTGCATTAACTTACCCCACAATCTAAACAAAACATCCCACCACCAACACAGTTTGAATACTTCTTCATCACTTTGTATCACCTGGTTAGACTTTGTATGATTCTGCATTTTGCAATCTACAGTCAAGACTAAAGAAAAAACAGAACAATAGGCCTTAAACTTCTAAAACACGAGCACCAAACTAAAAATCATCAGACCACGGAACACTGGCAGTCCATTGAGAAAGAGGAATAGACAGAAAATCATAAAGAGGGGGAAATAAAAGAAACACAGGAGAGGGAGTGGACTGGTATATCCTGGAAAAAAGCTTGGCTAGTTGGGACTCTCAGAATTCCACAGTGCTGGTCTCACTTGATTTTGCCCCATTTCCCATACCTCCACACAGTGGTAACCTTCAAACAGCTCAGATGCACAGGACTTCTACCTTAAATTGCCCCAGGAATAAATGGATGAATCCACCCATATATGTTTTTGTTCTGCTGTGTAGATTCTTCTGACATATAATTATTTCCCAACTTAAAAAAAAGAGTAAGAAATTGAATGACATGAGCTATTTGAGAAAAAGTATCTTCATTTTAATTCAATTATCTGAAATATGTCTCTAACTCACTGAGCTTCTCAAATGATGCAAATTGTTCTAATTAGAGTATTCTAAGGACATAAACACTCAGATTTTACCCATTAATTTGAACAGCCTTATTAAATTTCAGAATGAATAACAGTAGGGTACTTATTTCAAGCAGAGGCTGCAATCTACATAGTGTTTACTACAATGTAGTCATGAAATAGACCCAGAGACTCCAAGGTGGGTTCTAGACCGCTGCTTTGAGGTGGTCTGCCGCCGCCGCCGCTTGCTCCATGCGGGAGCCGGAGCAGCCATACTGCGCGGCTCCCGCGCGGAGCAAAAAAGAAGCTCCAAAATGGAGCTTCTTTCCGCGGCGCACTGATGACGTCGCGAAGCGCCAAGGGCGCATTCGTGATGTCATTAGCGCCACGCGGCGTTCGGACGCTCAGCGTCCGATACGTCAATATGGCGCCGGCCATGTAGAAGGGCCGGCGCCATATTGTACGGACACAGTTCGTATTAGACTCAGGGGCGTCTAGAAGAGACGCCCCTTTTTTAAAATGGGACGTCCTGCGGACGTCCCAACTGTCGGTGTGTAACCGGCCCAAGAGAACATTAGGAAGATTATTTTGGAAAAATATTGCATTATGCCTGTGGCAGTGAAGCTTTGCCACAAGCAGTGCATGTCTCAGGGAGACAGAAGTGGAGAGGAGGGGGAAAGAAGACCAAACTCATAGATGGGCAACTATGTGGCAATCATTCTGTCCATGCCTCCTCTGCCTCCCACCCAGCATAACATGTGAGACAGACATATGAGCTGAGCCAAACCCTTGTGAATTTCATTTCGTTTTGTACCAAAGTCAACATATTTGATGACGGAAGGAATTTTTTATCCCTGAAACAAGTGTCCCTCAGATTTTCCAACAAGTTCCAGACACTAATAACAGAGTTGCGCAAAAGACCCCCAAAGGCTGGTTTTATTTTATTTTTAATTTTTTGAGGCTCCACACAGCCCAACAGACAAAATGGAGAAGCTCACACTCTTGGGAGGAAGGGAGCTATCTTCTTGTTGGACTGGATCATATTATCAAGGTCCCGCACATGACTGGATTTCACCCTGCACTGCCTAGCTTCTATATTCCATAAGGTTGCTGTCAGAATAGTTGGGGACACCTGCAAGTCCCTGCACTATTCAGCACTCTCAGGCTGGTGTAGTACTAAATTCTGAAGTCTAAGGGTTCCGCGTGAAAGTGCTGCTAGCTATGACCTTCAGAACTGTCCAAAAATGGAGGCAGCTGGGTTGATCCATATCTATATATGGACATGTGTATATGCACATCTGGATTGCATGTACCAACAGCCTAGGCTAGCATAATCAATAATGAGGAATAATGGGAACTGCAATCAAAAATCTAGAAGACCACATGATTTCTACCCTTGGATGTACACACAAGCATACATGTAGCTCGCACCAATACAGTGGTACCCCGGGATACGAATTGATCGCGTTACGAAATTTCCGGGATACCAAAAAAATAGATAGGAAAAAACTGTTCCGGGTTACGATGTTTTTTTCGGGTTACGAATTTTTTTTTCGGCGCGAAATTCAAACCGCAAAGCGCGGCTAGCGGCTTTCCAGCGCTAGCCGCTAGCCTTTTCAGGTTGCGAAATTACTCGGGTTACGAACGGAGCGGCGGAACGAATTAATTTCGTAACCCGAGGGACTACTGTATACTGTTCAGAGGAAAATCTTTCTCTTCTCATCCAGACATTATAAGGATTACAGCTAAGCACAGAGGGAACAGAGAAACCTGGGCTGGGAAGATGACAGAGGCCATCATTTCCCCTGTTAATCAGAAAGTCTTGCTTTGATCCAACAAAACCTGGCTTGACTATTCTGAGTGGGGCTCACAGATTGCAAGGCCTGGTCTCTATTCACCAGTCCTGGGGTGAAGGGGAGGAATCTCAGGTTGAGAGTGTTACCTTGGATAGAGAGGGTGGGTGTGTAGGTGTGCGTGTAGTTTTTACATATCCTCCAGCTCTCCTGATTTGACAGGGATAATATTCTTTCATCCCACTCATTCAAATGCTTTTTAAATGTCCTGGTTTCTCTCTTCCCCCTTTCTCCTTTGCTTACTACAGTTGCTGCAAACTGAGTTCAAAGTGTAAAAGTAGTATGCATGCAATTAATTCAGCTGGGGAGGGAAGTGGGTGGGAAGAATCAAGGAGTTTCAGGCAAAAGCAAACTGCTGCTGTAGCCTCTCCACACTTGTCTATTCTTCCATTTTAATACCGTTTGTCATCTTGATGACATTCTGTTGTTGCTTGATCACATGTATCTTGGATCTCTGCTGTGAAATATTGGAGGGTATATTGCTAATCTGCTGTTATTATTATTATTTGAATGGCATACACTGTGTAGATTGGGTTAATGCTTAAAGTTTCATGACATTGCAAGGGTTTTTTCCCTAGGTTTCAGGGTGTAGGCCCTGAAATCTTAGAGACTGGGATAGTCTCCACTTGGCAACCCTGCTATTGAATATATGGATTGAGATCCTTACAGAGACCAGGAGAAAAGGAAGAACGTGAGGGGGCAACTGGACCTTAAATAGCCCCTTCACTTGCTCCCTGCATGTGACCCCACTTGGCTACATAGGCCAAGTGCAAAGCTCCCTGATCTCCTCTCATGGGGCCAACAAATAGCCCTCTCTCCCACAGGAACAGTCACTCTGTGGCTCACAGATGCAATCTGGCAACCTTGCCACTGAATATATGAATTGAGGCAGAACTAGTAAGAATATGTGTGGAGTAGTACACAGGGTTATTAGATAAGTGAGATGAGGGGGCCATTCAGACTACCTTTTAGCCTGGATCAGAACCTGGATTGACCACGGGAAGTTCATATTGGCCCAGATCCTTTCACAATCAAATCCAAGGCTTTCATGCCCATTCAGGGGTAAATGCTCCTTGGCATGGGTCTTTTGAAAGCAGACTTTAAGCTGTATCTTTTGAAAAAAACTGGGTCCGGCGAATATGTACTTGTCTCCGATCATGATCGAGTCAAGTTCAGGGGAGGGATTTAGGTCAGAGAGAGGGCATAGGGCGGAACATGCCTCCCCTTCATCAGGGTGACGGAGGAGGAGGAGGAAGGAGCTGGAGGAAGGGTCCCAAGAGAATTGGGGTGACGGATGGAGCCGGGGGTGCCAAGGGCAGAATCAGGGTAACGGGGGAGCAGGAGGAGGAGGAGGATGGAGCTGGGGGTGCCAAGGGCAGAATCGGGGTAACGGGGGAGCAGGAGGAGGAGGAGGATGGAACTGGGGGTGCCAAGGGCAAAATTGGGGTAACGGGGAAGCAGGAGGAGGAGAAGGAAGGAACCAGAGAAAGGGTAAAGTTCAGGATAGGTCAGAGGGAGGACAGAGAATGGAACAAGCCTCCGTTCTTGCAGGCAGCTTTCTCTCTCTCTCTCTCTCTTTAATTATTTTTGACAGACTATGCAGATGATTTTTGGGTGATACATATAGATAGAATGTGTGTGTGCTTGTGCTACATTTCCCTTTCATTTCCTCTTGCTCCTGGAACGGCAGCCTCACTTTGCAAGAGGCTTTTTATTATTATTATTATTATTATTATTATTATTATTATTATTTGTAATATGTGGATGCTACAATTAGAATGCTTGTGCTACATTTCCCTTTCATTTCCTCTTGCTTGTGGAATGGCACCTTAAGAGGCTTTATTATTATTATTATTATTATTATTATTATTATTATTATTATGCGAATGCTACAATGCGAATGTTACAAATGTTTCCCTTTCAATTTGGCAAACTGATACAAGAGTGAATGCTTTTGCTACACACAACACACACACACACACCTGGAGGTTTTTAAATTTGACAGAATATGCGCACTCTGCCACCAGTTTTTTTTAAAAAAGGAGGGGGGAAGCACCCATTCCGTTGGCCAATTGCTGTAGGAAACTTCACCTTTAACGAAAGCGGAAGAGAATTTGATTGACAGCAAAGGAGCCTTCTTTTAAACCGGTACTGCAAATGTGAACTCTCCGCAAAGAGCTGCAAGGGCATTCAGGGGTAAATAACCCTGCATAAGATAAATAATAGTGGGCACTTGCTTCCAGACAGATTCAGGAGGGGGGAACCAATTCTGCCCAGTTCCATCCAGGGCAAATAGGTGAATGTGAATGGGGCCGAGGTAAGGTTAGCCCCTTTTCTATTGATGCAGAGTAAGCATGCAAAGGATTGTACTGCCAAGGTTAAACAATAATCAGCCACTTTGCCGAAAGCATCCTTGCATTCAAAACAAAACAAAACTAGAAGCAGTGAAACAAATAATCAAAACCAGCTACAGAAGTATGCAGAAAAACTGGAGCAAACAAATAATAAAAACATTCACCTGATACTGGAGGACATCGAATCTAGCACCAGACAAGATTCCAGAAATGCACATATAAGGAACAAAATGAAAAAAAGGCCTCCCTCTCCCAGTCATATCTAATGTAACTTCTGCAAGCAGACAGACTTAGATCAGGGCCTTGGATGATATTGTAAAGCTTGTGCAGTCCCAAGTGAAAGAAGGCCAAGCATTTATCTAATGCTTGGCACAACAGAAGAGGCAGGGATTTCATTCTGATTCTCTAAATTTGGTCTTCATGCCAAACTATGAGCTTCCTGTGGAAGTCCCTGGATTTGAGAGAAAGCCCAGGAGTTACGCAGTTCAATTTCCTGCCTTGAGGCTGGAATTCCTATCTGACTTCGCCAGTACCTTCTTACAAAATCTTCAGTGATGATCCCACCACGAGAAACAAAGAGAGCTGTAGATACAAGAGCAATGCCAAACAGAAAACGCTTCCCCAACCCATTACCTATTGAAAAGGCATTAAAACAGAGATGGGAAACAGATGACCCTCCATCAGCCTTGGGTCAACACAGCCAATGGTGAGGGGTTGTGGGAGTAGCAGTTTGGCAGACCACAAGATACTCTCTCTTGATCTAAATGAGTGATTCCCAAACTTCAGCCCTCCAAGTGTTTTGGATTTCAACTCCTAGAAGCCCCAGCCAACTTAGCCAATAATCAGGAATTTTGGGAGTCCTAAACATATGGAGGACCAAAGTGAATGGTCCAAACCATTGAGGTTCATCAACTTCATACAAAGGGTCATTGCCTAATCTCTCTCCTTCAGGGGTGGGGTTGATGTAATTTTTCTGGCTATTTCAATTAAACAACTCACAGGCACTTACTTGATCACACACCTCCTAAACTGCATCCATTCCCCAATGTTATTTACATTTTGGTAGATATTTTAAGTACCTTATTGTCTACAAGCGCCTTGCAAGCAGCCACTTGCTGAACCAAAGAACCAGTGCATTGACTTTTGACCCATCAATTGTCAGAGGAATCTCCTAGAAACAGAAGCCTTCGCATGTGTCACAGCTGGGCAAGCCTCTAGGTACACCAGTTGCTAAGATGACAGTGCTCTCTGACCTACCCAGGCTTCTCTTTCAGTGAAATAACACAACACCTTTTCTATCATGATACATTAATAACAGCTGTTAGCTACCCAGAGCAAGGTATTTCCCAGTCACTTACAGAGAGAATGAAAACATTACATCAGCCTTTTGCCTTCTTAAGGAGCCAGCTGAGGCCAAGGACACAGGGAGGGTGGTCCCTGCATCTCACACAGTCTTGCACTTTATTATCCAACTATGAAGTTTACAATGCATTGTTTGTCTTGATGCTGCAGATTTCACTGCTGATTTGAATAAAACCGACATTTTCCTAACAACATCAACAATTTTTAATACAGTGGGCCCTCTCCTTACGCAGCAGATCCATTCCGCCCCCCCCCCCCCGTGTAAGGGAAAATCTGTGTATGCTTGTGCCCCATAGGAAACAATGGGCCACGTGCATGTGGTGGCAATGCGGCGCACGTGCGCGGCACACACACCATTGTTTATATTGTTGCGTAGCTTCTGCATAAGCAGGAAGCTGTATATAATGTGCCTGCATATGGTGCGGGCACAGTGTATTTCTTTCACACTATTTCACAATATTTCTTTCCATGCAAAATGGAAACAGCAACTTCTAAGAGTGAACCAAGGTTTGCCAAGCAGTCCTGGGCTTGCATGAAAACATGTCCATCTAAGGAGTCTTGAAAAGTGGAATTAGATCAAGATAGAAGTGTCTTGTGGCCATGCTCTATCACATGACACCGTGGGGCTCTTCAGACCAGCCATTAAGGGCAGCCTGGGGGTGGAGTTGGGGCATCACATTCACAAGATGCATGCCCCAACTCCACCCCCTAGGGCGCCATGACTCCATGCACCACTCCACATGGCAGAGACTGAAAATGTGTTTGGGAGGTACCCAGGCAGTTGATGAACACAGTCCAAAACCTTACTGTGGTCTTTGTTTTGATCCTATGAGTTAACACACCTAAATCTTGTGACTGTGTGTGTGTGTTGTGTGCCTTCAAGTAACTTCTGAGCATGGGGTTTTCTTGGCAAGATTTATTCAGAAGAGCTTTGCCATAGCCTTCCCCTGAGGCTGAGAGAGTGTGACTCGCCCAAGGTCACCCAGTTGGTTTCATGGCCAAGCTGGGAATCATACCCTGGTCTCCAGACTCAAACTCAGACTGCTACACTACATTGGATTTGTATACCATAACAAAGAGAAAAATGCTTCAAATTATAGTACAGAGATGGGGCAGCTCTATCTCCCAGTGAAACCAAACATGGCCCTCAGGGCCAACAACATGTTCCACAATTAACAGGTTTCCATCCTAAATGCCACAGGGTACACCAAGAGCATGAGCAGCTGCCAGAGCACCACGGGAACAAAACAACAACAGGAAGAGGCTTCTCTGCTTACAAATAGCATTTTATTTTTGCCACACATTAAAAGGTAGTGTTTAAATGCTTGCTAATTCTCACTGTCAGCGTAGAGCCGCCACAGCCTGCCAGTCTACACGGCAAAGGCTCCACAGACCAGCACTGCCACTTGTTTGTACAACAGGCAGGTATGAGAGCATCACATCTATCAGGACAGAAAGTTAATGAGTCCCAAGAGGCATTCTAGCTGCTCCACCTCCCCCAGGGCCTACCTGCCTTCCCAACATGGTTACAGAGGCCCAAAATAGGAAAGGAGAACTCTCTGGATATTTGTGAAGAAGGAGGGAACCAAAGGCAGACTTCATCCTAGAAGAATTGTAGAAAGGAAGAAAGAACAAGGAGACCACCTCACAGTCTCTGTGAACAACACCTCCTCTTGTTCAGAGGATTTCTTAAGGTTTTAAGGTGATGGAGAGGAACATCCTTAGCCAGAAATATAAGACCATTAATTCTGCACACATTTCAAAGAGGAAGAACAATCCTATTTAAAAAGTGTAAGAAGCTAAATATGTAAATTCACCTATCTGATCATCTTCAGTTTGCCAGGTTTATGTGACCCAAGGAAATGGAAGAAGACGTATAAGCCAAATTTGCACAATTGTGACCTCATTATGTTGTAGCTATAATGAGAAGTTGCCAGTGTAGTGCAGTAGATAAAGAGATTGATACAGACAAGGAAGACTTGGCCTCAGATACTGCTTAGATACGATGCTGTCATGAATGTTCTCCAGGCCAAGGGCTCTCTCTCAACTTAAACTACCTGATAGGATGGTTGCAAGGGGATCAAACAAGACAGAAAATCATGACACTGTCCTGAGGTCTTGAGGGGGAAAAGGAGGTGGTTCTAGAAATGAGATCTTGCATGAAACCATGAAAGGAAGGATATAGGCAACTTAATCAAATACTTCTGTGGACCTCCACGGCTAGGTTAATGTATGAACTAGGGAGAACTCTTTCCATGGTACAAAATACAGTGGAAGTGAATGTAGGAATGGTGCAATAGTGGGCAGGCTTCATTCTCACTCTTTCTGCACATGACATTTTACGTAAAGAACAGAGTATGTGTGTGATTTGCCCACCCATAATTGCCCCACCTATCTAGTATGGCTCTCTCAGCATGTTGAAGGACCTCTTTATGGATGGACTCCCTTGGGCCATGAGCCCAAACTTCAACACTCTGGAATCAGAGGGGGGACCAAACTCCAGCACACCTCAGTACTGGCACAGCAACATTGTTACCCTTGTTGCTAAACAAGAAATACCGCTTTAGTAGCCATCTCATAGGCATGTGCAATTGTCTATGCCACTGTTATCATGGTGAATCCACAAGGCTAGGCTGCCATAAATGACAAAACCCTTTCCTTCCACTATAGGCCTGTGGGAACTAGAGTACATCACTTGTCAAGGAGGATGCATTAATAGCTTCAATGTGTTTCATAGTACATTGGAAGGTTCAACCCAATTCCACAGTAGCATTTAGGCATGGGTGAAAAAGCACATACACCCCATTTCATTGACAAGCCCCATAACCTTTTGACTATGGCCAGTCTAGTAGGTCCAATGTTGTGTAGTAAACACATTCCTGAATGGCACCAGGAGGATACTAAATGAAGTCACTCAAATTGCTACTTACTCTTTACTTCCCTTCTAAGTAGCAGAATATTGTCCAAAATCTTGATTTTTCCCCCCAGTCAAATATAAAACAGTTAAACCAGTCACTTTACATTTGAACTCTAGGCATTTACTGGCCAGACATTACACAGGAATCCATATCGTTTCATTTCAGATCCATTCAGCGGCATTAGGTTAGTGGCTATTCTTTTATCCTATTCCACCAGCTTCCTTTCTGATCACCACCACTCTACCCTGTAACATGATAATAATAATAAAAAATTTAAAAAATTATATTTTCCCGCCTCTTCCAGATGGATCGAGGCAGGATCACAACCCAGTAAAATACAGAGAGTACAACAATAAATTACAGTAAAAGTTAAATATTAATTCCATTAAAACATTTTCTATCAAAATTGACAGTGGGGTGGAAAAATACAAATTCATGGAAGGAAGGAACAGTATTTCTTATATGAGGTCAGGTGGATAAACTCACCAGAAGAGATCAGTCTTAACTGCCCTCCTGAAAGCATCCCGGGAGGTGATAAGACGGGTCTCCTCTGAGTGACTGTTCCATAATTTTGGAGCCTTTACGGTAAAGGTTCTTTGGGAGGTTGAAACCAATCTGGTTGTTTATAATTCTAGTTGGTTCTTCCCATTTATTCTGAGAGTGCACGGTGGATTATGTAGGGAGAGGTGTTCCCTCAAGTAACTCAGGCCCAAGCCATATAGGGCTTTAAAGGTAATAACCAACACCTTATACTGTGCCCAGAAGCTAATTGGCAGCCAGTGAAGAGATTTTAACACAGGTGTTATGTGGTCAAACCTCTATGTCCCAGTGACCACTCTGGCTGCTGTATTTTGCACTAGTTGAAGCTTCCGAACTTGGTATAAGGGTAGTCCCATGTAGAGCACATTACAGAAATCATTGGGAGGCAAAGATTTATGCAGCTTTGGAAGGTGCTAGCTATTGCCTTGCCTTTCTAAAGCAGAAGTTGCATCTTGGGAGCTCAGCTTCTTGAGACCAGAAGGTCATTATGAAACTGCAGCCCTGCCCGATGAGTGAGAAGAGAAATGATGGGCTAGCTAGCTGCCTTCATCTCATTGATAAAAAATTGTCTGGGGCTGGATTCTGTTTGCATTTGGCCTCTGAAGGATTCAGATATCCCTGAGGAGTCACAGTCTCCAGTGGTTCCTGAAAACCTCAGGGGACATGTTGTCCTGTAGATTCTTTAGCCCCAGAGGGATATTAGCCCCCAGATGGAGTGGTGGAATTGGAGAGTTCTGAAGACATCATATGAATGTGGCTAGAGAAGGAGATTGTGGTGTTCATCAAACTGCAACAGACCAAGCCAGCTAAAATTAAATCCACATAGCTACCTATAATGATCCTCTTCCAGAGCACAGAGGACAGTTAGCTCTCTGGTGTACAGAGAAATAATGGAGCAGGTATGGAATTCACTGGGACACATAGTGCAGAACAGCCACATGGTGAGTGCAATGAAACACACTTCATTGCTGATTGTTAACCCCATATTGTGGAGATGACGGAAACAATGCTTAGTGTTGCATCCTTATGAAGAGCCATTGGGCAAATTCAAGGACCCTCAGTGTACTTCCCCATCATAATCCATCAGAGCTTCCTCCCCAGCCTCTTTTTTTTTTTTTAATGTACCAGCACTGCTCTTTGGTGCTGGTACATAAGTGTGGTGGTTCAAGTGGTTAAGATGCTGACTCTGTTGATTGCAAGATAGGTAGGCTGGCAGTTCGAGGCCCGGGTGCCATGTGATGGAGTGAGCTCCCATCACTAGTCCCAGCTTCTGCCAACCTAGCAGTTCGAAAGCATGCAAATGCAAGTACTGTAGATAAATAGGTACCGCTTCAGTGGGAAGGTAAACAATGTTCTGTGCAATCATGCTGGCCACATGATCACAGAGCAGTCTCTGACAACCCTGGCTCTTTGGCTTAGTAATAGATATGAGCACTACCCCCTATGGTTGGACATGACTTGACAACCTTGTCAACGGGGAATACCTTTACCTTTTACTGTTCTTCTATCCTACTTCTTCCCAGCCCCTCTATTTGATCTGCCATCCACTCCACTGAGCTATTCTAACTTTGCTCCTCTTGTCCTAATCTTTACCTTGCTTCTCTTTCTGCACTACTTGACAAAAGGCCCTTTACAGATGCTAAAACCCTTCTACAGATCCTAAAACAGTTTGCACTCTGCTCCCTCAAGGTCTCTCAACCAATACACAACTCTCAGGAAACTTAGGCGGGTTACAGACCGCCATAAAGTACGCGCTCCACGCATACTAGGGTTAGGAAGGGTCTTACCTTCCTCACAGCCCTTCTTCCTAGTACGCGCGGAGCGCGTCCTTAATGGCAACACCCATCCATATGGGCGCCGCCATTTTGATGTCTTGCACGCATAGCGTCCAGATGTGTCGCAGCAGAAGTGACACTGCGAGGGTGCACTTCGCCCCTTGCGGCGCCACTTCCGCATTTTGAAAAGGAGCGCCATTTCGGCACTCCTTTTTCGCTGCGCCGGGAAGCCTCATGGTCTAGCCGCTGGGGCTTCCCTCCGCAGCGAATGGCGGTGGCGGGAAAACGGCCACTTGAGGGCGGTCTGTAACCCGCCATAGTTTACTTTTGAAGAACACAACCATCTCCTGCTGGTTAAGAGCCTTCAAAAATAAATAAAACAGGGGAGGGGGGAAGGACCCTAACCGTTATGTAAAGCTCCTGACACAATCTGCTATGTTGCACTGCTGCAGGTAACAAACAGTATAATGCTTAGGAGACCTGGGCTTGAATCCTAGGATATACTAATCATATTACCATTTGATTAACTAACTATTTTATAACTGATCCAATGGGTCTACTCTAATTAGGACTGTCAATATGATTAAGGCCTTTATCTTAAATTGCAGCCCACTAGGTGATTTTGAACCTGACACTGACTTCACGTGGATAATGTCCACAGATACTGCCTGAAACCCCTTTGATGAATGTTTGAAGTGGGTTCAACTATTTCTTTTCCCAAAAGCCTGTCCACAGTTTCCACATCTTCTGTCAAAAAGTTCATCCCTCTAGCACTGTTCCCCAGACTGCTCTACATCCCAAAATGTCTTGCCTGAGGTCCTCAGCTCTGAACTTTAGTTTCTCCAACTCCTTCTTACCACCCTTCTAGGCTTATACTGACTATTATGGAATAAACTGAAAAACAAAAGCCAAGCCGCTGTCAGCTGTACCAAATTGTGCAATGCTTAAATTTCATTGTGGCTTTCTCTCTCCTTATTCTATTTTATTTTATTAAAAATATTTATACCCTGCCCTATATCAAAGATCTCAGGACAGCTTACAGAAGTCATTAAAACAAGTTACACAATTTAAAACAATAAAATAATTAAACAAACTAAAAACATATTAGACTGCAGTAATAAGTCAAAAACAGATTTTAAAGATTTTAAAAGTTTTCAAAACTATGTACTATATATAGTTTGTTTCCAACCTTGGGAAGCAACGTTGGGTATGTGTTCCCCTCCCTCTGCATGTCTCTCCCCTAAGGGCTCCCATGCCCCCCACCCAGACAGCCACAGCAAACCAAATGGCAAGAGAGGGAAAAGTTCTGCCAAACTCCCCCTGCTCTGGCCCGCTTTTCCAGAAGCCAGGGGGCTCTCATTGGAGTCATGGAAAGACAACTCCTCTTTTATGGTATCCACAGCAAGGCCAAGGTCTTTCTTGTTTCCCAGCATCTTTTCGACACCCCAGCTGTGCCTGCCCCCTTGCAATCTTTAAGCATTAAATCAAAAAAGGAGCCTGGGCCAACGGAACCCTGCCTGTCTTGTTATTATGTTTCAAAAAGAAGAAAAACAAAGTTATCCTTTCATTCTCCTTTCCTTTCTCCCCCCCCCCCCCCGCACCCTGCCAAAAAGCTGGCATTTCCCTCATTTACCCTTCCCAGCTTCTCCCCCTGCTACCATTGCCTTTTACAGCACTCCAAAATAAATATTTCAGACTTTTCCTTTCTGCCAGGGAGTAATTTCTCAACAATTCTGCACCAGTTTAATAGGCAGTGAGCAGCAGCTCAGGTATTTTCCTGTCCAGCAGCTTGGAACCAGCCATTCTAGGCCTATAAATGGCTCCATCCTGATCCCATTGGCTTCCATGAATGCCTGATCGGGCCCAGCATGCCTGTGTGATGAGGAGCAGCCCTGGCTTGACAGAGAAAGAAAACACATTACTCTCAGGAAGAAGAACAGCCCGATCTCTGTGACCTTTCTACCTCACATATCCAACAATTTAGGCAAGAGAGAGAATTCACAGGCCTAATTTTTCCCCTCTTTGCTTGGGAGAAGAAAGGTGTCTCATTAGGTAGGGTGTTAGGACAGGAGTTTGAGAATCAAATGATCAAAGTTTTCTTCTGCCGAAAAGTGTGCTTTAGTTTAATTTCCCGAACTTGACTCCCCCTTTCAAAACAGCCCTTGTTGAAGATCAGTAGATAGATGGACAGACAGACAGAACACTACTTGGATTCCATATCTTTGTCACCTTTACAGGTGATGAAGAAATTGTTATGGAATTGAGGACAGAATGCTGTTGGTGGAATATGTTTGGTTCTTTCTGCCTCCTGCTGAGTTTAATGGGGAGGGGGGAAGCGAACAGACTGCTATTTGGGACACAGTTGGGTAAGGGCAAAACTTTTCTTTTGCTCTGTATGTGGACTGGTTTTAACTAAAGAAAAGCCCTCCAATTCATCCATCTTCATTATAGTGGCATTATTATAATGACAGGCTTATATTAAAGACAGAAACCTAGTAGCAACTAGAGCTACTGATAAGGAATATGACTTGGATCTGGAAGACCTGGGTTCAAGTTGCAATTTCCCATCTGCAAGGAGCTAATAACAGTGCTTCATGTGTTTTCTTGGCCAAGATTTATTTGGGAGCGGGGGGGGGGTTGCCACTGCCTTCCTCTGAAGCTGAGACTGCGACTTGCCCAAGGTCATCCAGTAGGCTTCTATAACTGACCCGTGTCATCATCACCATCTCTGCTCATATATACAAATTCACCTTACTCAGGGCAACTGCACTTTTCTATAATATGTAAATTACCATACCCCCCCCCTCCCAATTTTCTTACTATATTAGTGAGGTACAATATAAAGTTTCTATTTAGACAATTTACTTTTCCTTGTAGAGAACTTCTCTGCTTCCTGGCTGTGATAAAAATACAACCAAAAATAAATAATGAATTTTCTGCCTTTAATGACACCCCAAATGTGTTGCTTGAGGCAGCTGCCTTGTTCTTCCAAATGGTAAAATCAGCCCTTCTAACATGGTGTAGAAACAACAGCTATTACCACAGCTCAGAGTTTTTCAGTGTAGACAGTCTGGTAATGCTGCTCCTACTTAGGTGCTTTAATAAAATATGTCTAGGAAAAGATATTCCTGAGTTCCTACATGAACTGGCCAAAAGAAGTAAAAAAGCTCTCTTGCCCTTTTACATTCCAGAGCAAGTCTCTCAGTCCTCCTCTTTAGAGACTACTTGTACAATGGTTTTGTACAATTTTTGTACAATTTTGTACAATTGGTGGGAATAAAAATTCATAATACACACTAATATAAATGGACTTAACCAAAACATGCAGATTTATGACGAATGGCTTTAAGTCCCATGACAATAATTTACTGCAGACCTCTCCTTGCTCATATACAACTTGGCCTACATTTTCCAAATCAAAGAATAACTATGAGGCTCCCCAAGGCGTGTCAAACCCAACAGTACATTTAGGGTTGCCAGAGTGAAAACTGGAAAAGTCTCCTATACCATTAATGGAAGAGGGAATTTCAGCAGTTGTTGCTTGTCATCCTACCAGGTAATAAGCAACACTTGTTGAAATTTCTTCTTCTACACACTCATTAAAGGAACAGGAACCCTCTCCAGTTTTCAGTCTGGCAAGCCTAGCACATATAATTATTATTATTAACCTTTATTTATGAAGCGCTGTAAATTTACACAGCGCTGTACATGCAATCTTTTTAGTTAGACGGTTCCCTGCCCTCAGGCTTACAATCTAAAAAGACATGACACAGAAGGAGAAGGGAGTGGTGGAGGGAAAGGGTAAGAGGTCCAGCAGTTCCTCTCAACCTCCGAGGTCTGGACCAAGGCAGATGGACTGGAGGGAGGGCAAGGCTTCATAATGGATGGTTAATCATTATCCAGAGAAAATACATAATCACAAGTAGGATAATACATATACAGTACATAGGAATACAGGAAATGGATCGATAAACAGCCAACAACAGAACATCAGATAGTAAGCGACAATTATGCGATGCCTGGGAAAGCTTCTCTGAATAGGATGGTTTTCAGCTCCGTTTTGAAGCTGGTTAAAGAAGTGATGGCTCTTGCTTGTGGAGGAAGAAGGTTCCAGGAGTGAGGGGCAGCAAGTGAAAAGGGGCGAATCCGGGATGGGGCAGAGGAAATCCTGGGCTGAGACAGGAACCCTTGATTACCCTTGATTACCCTACCCTTGATTACCCTTGGTAATTCTGTCTGTGCCACTTTGGATATTACCAGACTGAAGTAGCTTCCTTTCTGCACACCCTGGTCTTGTAAATATCAGGTAGGGAGAGAAAGAGAGATGTGCCCTTGCACCAAGAGTACATGCAGTTGTCTTTCAGAAATTTACACACTTCAGCTCTGAACATCCAAGACCCTTCAACTAAAATGACAGCCACCAAGTCCCACACTAGAAATGTATATACAGTACAGATGATTACTTTGGAAAAAATATTTGGGCGTTATATAACTGCCATTGTTCATAGTACACACACTTGTATTCAGTTACGATCTCATGCTTTAAAAGGGGGGTGGGATGCAAAGTTACCTTTCCCATTAGCATCTTACCACCTATAGCCATTTTTCATGGAGTTGAATAGAGTGGAAATCACTAGTCATTCAGTCAGGTCAGTATCATTAGTAGTCTGCTGACTTAACTGACTTGAAATCAGGAAAATGAAGTAAGCAATGGCCCTTTCAACATATTTTGCTTTTAGATTATTATGTTTAATAATGCTTGCCCAGAGCTAATGCCACAGTGATAGTAAGGACGAAGTTGGCCCTATCTTTTTGTAGAATTGTCTGTACACAGCTGAAACAACAAGGCACTTGCCAACCTTGTGGACTGGCAACTATGAAGCCAAGCAGTTGATAGCTGGGGGAAGAGGACTGTACTGGAAGGAGCTAAAAGGGTCAGAAATGGAATTGAAAACTTCATGTCAACATATCAGCTTAATAAACAGTCAAAATTACTAAACTTTACACTTTCTTTTGCTGGTGTCTTTGGACCAAGATAGTTGCAAAGGTACTGAAGACACTGAAATATGAATGTCTTGTTTAGCCTATGAGACCCAGTCAAGGAGCAAAAATTATATGCATAAATGTTTCTGAGGAGGACATGCAAAATACCATAGGCAGAGAGGGGACGAAAATGTGGGTAGCCCTGCAGTTTGAGAAGAGATGTGGTAAAATGTGGTTAGAGGAAGCCTTTTCTAAGGCCATTGTGTGCTGATGGTCTCCTGCCACTCACTTTCTTAAGGGATAGAAATTAAGAGCTATATGCATTCATTAGGGGAAGTGTGTGTGCTTAGCATAAAGAAAGTCCCACGTTCAGTTCCCACAATCCTTGCAGGGTTGGAAAAGGCCCCTGCCTGACATCACTGAGAAACAGTGCCACTCAGAGTAGAGTAGACACAATGAAGCTGAGCAGGTTATTATGTAAAAGACAACTCTCTATGTTCCTACGCTCACTGGACTTTGCAGAAGTAGGCAACCTTTTTGAGGCGGAGCCGGGTTGCTGTCCCTCAGACAGCTAGGGGCCCGAAGCCGGGGGGGTGGAGCTTCCACCCTCTGTGGGCAGGGCCGCATGCTGGGGGTGGAGCTTCCACCCTCTGGGGGCCAGGCCTCCTCCTCTTTGCCGGCCCCTGATGGGGCCCCAGGCCCCATCAGAGGCCGGCAAAAAAGCCGTCGGGGGCCACCAGCGCTGCAGGCCTCCACCTCTTTGCCAGCCCCTAATGGGGCCCCAGGCCCCATCAGAGGCTAGCAAAAAAGTCCTAGAGGCCGGCTGTCACTGCCGGAGCCCTGTTGGAGGACCCCAGCAACAGCAACAGGCCTCCTACAGGCTGGCTGCCACCGATGGAGCCCTGTTGGAGGGCCCCAGTGACGGCAACGGGCCTCCTAGAGGCCCGCTGCCACCGCCGGAGCCCTGTTGCAGGGTCCCAGCAGCCGCAACGGGCCTCCTAGAGGCCCGCTGCCACCGCCGGAGTCCTGTTGCAGGGCCCCAGTGGCCGCAACGGGCCTCCTTGAGGCCCGCTGTCACCACCGGAGCCCTGTTGGAGGGCTCCAGGGGCCGCAACGGATGTTCCTCAAAATGGCAGCGAACTCTCACGCGAGACTTCATCGCCATTTTGAGGGGCAAAATGGCACCCGGAGCGGCGGCAATTGGTGGCAGGAGTATGCAGGGGCTGGCCAAAAGGCCTCTGCGGGCCGCATCCGGCCCGCAGGCCAGAGTTTGCCAACCCCTGATCCAAAGCATTGGACTTGGAATTGTTATGTGCTTCCTAAACTACTCTACAGACAGTTGGGCATTCATATTTAGGTTTGGCTTGACTTGTCAAGCAAAGAATTATTATTAAAGTATTCTTAAAGGAAATATTCTTAGAAACTATGGGGGATGCTATTAGATAAGAAATAGACCAGATGTCCTGGATTTAAATATAGAATTCACATTTGTAAAATCTGTAGGATTTCTACATTTGGAGAAGTATAAAGTTACACAAAAATAAGTGGCCTCTCTCTCACACTCTCTTTATCTCTCATTCTCTCCTTCCTGTGTGTCTTCAAGTTGTTTCCAACTCATGACAACTCTAAGGCAAACCTATCATGGAGTTTTCTTGGCAAGATTTGTTCAGAGGAGGTTAACCATGGCCTTCCCCTGAGGCTGTGAAAAAGTGACTCACCCAAGATCACCCAGTGGGTTTCGTGGCCCTGGTCACTATCCAGCACTCAAACCAGTACTTTCTCTACTCCCTCTATTCCCAACAATATGTTCCCAACAACATGATGCTCCTGCTGGCAGAATGCAGTTACTAAAAAAACTGAGCTAAGAATAAGGCAGACCCTGACTCAAATCCCACTCTTGCCACAAATTTGCGAGGAGGCCTTAGGCATGCTATTGTCTCACTGCCTCAGTTCTCCCAGCCAGCCACCCACTTTGCAAAACATGTTGTTGTTCCTACAAGTCATTTCCAACTCATGCCAACCCTATCATGGGTTTCTTGACAAAATGTGTTCAGAGGGGGGTTTGCCCTTGCCTTCCTCCGAGACTGAAAGAGTATGACTTGCTCAAGGTCACTCAGTGGGATTCCATGGCTAAGCAGGGATTTGAACCCTCATCTCCCAAACTGTAGTCCAACACTCAGATCACAACATCACACCAGATCTCTGTGGGCAATAATAAGTGGAGTTGTGCACAGCATTTACCCACCCACCCAATTTGGTTCAAAACTCAGTGTAGCAATTTGGATATGGGTTCATGTTGACTGGTTTCCACATGGCCTCAATCCATTCTGATTCAAATATCAAATCTGAATTGAGACTCAAGACTCCAGATTGCTGACTGGCATAAGGAAGCAAAAATTGCTATAACCTTTTATTTTATTTTATTTGCACATCCACATAAAATATAGAGATATATTAGAGCCTAAAGAGGGATTAACCAAGTTGAATAGCAGATAGGAAACTCCAGGGGATTTTTTTCTATTCAGAACTCAAGAACAAATTACAAGTTGTTGTTGTTGACTGCTCATCTTTGATAATTTATTTCATCCTGCTTTGGTCAGGACCAGTGCCATTACAGGAGTGATCTAAATATTAAAATATAACTAAAATACCATTATCATAGTAATGGTAATAAAATGACAGTGTACTTGAAGAAAATGTATCCCCCCTTTCCCTTTTTCCTATTAGCAAATCAACCAGTAAAATTCAATTGCACAGCATAAAGAAATAGAGGCATGATAAGAGTATGCTTTCTTTATTACCAGCAGTCCAGTTAATGGCAGTCCTAACAATCTCCCTGCTCCATCCAACTTTTCTGCCTCTGTACTAAATAAGACCTCCGTTATTGCCTCTTGAGGTGTTGAAGCAGATTGTTAGCAGCATGAGGTGGTTTACTCCTGCTTGTTTGCTTCTTACAGTGAAGGGAGATAGCAATTCTGGGACCTGCTTCCATCTCAGAGTAGTCCCACACAGCACTCTGCCTTTTTAATGGTGATTCAGATTATCTGTCTTACATCTAAAACCTATGTACCAATGACAACCATTAGAAGCCAATTGTTAGGAAATAGGGAGAATATGTTTTGCTATCTAAAACACATAAGGACTCATTAAACAGATAGATTAACAACAAGCAAACAAACAAACAAACAAACACAAGATTAGGCTATGCTATTAAAGAAAGCAAAACAAAATTAAAATACTCAGCAAGATTAATTTAGATGACAGTCAATAGACTTGTACATTCCACTATAGATCTGCTACAAAACAAAGAAATACCAAGAGGAGGTGGCGGAACAATTATACAACTTCAGTGACCTCATATGATCTTGCCCATAAGCACTGTGACAAGACAGTGCTGGTGAGATTCATCCTCCATATTGCAAAACAGAGCTGTCAATGAGAAAAGACCAGTCCTCCCCCTCCTCCCCCCACCTCTGTATCACATTACTTTAGTGTCTTCCTTATATCATCATGTTAGAGGCACACCATATGGGGTTTTTCTGCTAATCCACATTTACAGATCAGCTGAAATATGGACAGTGACCATTCTTTTCTAGAAACAAATGGGACCATTCCAATCCAATGCAGAACTCACACAAAATTATCCAAATCATTGGCTATCAGTGGTTTATTATTTGGGATTTGTCTGAATTACTTGCACATTCCTAATCATAACACTGACCTACTTTTCAGAGCTACTGTAAGGACTACAACTCAGTAATGCATATGCCACACTTGGAATCCTTTACACACTTTACACATATGTAATGTCAATGCATTTAACTTAAATGTAATGCCACTGCCTTTTAACTCCTTCATACTTGAGTTAAATCTGGATTAGACAACTCTAACAATAGGTAGCATCATGATAGTCACAAAGACGAACAGGCTTTGTCTCAGCAAATAGAGAGCATATGTGAAATTCCCTCTCCTGGGACCAATATATATATTTTTGGAAAGTTGTGAGGTGTCACCATGTTGTATGCTTCTTTTCTTCCATTCAAATTTATTGGCAGAGAAAAGGGAGCAAGCAAATTCACTTGTGAAGGATGTAAAAAGGAAGAATAAAAGGAAAATGTGTTGACAATGGCAATCTAGCATCCCATCTTGCTTCTGTCCAAATGTAACCTGGGAAAACTCACCTTCTGCTATCTACTTGAAATGTGTTGCCACTGACAATGCCATGGAACCTTTCTCAGTTCCTGGCCATAAACTGCTGCCCTGGTTGGTATGCCCCACTTAGTAAGCCTAGTGAAGAAATAGGTAAATCCTTACTGTTGACTGTAGAAAATACACTAAGAACCAAATAGGCAGCAGCATTTTTCCTGCTGCAAATACAGTAATGTGAGGCCACACAGCTCCTTTACCTGTGAAGCAGCCTCTGTTTGAAGGATGATTCTTTGGGGAAACACTTCCTGGATTAATTGGAGGGGAGAGGTAGGAGAGAAACTAGAGAAGGAAACAGCCCAGTTAAGAGGTTATGCAACAATTTCTTAATCAACCAAGGCTGCTCTCCCAAAGCACAAAGGACGCAGCCGGCTCATGGTTTGGAAGCCTTTTTCCTCTTGGCCCTGGCTTCCTAGGCTCAAATTGCAGAAGACTTGATCAAGGCTGGAACTGCTAGTGTCTGAACAATGGAGAGCAAGCAGTGTAATTTAAAGTGACAGTGTTTATATTCAGTTCTCTGCAAACATGTGTCACAGTCTCAACAGCCCACGTGGCATTCCTTGCAACATCTCAGAAGAGATAACAGCTACCCTGCTGTATTAGCACAGTCAACTTCCTTCTGCAACCAGGGAAGGCAGCATTTCCTACACTACTGGGACCTCTGATGGCTCCCCTCTCTTCCCGTAGGTCTTCTATCTTGCAGCCACTGTCATAATGTAGAGGATAAATGGCTGAATGAGGGCTGGGAAAGGCCAGATTAAAGTCCTCCCTCAGTTATGAAGCTTACTGGGTGATCAAAGTCCAACTACCTTTTCTTAGCTTAATTCACCTCACAGGCTTGTTGTCAGCATGGTGTGGTTTGGGTGTTGGACAAAGATTCTCAAAACCAGGGTTCAAATCCCTGCTTAGCCATGGAAACCACTGCATGACCATAGGAGAGCCACACTCTCTCAGCTTCAGTCTTAGGGAGCACTGTATGTCAGAAATGACTTGAAGGCACACAACAACAACAACAACAACAACAAACGACTTATTGTCAGGATGAAATGAGGGGTGGTGAGAACTTTGTATGTCACTTTCAACTCCTTGAAACAAAGGTGGTCTTTAAATATAATTAATAAATACAATTTTCCCAGTGTCCAGATATTAGGATGGAGGTGTCCCTCCTTGTCTTGGAGAGACACACTAGGATTCTTCATAAGAAATGGCTAAGACAGGGCTGGCTCTCCCTTGAGACAGGGTGGATGTCTTGGGTAGCAGATGAGGAACACTGAAAAAAAAATCATGCATTCCCTTCTCCACCCCAGTCTACTTTCTACTGATGCATCGATTGGTGGAGGCATTGACTCAGGCAGGCTTTCTGGAGCAACCACCTGGACATTTTCTAGCTGTAAAGACTTTTCAGAGTATGGTATTAAGTCGATAGCTATTCTGGAGAGCAAAAGTGGCTGCTATTGGTTATCTAGAGTGGTTGGCCTGATGCCTTTGTTCATGGAGGTCTATGATATGAAGCAGTGGTGAAACCTAAGTATGGCTAGGTTGAGCTTCCTGACCACCAATTTCTTTTTGCAGCATTGCAATCATGGAAGCACAGGCAACCTTCTTTACCACTTCAACCACAGGATTCAGTTAAGAAAGGCAGGAAACCCCCCCCCCCCCCCGCTACAGAATTATAGCACTGTAGATCCATGTTAACTGTCATGGCTACACCCGGCCTATGGAATTCTCTGGCTGAGAATTTAAAAGGTCCCTCCTTCAACTGTTCATCCCAGGATCCCACAGAACAGAAGCATGGCAGTTAAAGTGAAATCATAGCACTACAAGAGTGTAATGTGAGTGGGCCCCAGAAGATTAAGGGATTGGGAAGGTGGTTGTCACAGTTATGGGATGGGATAAGTGCCACAGCAGGGCGGGGAGTATGAAGTGTATCCCCCAAATTTTTGGTCGCAGATAGGGTTGCCATAATTGTCCACTAAAACTCGGGACAAAACGTAGGACAAAATCTAGACCAACTGTAGGACAACTGCAGGACAAAACTCAGCCCAAAATGTAGGGCCTTTAAGAAAAATTGAGGACCTTAAATGTCCTAAATTTTGGGCTGAGTTTTGTCCTGCAGTTGTCCTACAGTTCAGTCTAGATTTTGTCCTAAATTTTGTCCCAGGTTTTAGTGGACAATTATGGCAACATCAGTCACAGGGCATTGTGTACCAGTCCTGGAGTGCAAGTGACCTGGATACTGTGCGACATAGTGATTATCTGGTGAAACCTCTTGGCAATCTATTTTGCCATGAGTAGGAGAACCTATCTGTTGTCTGGGGTGCCAAAGCAATTGTATGAGTCAAGTGTAAATTAAGTTGACAAAAAGTCCTGTTCCATCCAAAAGAAAAGAAAGAAAATAGACCAGATGTAGCTGATGCTTCTTAACAGGAGAAACCTACTTTTATCTTCCCACAGTGGAAAAGTCAGCCATCCTGAGCTCTGAACTAGATTGACTCTTCTTTCCTGGCAGATCAAGTCTGTCAGGAGTTATACTTGATTTCACTGCTTTAATTAGCTGAAGGGAGCATACAGCTATGAGCTCCAGTTTATGTGAGTGCAACAGCCAGACTTTCAGAAGCTGCCTTTTAAGGGCCAGCAAACTTTTAACTTAGTTGTTTATACTTGGCATTTCAGCAAACTGATTTTGATCGATCCACAGGAGGTGGGATAAAGTGACTGGTGCTGAAGACAAAGTTTGAGCTTTAGCAGAGGCTGTGGAGTTTCCAAATCATCACTGGTGTATGAAAGTAGCATATCTCATTCAAAATAGTATGCAAGAAATCACAGCCATCCTGATTTGGCCTTTGTGTTTCAATAGATAGAATCCCATAGCTAGACAGACCTGCAACATGAAGGGCAACATTAATGGCGTTTCTAGGGCTGGATCTCTGTACCACTTCATTTGGGATTATATACATTACTGTACATTGACTGCACAAAACCTGAACTGGTTGATGAGACGGACACACAGAATGACTTACTTTCCCCATCCTTGTCAGGAGTAGAGATAGAATCTCTGTATGGGTACATGCCTCTGGGCTGGCAACAAGACAAGGAGGCACCTATGGGTTCATCTAGCCCAGGCCCAATCCCTATCAGAAAATAAAACATGTGGGGAAATGTAATTATACAAGCTGTTCAATGATTAAAGTTTGGGGGAATCATCAGCCAGTTACACATAAGTGTATTCTGCACATTACCAATATGCGAAGACAACTTTTATTAAAGAAAGACTAGTTTTTTTTCCCTTCAGTGTGGAATCATAATAAAGAAAAGCTACCACTTTATGAGAATGGTCATCTTTTTTCAGTGATGTAGGAATCTGATTTTATATAACACTATTACTATCATATAGCAGAGCCATGATGCTTTCAGGAAAAACTGATCAGCTGAAATTGAAATGAAGCACACAGTATTGACCTAGTTTCACGTTTATATAGGAAGCTGGGCAACTTGTAAGTGTCAGGGTTCCCACATTGTCCCCTTCAACATACAACATCATTGTATCCCTTACCCCTTTTATCAACGACCCTGGAATGTGTATATTGACTCCCCCATCCATCTTGCCCTTATGTTGTTATGATCACTGTGCTCTTTTTATGCTGTTTTTAATTGATTTTATTGGAATGTTTTCTATATCATTATTGTATGCCTCTTTGATCAAATTTTGGAAAAGCAGATTACAAATAAAGCATATTATTATTATTATACCAGTGGCCACTATACATACTACCTCAATCCAAAGGGCTCTCTTTTCCTTTGTCATCATGAAAAAGTGGAGGAGGGCAGCTTAGCATTTCCTAGAGGTTTCTGGAAGTGCAAATCTGGCTTCTAAACAATCTGTGCATGGCATATGCACCCTGTTTTGAAGCCGAGAATGTTCTCTTAAAGGCAAAGTGACTTTATTTATTTATTTATTTATTTATTTATTTTGCAGTTTTATTATGGAGGCACAGCCTTATGTGGTGGGGGACAAACACGGATGGAGGATGCATGCAGTTCATAGACCATGTGTTGCCTACCCAAGTTACAGGGGGCACTTAAAACATCTCAGATCTGTATGTGTCTAACATGGAAGTTTATCGCATCAGTGCCTGAAACGTTTCTATTCTGTTCCCAAAACGTTTCAAGAGGTAAGGTTATGGGAACAGATATTATCGCATTCCAAAATGTAAAACGTTCCGAGAACGTTACAGGAATACAATTTACCGCATTTGTCCTTATAGGAAGCGGGATAAGTATGAGAACGTTTCAATATTTGCACATGCGTATTTGTAACAGTGTATTCTTGTTCATGAGTACCACATACACAGAACAAAAGGCTTTTACAGGGAGATATTTGTGCAAACACAACCTAATCTTTTTATATACACACATACATATAGACACACACACACACACACACACACACACACATATAGTCAGCAATCTATATATACAAAAATTGATGTGTGTGTGTGTGTGTGTGTGTGTATATATATATATATATGCATATATATTATATGTATATATTGTGTGTAATATATTTATATTATATATAATATATATATTGTATATATTACATATTTAAAATATGTATATTGTATATATATTGTATGTATACTTTTACACACACACACACACACACACACACACACACATATGTATAAATGTTATCCATATACATAAACATAGGGTTGCCATCCCTGGGGACCTCCAAACCGGGGGAAATGTAGGACAAGGTTTAAAAATGTAGGACTTTAAAAAAAATTTCCTGGCCAGGAAATTAAAAAAAAAAGGTCCTACATTTTTAAACCTTGTCCAAGGCCTCGCTGGGGCCTGGGAGACAGCTCTCTCAAGCCCCAGCCAGGCTTCGGAGGACTCTGCGATCGCAGAGCCCCATCCAGGGCCAGGCTAGGGCTTGGGAGACAGCCTCTCTCAAGCTCCAGCCAGGCTTTGGAGGACTCTGCAATCGAGGAGCCCCATCCAGGGCCAGGCTAAGGCTTGGGAAACAGAATGCAGGGAGGGAAGTCCTTTCAGCCAATCACAACAAGGCAGAACATGGGAACAGAAGTAAGAACGGATTACATTACCGCTCTGACATTTCTTGGACCATTTTAAAAACGTTTCCACAAGCTTGGATCACTTTCTCATCTGTTCCCTCCGAGGAACACATATGGAACGCTTTGAGGGGTATGTAGAACGCGATGGGAACTCGATGGGGACAGAAATATGCGGTAAAGTTGAAAGTGTTCCGTTCCAATCGGGTTCC
Organism: Sceloporus undulatus; assembly: GCF_019175285.1. Taxonomy (NCBI): domain Eukaryota; kingdom Metazoa; phylum Chordata; class Lepidosauria; order Squamata; family Phrynosomatidae; genus Sceloporus; species Sceloporus undulatus. The sequence goes on along the minus strand of NC_056523.1, from coordinate 141,821,862 downwards.
AAAAATGTTCTCGGAACGCGATGCGATAAACTCCATGGTAATAAGGCACTTCAGCAAGACAGCATCCCTAAATGTTGACAGTTTCCAATTTCCCTGCTCCCCATTACAGTCCTAAAAATTTAAGCTTTAAATGAAGAACACTGGCGTAATCCAGGGTGATTTTTTATACAGAAGGAATGAGGTCTAACATTCAAAACATTCACTAGGGCTCAGAATTCCTTGGTTCTTGACTGTAAGTGTGTGCATCTTTTGCACCAGGTTCTATTTGGTAAATCTTAGGGTTCTAGGAAAAAGAACTAACAAAGTAGATTCCACAAATGTTACCTCATCTCATCCTTGGTCTGTAGTTGAAACAAAGGCCTATAAGCCAAGAGATAGGCATCTGTCCACCCCTTGCTTCCCACTTTAGGGATGTAAATGGAATGGCAACTGCTTTTCCATTTCTGCTTTGAAGTACAAATACCTCCCAGGGATCTAATAGACTCATTCCTCCAACCACAGCTTGAGTAAAGAAGGATGAAGCACCATTTTTTACCAACCACTGACATGCAGCCATATGCAAAGTAAAACCAGTGTGTACATCCATTACACAGCTGCCAGAAGTCTTTCCTTCTCCATTTCCCCTCAAAGCAAGATAATGTTTCTGACAGGTTTCTCCTTGGGAAAGAGAGAGAGAGAGCAAGGGAGACAGAGAGATCGAGAACAGCCACTTTATAAACATTAACATGAATTTGTTTATTTATTTATCTCCCAAACTGGGACCCAAGGTGGCTAACAACATATATAAAACACATTAAAACAATAATTAAAATCATACAATTAAAATAGTAAAAAAGTATTTAAAATCATAAATATAAAATTTAAAACATACAAAGTTAAAAATAATAATCTAAAACCAACCCCCTCATTCCCCAATAAAACTAAGCCTGCAAGGTTTTAAAAGACCTGTTAAAATAAAAATGTCTTCGCCTGCTGCCAAAAGGCCAGCAGTGAGGAGGCCAGCCTAGTCTGTCATGGAGGAGAGTTCCACAGGATGGGAGCAGCCACTGAGAAGATTCTCTCTTGTGTCCTCACCAGGTGAACCTGGGATGGTGATGGGACCGAGAGAAAGCCTTCTCCTGAGGATCTTAGGGTTCTAGGTAGTTCGTATGAGGAGATATGGTCTCTCAAATAGTCTGGACCTAAGCCATGTAGGACTTTATAGGTCATGACCAGCACTTTGAATTGAGCTCGAAAATGAACTGGTAACCAGTGAAGCTTTTTCAATACAGGAGTTATACTGTATGTTCCCTGTAACTGGCTCCAGTCAGCATTCTAGCTGTGACATTTTGGACCCACTGACGTTTTCTAACAGTTTCCAAAGGCAGCCCAATGTAGAGCAAGTTACAGTAGTCCAAACGGGATGTAAACAAAGCATGTGTCACTGTAGCCAGATCTGGCATCTCATGGAATGGGCACAGCTGGCGCACAGGTTTCAATTGTGCAAATGCACTCCTGGTCACTGCTAAAACCTGGGCATCCAGGCTCAGAGTTGAGTCCAGGAGCACACCCAAGCTGTGAGTCTGAGATTTCTGGGGGAGTGTAACTCTATCCAGCTCAGGCACAGCCCCAATTCCCTGATCTGCCTTACAACTGACCAGGAGCACTTTAATTTGTTTGCCCTCATCCAGTCCATTACTGACAGCAGGCACTGGTTCAGCACAGAGACAACTTCCTTGAAGTCAGGTGGAAAGGAGAGATAGAATTGGTTGCCATCCGCATACTGATGACACCGCACCCCAAAACTCTGGATGACCTCTCCCAGTGGTTTCATGTAGATATTAAACAACATGGAGGACAAAACAGAACCCTGTGGGACCCCACAGGTCAGCGGCCAAAGAGTCGAACAGGTGTCCTTTCTAACACCACCTTTCGGGTCCACCACTCCAAGAAAGACCGGAACCACTGCATAACAGTGCCCCCAAGTCCCAGAAAGGTGGCTCAAGAGGATATCATGGTCGATAGTATCGAAAGCTGCTGAGAGATCTAATAGTACCACAGGGACACACTCCTCCTGTCTAGTTCCCTGCAAAGGCCATCCACCAAGCCGACCAAAGCTGTCTCTGTGACACAGCCAGGTCTGAAGCCAGATTGAAATGGATCTAGATAGTCTGTTTCATCCAGAAATCCCTGGAGCTGGGAGGCCACCACTTGCTCCAGAACCTTGTCAAGAATGCAGTACAGTATTAGAGACTGCCTGATAGTTATCAAGGATGGTGGGATCCAGGGAGGTCTTTTTCAGTAACAGCTTCACTACAGCTTCCTTTAGGCAGGATGGAAATTTGCCTTGCTAGTGAAGCATTCACCACTCCCTTTACCCACTCAGCCAGTCCCCCTCTAGCTGATTTCAAAAGCAAGGAAGGGCAAAGATACAGTATGCATGTGGTGGCCCTCACTTCTCCAAGGATCCTTTTACTTCATCGAAGATACTATTAGAGTCCTTCAAGATCCACTGTGTGTGTGTATGGAGTTTAGCGCACCGCTAAAAACACAACTTACCTCTGCCAATTTCAATTTGAATTTAGGATTCATCCAGATTTTATTGCATGCATTTTGCTGCAACTGGCCAAGTGCAGCCTGGCTAACCTCCAACTAGAATCCACACTCATCCAGCCTCTTTTCAAAACTAGGAAGCTCCTGGCTTTGCAAATCGGCTAGCTGAGTTTGAATCTAGCCAGAAGTTACCCGGGATTCACCAAGCCAGTGGCATCAGCAGCAAAATGCATGTGATAAAATCCAGATGTATCCTGAATTCAAATTGAAATCGGTAGCGGTAAGTTGTGTTTTTTAGCTGTGTGTTAAATTCCTATGCATGTGTTTTCAAGTCGCCATACTGAAAAACAAAGTGGAATCTGCAACTAGCCATGATGGCATTCCTGAAAAATGAGAAACAAATGAAACAAAGAAAAGAGACACTTCAGGGATGGTGAAAGCCTTGGATATGGTTCATTAGGCTGTCTATAATGGATTCAGAACAAGGTCTTGACTTCTGATGTTTAATTTCTGGCTTAGAAATCATATGTGTCCCAAAGAAATGTTCACGGAATTTTGGGTGAAATTCTTTATTTAAAAAAAGTTTAAGACACATCACCAAATAATCTCCAATCTTTTGGCAACCTAAATGTCTCTCTCCTCAGTGGAGTCATGTGATTAAGTTACCTAAAGCAATCAGAGGTAGATTAATCCTGGAAGGCAGAATAATTAAGTACTTATCAAGAACTTCTCTTAGAACTATCTGGGGAACTAAGAACTATAGCAAGTACTATTGAGAATCATGGCTTTAAATACAATGAACCTCCTGAATGACTGAACTAAAATTGTCTGTTTCTCTCATTATATTCTTCTGATTCACAAAATGTTTGGTCTCTAGCTAACCTTGTTGATGAAACCCTTGAGATTTGTGGGTTCAGCTCCTTGTTGAGCTACATGCCTCAGTGGTCAATTCAATAATTCACAAAGCCTGGTCTTTACAGTGGACTAAAGCTAAGGTCATGACACTGTTCCATCAGTCATCAGTCTATGTGCCCCAGGGACCAGTGGGTCTAAGCATTCTTTCTCTCCCACTCACAAGGAATAGTTATGGAGGCTTCTCCTACATTCATATCTTGAATAAACCTCTGCTTCCTTAGTCCCTCAAGATGTTTGATTGAATATTATCAAAAACCCATCATCACCTTCAAAATCTCAGCCACCTGGTATCCCTCATGGTAGAACCCCATATTTTCATCCCATATTTCAGATGAACAACTTTAATTATATCTTGAACTACAAGCAAACAAAAGAGAGGAATGTAGCTGTTATCATTCTCAGTTACCAGCAGCTGTATACCTGTAATGGCTTTGGGATATGTTTTTGGGGTGGGAGAGTTCAAAGATTCATAGCTGGTCTAACATAGTTGGGCCTAGCACTTCCTAACACAGCCTCAAAGCTTTCTTGAGTCCAGTCTGGGAACCATCTTTGCAATGCCTTTAGGATACAGTATTCTTGTATGCTTCCACAATATAAATACCACCAATGTGAGAGGATTTCATCTGCTGGACAGTGCCAGGAGATACTGAAAGCAGTCATAAACAGCACATAGCTGCAGTGGCATTTGCATCCTCAAAAGTTCCTGTAGAAATTTAAAGGATGACTAGTTTAATTTTCCTCCATGTTACCTCTCTCTTCGTGCACACACATGCACTTCCCTGAAATACCAATAACAGGAAAATATTAAATTGCTTATGATGGACACCTGATGATCACAGGTTTATAAAAAAAAATGTGCCTATAGTAAGTACTGCGTACATACTAGGGTTGCCCAGGGGGGCGTCTCTTCCAGACACCCCCAACCCCAGTACGTACACGGTACGTAAAAAATGGCGGTGCCCATTCTAGATGGCCGCCGCCATTAGGACATCACGAATGCGCCACTTCCAAACGGGGCGGAGCGGATGTGATGGCGCTCTTTCCACAGCCCCGGAAGGAGCTCTGAAACGGAGCTCCTTCTAGGATTTGCGTCACTGGTGCAGCCTTTATATGGCTGCGCCAGCGACGCAATGCAGAAAGGGGCCAAGCAGCCCCTTTCTCTTCCTCCCTGCTGCCATCGGGTGTCCTTGGGGCATGAAGCCCCAAGGACACCTCTTTCCAGGCTGCGGGGAAGCGGCCTTTTGCCGCTTCCCCGCGGCCTGGAAAGTGGTGGATTGGGGTCTCAGAGGCTGACGCTGTGGCAGCTGAGGCCCTGATTCGGCAGGGAAAGGGCTGGATACAGGCCGCCCCAAACGGACGATCTGTAACACGCCTTAATAAACTTTTCAGAATCCCAAGGAAAGATAAGTAATACAACTCAAATCAGAAGAAAGAAAAAAGACTCTTAAGGTCAAAACAAAATATCTCAATTTCATTGCTGGAATAGTTCACAAAAATTATGAGATACATTGGGGGAGTAGAGGCCACTGAGAAATGGTGGTCTGCAGGTGCCTGTTTTTATTCTGGAGGGATGGCGCAGCCCCCAACCTGCATGCTGTCACTCCGGAGTAAAAAGAACCAGGTTCTTTTTGCACCACCAGTGGCGCAAACGTGACGTAATGGACGCGCCGTGACATGCAGAAGCTATGCATAAGTTACATCAAAATGGCAGCGCCCATGTACACAAGAGGCCACCATTACTGTGCCGCCAGCATGTACTAGGGTTAGGGACCATGTGGTTGGTGCATGGTCCCTAACCCTAAAATTGGCGCCAGCACAGCCCATTTGAATTGTCTGTTCCGGGCTGTTATTAGGAACATGATAGTTAACCTGTTTTCATGGTTCATGCTCAAAACACCAAACAAACAGTGACATTCCTACCAGGACAACAGAGCATATGCCACTTACACTGGTGAGATGTATTTTCGATGGGAAATAAGAGTGGAAGAGGAAAAAATAATTCCAAGGATGAAGAACTAGAGTTTACTCTTGTTGTCTTTGAATCAATAAGGATGGAAAGAATCTTTGAAAATATTAGGAAAATGGTTCAGAAACATGCTTCTCAAGTGTCCCAAAACCCTGAAAAGGAGAATACTGGATTTACAAACATCTTCAGTTTGGGGTTTACCCTGCACAAACTTTGCACATTTTTTACATACCATTTTCTGCATAGAAAAAAAGTACAAAGTTTATGCAAAATAATTCTCCCTACAGAATTTTCTGCATAGAAAGTAACACATTTCTGTGCAAAAATGGCATTTCCTGTGCAAAACTCCATGTGATAATTTTGCACAGAGTAAGTCACCAACTATGAATAGATTTCAAAAATAGTGCACTTTTTGAAGACTTTCTCACAGCAGGAAGAAAAGTCTTTAAATTCCTTGCTGCTTCCTTTGTGAACAAAATTAATGAAGAACTACATCTCTAGCAAACAAGCATTTTCCAGTTAAGGAGCAATTAATAAATACTCACGTGTGCACACACACACAAACGCAGACACACAATTACTTTTGGGTGTGCGTGCATGCGTGCGTGCGTGCGTGCATGTGTGTGTGTGAGAGAGAGAGAGAGATTACACTGCTTCCTCAACTCCACAATATATCATGGATTACAGGATCTACCATTACGTTGTTGTTACTGTTGTGGATGTTGTTGCTGCTGCTGCTGCTGCTATTGTCGTTGTGTGGCCTTAAGCTGCTTCTTAGATTTTCTGAAGTTGAGGGTGTATGACTTGGCCAAGGTCACCCAGTGGATTTCCATGGCTGAACAGGGATTCAGAGCCTGGTTTCCAGAATCATAGATGTTTATCACACTATGCTCTTAAAGAGGTACTATTCCAGTGTGACTCCTCTAGCAGCCTCCTGTTGCATGCTGGGATTGGCAGTTTTAAGGAGCTGAACTTCTCTGCCTGAGAATTCTAAATACCCCTCCTTAAAACTGCCAATCCCAGCATGCAACAGGAGGCAGCTAGAGGAGTCACACTGGAATAGTACCTCTTTAAGAGCTCGTCTGATAAACACCATAGTCTAACACTCAAACAACTATGCCACGCTGGCTCCATACCATTACCAACCTATTGAAATAGTACAAAATATTCTTTCTGCTCTTTTCCCCCTTTCTACAAATAATAATAATAATAATAATAATAATAATGAGAATTCAAAGCTCTGAGAGGACCCTGTTGAATACAGTGACATTCCCATGTTGGGTGTCACCTGATGTAGGGGGACTGATGGAAGCCAAAAGGGCATGCTCTTCTGGCCCTGGTAAGGGCAGGTGTATGTCCCACCTGCCCCAAATGGGGAGCAAAGCCCAACTAGGTGTCACCCCTCTTCTCGGTTGTCACCTAGTGTGGTACTCATCCCTGCACCTCCCCGTGACACCACTGGTTGAATGTGATTTAGGGGTGAAGCAGATGGCCCAAATGGTGTGATCTCCAGCTGCAGTCACTCCAGGACTGCTGCGACCACAGTCCTGAATTCATGCAATGATCCTGAAGTCATGTCACTGTCACGGTCCCAAATGGGCTGTTGGCAGGCACAGCTTTTTGCTACTCCTTTTTGGGCTAGCTTCAGGCCAAGTTAGCTGGTCCCAGAGTGACTTCCGGGCAGCTTCGGGGTCTTTTGATCGCCACACCCCAAAGCACCTAGAAGGCACTTTATTTGGCCCATTTGCTTTGGGGTTTTGATATAATTAGAGATTCTTTATTTTTCCTTTTAAACAATAGTCTGTAGAGCTAATTGTGTGTTTTCCCTTCATGCTGCTATAGCCACTCATTGGCCCCATCCGTAACATCATATTCTTGTCATGAAATGGTCATTGTAGCTATTTGATGATCTTAGACAGGTGGGATGATGAGGAAGAAGACATGACTCAAGCCCAGGGGTAGGCAACCTGCGGCCCGCGGGCCGGATGCGGCCCGGCAAGGCCTTGGGACCGGCCCCAGCCCAGTCCTGCCGCCAATTGCCACCGGAGCCTTTGGCCTCTCGCGTGAGGGTGTGGAGCCTTTGGCCTATCAGGAGGAGGCGGGCAAGGGGGGGCAAGCGGCGGGCAAGGGGGGCAATTGTCTATAGAAGCCTCTGAAACATGCATTTATATTAACATTTTTTTAAAATCAGCAATTTTTTGTGTGTCCTCCATTTTGTAAAATGTGTCCTCTATTTAAAAAATCTGTCCTACATTTGTCCTGGTTTATTTATTTAATTAATTTTAAAA
>NC_056523.1:141742846-141814151 GCF_019175285.1 Sceloporus undulatus | reverse complement strand
ATTATTATTATTATTATTATTATTATTATTATTATTATTATTATTATTATTATTATTGGCTTCGACCCTCCAGTTGTCTGAGGGACAGCAACCCAGCCCCCGGCTCAAAAAGGTTGCCTACCCCTGCTCAAGCCTGTTCAAAGTCATTCCATGTGAGAAGGTAGGTGGTGGTGAAACAACAGAGGGGCAAAATGGGGAAAAGAGAGGTAAATGTGTTTATTAATTATAACAAATGAGAGTGCAGCCGTCCATGCATGTGAAATAATGCACTGTTTAACAAGTGAATGTTAACACTTGCTATTTAGTTCTGACAGTGAATGTTACTGGAATGAATCTATAGTTACCAAATAAATGTTTTCTGAATTTAACTACTTAAGAGTCGTTTTCTGAACAAGGAGTCCTGCCAGAACTGACACCCCCACATACAGGACAGGTCTTCCCATTTAGTTCTCTCCCCCTTCCACTTGTATTGGCTGAAGGGCCTGGAACCAACAGAGGTGTGTCAGATGACCTGAGTTAGAGAGACTCCAATCTCCTCCTCACTTAATAAGTGTATGAGTGGAGAACCCATATGAATAGGGCTTACCTGTTTACTTGCTTTTAAAACCTGTTGAAATCAAATACTGAACTTGCTTCAACCTTCCCATTCTCCATTATCAACAGTGCTCCTGGTCTCTCATCTTTTATGGGAAGATAGCAGGCTGCTGAGCTTTAAAGACACATGGCAAAGCCACCTTGTTGAAGATATGCAGCTCTTTGGTCAGGGTCCAGTGCTGGCAGGCTGGTGCCTCCAATGTTAGTGGAAGGGTGAATTTATTCTGGGTTTTAGTCCATACTTTAAAGTTAACCAAGATGCTGACCCCACTTGGGAGACAGGGCTCAACACTATGGAATGCTACTTTAGAATTCAGAGTAAAACCTGGAGTAACATCAGTGGCATCACTGGTAGAGTGCGGGGGGTGTAGGGTTGCCATAATTGTCCACTAAAACACAGAACAAAATGTAGGACAAAATCTAGACCAAACTGTAGGACAACTGCAGGACAAAACTCAGCCCAAAATGTAGGACATTTAAGCCACTGAAGGGCTTTCTGGGCAGCCAAGGGTGTGCAGAGCCCCCTTTCCCAGCTGCCACAGGGCTTTCTGGGCTGCCTGGGGTGCATGGGGCCTACTCTCCTAGCTGTTGTAGGGCTTTCTGGGCCACCAGGGGAGCGCAGGGCCTGTTTTCCCGGCCGCCGAAGGGCTTTCTGGGCCACCGCGGGGCCACACACACTTTTCTGGTGCTCATGCTTGCATGTGCACTCCCATGCACCATATTCACCAGAAGTCCCGCACCAGGTGACACCAAGCTGGGGTATGCCACTGTGTGGCATTGCATTGGCATTAGAGCTACCAGACACCATTTTTGAGCATAGAAGCAGATGCCATTGACTCAGATTCAGGTTCTGCAAGCAAACCAGCGTGTACATACAGGATGTAGCCTACCTGAGTATCTTAGTACTTCCTGTCATGGTGAAAGAAAAGAGAGGTTTTCTAAACAAATCCTAAACCATAAATATTAACCTTGCAAATGCTTTGATTTGCCAAACTTCCTTTCCATACTCAGTACACCCAATAATGCTATATTGGTGGCATTTTCTGTGAGCATTAATCCAATCTCAGGCACAGCGTGTGTGTGTGTGTGTGTGTGTGATTCATGTTTCAGTTAAGCTTTACGAAGAATGTTGATGCCCACTTGCCTCCCCCATAGCTCCCAATGCAGTTCATCTCTGGGTCCAGAAAGGAGATGGCAGAAGAAGTAACAGGAGTCATAAACAGGAGCCAGTGTCTACGCTGGTTCAGGGATTCTGGGAAATGTTGTCCAAAAAGTGAATTCCAAGCTCTGCTTTGTAGACTTAGCCCTGAAGGGGAATTTAAAGTTTTTCAGTCCCAGATGGGTAGGATAGCACTTTCTGATTAAAAGTCCAGTGCTGCTATCTTGACTTCTGCTGAACATTTGTTGGAGCAGGCTGACCATGAGGATCTCCCTTTCCTTCCACTGTATATACTCATGTATAAGTCTAGAAATTTAGGTCAAAAAATGGACCCAAAAAACCTGAGTTGACTTATCCATGGGTCAATATATGTATTGTATCTTAATTTTTATTTAAAAGAAGGAACCATCTCCTGGTGAAAAGCAAGAGTATAATATGTGAAGCATACTCTTTTCTCTCATCCATCCAATCTTAAGAGTAAGCACAAAGAGTTATGTCTGCTGGAATTTTGTACATTCTTTGACATTGTTTTGCTTTGCTTCATCTTTTAGATCCTTTGCTATATGCCCCTAAATTTTACCCTCTACCTATCCATGGGTCTTATCAAAATCCATAATTTTGGCCCCAAAACTTGCCCTCAACTTATACATGAGGTCGACTTACAGTCAAGTATATATGGTACTTTTCTTTTTATTAGCATGCTCCTGGTTGAATGGAGTCCTGGAATTTTGAAACCTTTGCCAAAAATGTGCTCAAAACTGAGATCTGACTTCATTAGGTCAGAGAGAAAAAGAGAAGTGGGGTGTACAGATGGTGGCCGGGGGGGGGGGGGGAACAGCAAAGTGAGCAGGACTGATTTCTTCCCTCTTCAACAAAGAGTCTGGAATAAGAAATTCTTTTCCCAGCTTGACTTTGTTAAAGCAAACTAATAGGGTGTTCTCCCTGTAAAGCAGTTGTCAACAGAAGCAGTACAGGCTTTTCCCAGAGTGCCTTCCACACATCCTCACACCCATGCTCTATGTGGAGAAGCTTATTAAGCTGCCCCACTCACTAGCCATCCACAAAGACCTGCTTTTCACTAACACATCCAAGTTGGGGTCTTTCCTACCTCCATATAAAATTAATACCCTCTAACATTTGAAAGATGAAAGCTGGAATACATGTGGCTGAGCAACATCAGCGTGTGGTGACAATGGCAAAGGTTATTGATGAAGAAGAACACGCAAGCTAGGAAGGGCTTCAGCAATTTGCTTTTGCCTGAGCCTACTAGGAAGGGCATGATTTCACCTTCTTCTCTTCTCTTCTTGCAGTTGAGTTCAAACTACTTTTGCACTTTGAACAATTGTTTGCAGCCATGGAAGTAAGCAGAGGGCAAAGGAGGAAAGTGGGAAAAGAACAGAGAAACTAGGACATCTTTAAAGCTACTGAAAAGGTGAGACAACAGAGGATTAATCTGGGCTACCCCTGCCAAATTGAGATAGCTGGAGGATACAAAGATTGCCCCCAATTTACTCTGTCTCCTTTTAACTCTGACACTGGAGGCAAAAAATAAGGGGGGGGGGTGCCTCCTCAGAGAGTTAATGGCAGTTTGAAAGAGGGATTGCTGTACATGGAATGCTTCTCAGGGAGCTTCTTCTCTTGCAATCACCCTGCCCTATTCATGGGATTTTACAGATGTTTCAGAAACTTTCTTCATCTTGCACTTGTCCACCTTTCACTGTTTTTTATCTTGACTTCTTTTTTTGTTTGTTTAAAAATAATTAAAGAGGACAAAGAATAGTTGGACAATGCCTTTTGAGTGAAAGCTCCCATGGTGTAAAGTAAGGGTGAGGAACCTTTGTTTGAGACTACAAGTCTCCTCATCCTTTACTAGTACCTATGCTATGTGAGTTCTATAAGAGCTGGAGGGACAATGACCGACACTCCATCCACTTCAACCCACCATAAACACATTTGTTTCATCCCAAAAGCCAGATATGACACTAGAGCAAAAGAAACAAAAGCTACTCCCAACTATTTCCAGCTTTCTACTGGAGCTTTCAATATATTTTTTTAAAAAATCATCAGACAGAACTAATTGTGTTTGCACTGTGAGATAATTTCCATGAGTATGAGTAAATGTAATGCATTTCCTTCTATATTTCTCTCCTTCAGCTTGAATAATAGCTATCATAGCCCCTAAATTCTTATGGGCAGAATTTATAGGAATGGAGCTTCGAAGCAAAATGGTGTGCAAATGCACTAAAGAAGATTCCAGTGTTGGACTCCCAAGCTCCTTCCTTGCTGGGTAGAAAGCATTCAGAAGGAAAGAAGAGAAACTCCAGGGAAACATGTTACAGTTTCTCATTTGAGCCAACACCCCACAGTTAATAATAATAATAATAATAATAATAATAATAATAATAATAATAATAATAAACATTTATTTATATCCCGCCTCTTCTGTTTTGAGGATTGAGGCGGGTAACAGCAAAGTGGATAAAATATACAACAATAAAAACAACAAGCCCTACAAGACCACAGCCCAGCCCTCCCTCCCAAGTATAAAATTAAATAATAAAACATTGTTAAAAATTCATAACAATATGAAAATTTACTAGACAAACCACAAATAAGTAAAAAATAATAAAAGGAGGGGGATTCAGTTGGTTCTGGACATTATCAATTGGGGAAGGCATGCCAGAAGAGAAAGGTTTTTGTTGCCTTTTTGAAAGCCTCAAGCGAGGATAATTGGCAAATTTCTTCCGGCAGGTCATTCCACATTTTTGGAGCGGTGACAGAGAAGGACCTCCAGGAGGTCACCGCCAGTCTGGTCTTTCTAAATTGTAAAAGGTTTTTCCCGGAGGATCGGAATGTACGGGAAGGATTGTATGGGAGGAGGCATTCCTTCAAGTAGACTGGACCCAGGCAGGGACGTAGCTAGGATGTTAGGAAGGGGGGGTCCAGACTAAGTGCCACCATTATAATGGGGCTTGGGTGCGGCGGCGCAGTAGCACTCACCATTCATTTTTCTAATGGAAGGGGTGGTCCAGACCCCAAGAACCCCCCCCCCTTGGCAACGTCTCTAACCCAGGCCATGTAGGGCTTTATAGGTGATAACCAACACCTTGTACTGTGCCCGGAAACTAATAGACAGCCAATGTAATGATTTTAAAATAGGTGTAATATGGTCAAATTTGGATTTTCTGGCAATCAGTCTGGCTGCCATGTTTTGTATCAACTGGAGCTTCCGGATGTGGCACAAAGGTTGCCCCATGTAGAGCACATTGCAGTAATCAAGACGAGAGGTTACTAGAGCATTTACAACCGTTTCTAGATCCCACTGCTCCAGGTAAGGGCGCAACTGGCGTATCAGCCAAAGCTGATAACAGACACTCCTGGCTGTTGCATCAATCTGAGAAGACAGTTGAAGCGACAAATCCAGGAGTACTCCCAAGCTGCGGACACAGTCTTTCAGGGGAAGTGTGACCCCATCTAGAACTGGCGAACTTATCTCCATACCCGGATTGGGGTTACCTATCACGAGTACCTCCGTTTTATTTGGATTCAGCTTATAGCAGTGTTTCTACCAGCATCCACTGGAAGGCAATGTCATCATGGGCCACACATCCAAGTGAATATCCTGATAAGGGCAGAAGAAAGTTTTGTCTTTTATATGATAACAGACCACCAGAGATCCATTAGTCATTAATAGTGATGTTGTTCACTCTTATATGCTTTGCAAGCTATCTACAGGGGGCTGTGACCTATGAGACGGTCAAGTGAAAATCAATTCAGAAAGACTAACTGACTGACTGAGTTTGCCTCCATCTTTCTGAAAGTCCAGTGCAACACTTCAATTGGAGGCAATTCACATATTCAGATGCCTGTTATTAACCACACTGAAACAGAGTAACATACATGCATGTGCAAACCAGTAAGATTCCTTGGGGGGAAAAAATGAGGCCTTGTGGCAATTCACTCCATGCCTTAGCTTCCTGGCCACTGAGCACTGAGATAAAGGGCTGTCTAAAGTGATTACTCCTGCAAGTTGTTGATAAATTAGGTGGGAGCCAACTCACTTCTTCCTTTTGTCACTTAATGGAGCTGATCAAATGTGCCTTTCATACTTAGTCAAATCATTAAAGCCATTAGGACTACCAAAGCCTGAAAATCAGAGAAGAAAAGTGCTCTTACACTGGGTGTGGGCATTTTTACAGAGTGCAGAAGCAAAACACAAAAGCACATGAAGCCCCATAGCCTAGTGTAAGAGAAAGGTTAACAATACATCAGAGGAATGTGCTCTCAGAATTTTAGAAACCTACCCAAACATAAAATGCTCTCCTAATAAAATAATAGCATTTTCATGCTTCACTAATAAAATACTCCTAAATTCCACTTCAACTGTGATACTGGATTTCTCGACAGTTGGAATGGGAAGTTCCAGAATCTAATTGCTATTTGGTTAAGTTCCAGGTAGACCCCTTCCTGCACTACACCTCACCATTCATCAGTGAGCGTACATCATATTCAGACTTTATCACACTGGGAAAATCGGGGGTTTAAACAGCAAAAACTGCATGAAAATTGTGCAATTATGATTAACATTTTCACACAATGTCTCGGTTAAAGTGCCATTATCCCGGGCATAAACAGGCAATAACCAGCAACAAATCATTCACGGGAAAATCCCATGAATGATTTGCTGCTCTTTATTGCCTGTTTATTCCTGGATTAATGACTCTTCAGTCATGATAGATATGTGTGAAAATGTTAACCACGAGTGTGCAGTTTTCATGCGATTTTCACTGTTTAAATCCCGATTTTTCCCATGTGATGAAGCCCATACTGTGAGTAGATTGGCCATGCACAAAGTTCTCCATCCATGGGCCCTAGAAGGCCTCAGCAATCTATGCCATGTAGATTCCAGAACCAATACCTGAACTGCAGACAAAATTAACTATTTCCACCAAATCTTTTCAAGAGCTGAACCCAACAATTTCAAAAAACTCTAAAACAACAACTCACATCCACCCTGATTCTTAGTGTAACATTTTAGGTATATGCCTCACAAGAACCATAATCTTCAATATTTCACAGATGAACATGAGGACACATGTGGCCAAGCAATATCCAAGTATTGTCAAAATGGCAAAGGGTATTCATGAGGAAGAACACACAAGACAGGAGAGGCTACAACAGTTTGCTTTTGCCTGAGGCAAGATTTTGCCCCTTTCTTTCCTCCTCAGTCAGAGCATATAAAGTACATCCATGCTTATTAAAAGTGTATTACAAAACTAAAGATTTATTCTGATTAAGCATAACCAGGTCAGGAGGTTAATTCATTATTTTATTTGGTGATTCTCTGCCACATAATCTCAAAGAAATAGGGGAAAGATAGCAGATGCACTTAACTGGCAGCAACGGCCGACACCACCACCACTGTTGGATAGGCTCATTGGTGCAAGACATTGGTAGCACAGATAGTAACACTGTAATGGGTCAGAGAGTCAAGCAACTACCACTTGTGGAGGACAGGCCCAGGATGGCAGCAATACCTCAATTATCATCAGTGGATGACCAAAATAAAAGCAGAAAGCAATCAGTGCTCTAAATAGAGCTGGGACTCTTTATGGTTATACAGTGGTGCCTCGGGTTACGAAATTAATTCGTTCCGCGGCCGCTTTCGTAACCCGAAAAGCCTTCGTAAGCCGAATTGCCATAGGCACTAATGGGGAAAAGCCGCGTTTCGTGCGAAAAAGCCGAAAAAAGCACCAAAAATTTTCTTCGTATCCCGAAAAAACATTCGTAACCCGGAACAATGATTTCCTATGGGATTTTTTCGTATCCCGAAAATTTCGTAACCTGGGTATTTCGTATCCCGAGGTACCACTGTACCAGGGTCATTCCTAATTAGGGTTGCCATTATTCTCTACTATAAACTGGGACAAAATGTAGGACAAAATTTAGACCAAAATTTAGGACAATTGTAGGATAAAATTTAGCCCAAAATGTAGGACATTTAAGGTCCTCAATTTTTCTCAAATGTCCTACATTTTGAGCTAAATTTTATCCTACAATTGTCCTAAATTTTGGTCTAAATTTTGTCCTACATTTTGTCCTGGTTTATAGTAGAGAATTATGGCAACCCTATTCCTAATTAATTCTGTGAATTTAAAAAAATATCCTAGTTTCTCTCTTCACCTCCTACCTCCCACTTTGTCCTCAGCTTACTTCAGTTGCTGCAAAGTTCAAAGTGCCAAAGCTGTTTGTACTCTAATCAATTGGAGTGGGGTGAAGAGATGAGGGGATGGCTTTTGTCTTCTGTAGCAGGTTATGGCAAATGCAAACTGCTGCAACCTCTCCTACCTTGTATGTTCTTCTTCATTCATAACTGTGGCTGTCTTAACCTACCTCTGATGTTGTCTGGCCACATATGTCCCAGTTTTCATCTGTAAAATGTTGGAGGGTATGTTAATACGCACAGGATGACGTTCAGAAGGTTAAAGCTGAAGAGTGAAACTGGATTTCCACAAGATTTAATGGGCATATTAGAACACATAAAACTTCAGAGACACAGGACATTGGCATGGAGCAGCAGTGGAATAAGACAAGAGTTCAGCAAAATGGAATGCATGTGTAGGTGGAGGGATGCAGCTATTGTGCAGACTAGCAACAAGGAAGCCAAGACCTTAGTCTCTTGGTTCTTAAGTCCAGAAGAGTTACAGGTTCCAGCCTCCAGGCTCATTCATAGTTTATTTATAGTTCAGGTTCCCCCTTTTAGAACAAAGCCAAGAAATCCAAGACACAATAGTCTCAGTCAGCTAGAAGCTCATCCATAAGAGAATATGGTTGCAATCAGGAGTAATACATCAGTATTATTTTATTTATGGCTTTTACATTTCAGCTGCTTGCAAGAAAATGCAACAAAAATTACACACATCACTTGTAGTTTCCCTTTAATTATATCTTCCTTCAAAATTTCAAAACTGCTTCCTCAAACTTGGAAATTTAAAAGAGCATCCTGAATTTTCTCTAGGAGTAGCTAAGGAGCAACTTTTTTAAAGCAGGTGAATACTTATCTGTCTTGACCTTCTCCTGAATATTTTTTCCAGTATTAATTTACAGAAATCACAGTTAATAACTGATTTATAACCTACCTTGCCTTCAGAACAGGACCAAAGGGCAGTTCGGAACAAGATTTTTAAAAAAAGGTACCAATAAATATCAGTAATATTAAAACACAAACAAGTGTTCATAGTAGAATTCGATTAAAGCAATTTGTAAAGCACCTCAGTTTTCAAAAGGTGCTGCTCACAGAATCTTCTTCCACAGCATCACCTGTGGGAAGCTGTCAGTTGGCCATACAAGCCAGTCCTTGCTCATCTGGGCCTTGGGAAGCCCTGGCTTCTGTCTGGGCAACTGAGCAACTAGACTGCGTCTGCAGTGCAGACATATTCCAATTTGACATCACTTTAACTGTCGTGGCTCAATGCTATGGAATTCTGGAACTGTAGATTTGTGAGACATTTAGCTTTCTCTGCCAGAGAACTCTAATGCCACAACAAACTATGGCGGGTTACAGACCGCCGAAAAGCGGCTGCCTGCACCTGCCCCTTTCCGAGCCAGATCGGGGCCTCAGCGGCCAGAGCGGCAGCCACTGAGGCCCCGATCCGCCGCTTTCCAGGCTGCAGGGAAGCGGCAAAAGGCCTCTTCCCCACAGCCTGGAAAGGGGTGTCCTTGGGGCTTCAAGCCTCAAGGACACCCCGTGGTGGTGGGGAGGAGGAGAAAGGGGCCGCTTGGCCCCTTTCTCCTCTGCATCGCTAGGTGCAGCCGTCTGAAGGCTGTGCCCAGCGACGCAAACAGCAAAAGGAGCTCCGTTTTGGAGCTCCTTTTGCGGCCGGGGAAGGGGCGCACTATGCGCCCTGAGGCGGCGTGACGACTTCATGTCCGCGCCGCCCCGTATAGAGGTGGCGCGGTCATGATGTTGTAATGGCGGCGGCCGTGTGGAACGGCCGCCACCATTTTGTGCGCGCTTCACCTTGCCTGTTCAGACCCAGGCATTCATTTGCCATGTTCTGGTCATAGAATCATAGAGTTGGAAGAGACCACAAGGGCCATCTAGTCCAACCCCATTCTGCCATGCGGGAACTCTCAATCAAAGCATACCCAACAGATGGCCATCCAGCCTCTGCTTAAAGACTTCCAAGGAAGGAGGCTCCACTACACTCCAAGAAAGTGTGTTCTGGTGGTCTGGCATCTGAAAGTGAGACTGCCTCTCAGGCCTGACACTGGGATGATGGCTGAGGTGTATTTATGGCTTAAGGGTATAGTGACTGTCCAGCTGACATGGCAAGGAAGGTTGCCAACTCCTCTCTGAAGTTGCATCCCTATTTGCAGCTGGAAATTTACATTAGCAGGTGCTCATCATCATAATGTAAAAAGATTCACCTCGCAATTTCAAGCTGCTCTTAAAGGAGCAACAGCACACAATGGCCCCAAAGGGGCGGCCTGCACCCACCCCTTTTCACAGTAGATTAGGGCCCGGGCAGCCCTGCAGCCCTAATCCAGCGTTTTTATGGGTCACAGGGTGTCCTTGAGGCTTCAGTTTGGTTGCTGTGCCAACGATGTGCACGCCCAAGAGGAGGTTCAAAATGGAGCTGCTTTTTGTGCCGCTGGTAAGGCGTGATAAGCACCCTCCAGTGGCGTGGTGACGTGTCCTGTGCGACATGCTGTTTGGATGCATCGCACAGGGCATGTCATGCTCATGCCCCTCATGTTGGTGAGGTGGCACTGTAATGGCACTGTCCACATGTAGTAGGGCTCAGGACCATGCAGTTGGTGCGTGGTCCTAAGCACTACTATCGCCACCAAAATGTCATGTCCTGGCGGTATGTACCGGGACTTAGTTTCTCTCTCACACACAGCAGTCAGTTAGTAACACCATATATTATGAACTTTCATCTCATACTCATTTTTATAGTGTAGCTCTGCCAAAGATTGCCGTTAACTGATGGGGGTGTTTCTGGAGGGAACTCTTTTTAGGCAACAGCTCCTGTTCCCCCAGATATACAGTGTGTATGCGAATGCACACACGCACACACATATCAATGAAAAAGGAAGAGAACCAATCAAAGTTGTGTGAGAGAGATGGTCAATCATTGTTTAAAAACAAAAAGTGCATGAGAAAATTACCAGCATTCTTTTGTGATCTGTTAGAACATTCTTCCTACATATCTCTGTTTTATGTGATCATTAATGTTTTCAGAGAGAAAGTGAGAAAAAAGAAAAGCAAAATAAAATCCCCCAAGCATCTGCATTGAATTTGTCTACAGGTACAAAAAAGGAACACCCTAAAGTTATCACACAACATGTACTGTGTGTGTGTACATTCAAGACACAGTCAACTTATGGCAGCCCCATGGATTTCATAGGGTTCTGCATGTGTGCATATAATACCAAGTTTGTTAGTAGATAAATTTGTGAAAGGGAGAAAGTGTAGGGGGTAAATGAATTAAATTAAGCACACACTGAGCACATGCTGCTCTATTCCAAGAGCATCACAGTATTTAACAGACAAAAAGATTTTCTGTTCAAAATCCTGTGTAAGCACAGCTATTTAGAACCTGTATTGGTTACTGATGATCATATTAGCTACAGTGCTATATATATTAAAGTTACAGTGTTAATGTCCAAAGTTTGATGTGTGCTTACATTAGCATGTAAATGTTAACAACCCCAGGCTTGCTTTGCTAATATTTGAAGACCCAGAGATGTACTGCTAAATGTTGAGAAGTCATCTAAAACTGCCTTCATTCTAAAAGGATTGGGGAATATTTGTATTTTTATTTCAACATTTTATCTGGGATTTTCAACATTCATGTTTGAATGTCAACAAACCTGGACAGCCACTATACCTTAATATAAGTGTAACTGAATCATCGTTGAACCATAAATACTAATTGTGAACCCGGGGTTTTGTATCCCAAACAGAGCTCTAGAAAAACATGAAAGGTGCACCAGCATGTTGTTGGGGGAACCCTGGATTCTGCAGAAGAGCAAAAACTCTTGACGGTGCTTAATTAGCCATAGTTACTTTCTGCAAAATAGTTAATCAGGAATTGAAAGTGTCCTATAGCCAGGAGCCACAGAATGCAGAGGCTCCCAGACATGGGGTGGCATAGAGTATTGGGAGAGGAGACAAGACTGAACAGAATTATCCTGTCCAGCAACATTATGTTGAGGGCCCACATGTATATACTGCATTTCTTAAATGTCATTGATTTTTAAAAAAAGATTGAATTGCACACATGCATACATAGAATCCAAGGCAGACGAATAATGTTTTTTAAAAAACCCAGCAACCCATAATGCAAATTATTTTTACAACAACAGCCTTGGAGAACAGGATGTGGTCCCCAGGCCACACATTGCCTAACTCTGATCTGGCATCTGTGTATAACAACCTAAATGACAAGAATGTCATTATAAAACCACTTATACTGAGACCAAGTGAAAGGAAACAAGTGGTCCCCTGAATCTAACTGTGATGGTTACAACCAGAAACTCTACAAGGAACTATTTTTCCTTGTCAAGTTGTAGGCAGGCAAGCCATCAGTGGGTCTGGAAGTGATTTTGAGCCTCTGAACAAATCAAACAAATTAGCTTCTCATTGGAACAGCTGTCAGAAGGTGCTCCTAGAACTACCAGTTATTTAGCAGCAGTTATGAGCATGGATGTTGGCATGATGGTTCAGTTGCTGATCTTTTTTTAAGGAAATTAACTATGCCAGTTTGCACTCCAATAATTTATTTTTCTTGATATAGTCAGTCTATGGCCAGAATCAAAAGGAGCACAAGTTGCCTATACACAATAGTTGTATATAGAGGAGTTTTTGTGTGTGTCTGCTATTGTTTGATTATTTGTTGGCAGACACAGCTTGTCATTCAGGGTGGAGAAAAACTGTACCTGCTGGAATTAGGGATTCTGTGTAACTGCTTAAAATGTAAGTGTCCTCTCTTCCTTAGTATATTACCATCCTGCACCCAATAAGATGTGCATATGTATATGTGTGTGTATTAACTACAGAATTGAAGAGGAAAGGCTCCTCAGCCCAAATACACAAAACCCCTTGGTTCTTCAGACCCTTAACCCTCACCTCCACTGATAGGGTTATTTTAAAACTGTCAATCAAATCATGTGCACCTTTGTCATACCGAAGACACCAGTATTTAAAGGTAGTGTCTACTGCAGTCATGCAATAGCACAGATGTGCATAAACTGTCAAATTTTATTTTTTTTAAAAAGTACACTGTCTAATGGGATGTTCCCAGGGGAACCCCCTCCCTGGCTATGGCTTTGGTTGGCAGGGAGAGAGCAAAGGGGTGGGCATGATCCACCCACTGCATATTAACCCCTCCCTTCCTGTGCTCTGAACTGAATCAACAGCAAGTTCCCAATTGTGGCTGGTAAAAAAAGACTGGTTCTTTTGAAAAGATGTGCTAAAGTCCCCAGTTCGAAAAGAATTGAGTTACGGGGGATCTGTGCCAGCCGCCCCAGAAATCAGGTTGGGAAAAAATAGTTCAAGTGTGAATGACCCCCCGTTAAACCGGTTTACAAAGGGGTTTATAAGATAGTGTGAACAGCCTCAAGGTGTCCTGAAGTGAACGCTAGGAGGCTTCAGTAAAATAACCTACTTTATTCCAGTTTTGAAGAAAATTGGTCCCCCACACTTTATCTCTCCATGTATGTCTGATAACAGTTTCCTTCAGATCCAATGCCAGAAACCCAATAGATATATCTTTGCATTAATCCAAATAGATTTTCCCTAGGATCTGTTACCCTTGTGATAAACCTCATAGATCCCTGGAGGGTGAAGTCTCTCTTTCCTTTTTCTGTCAAACTACACTTGGAGAAGCCAAGGTCCTCCTGCT
This sequence comes from Sceloporus undulatus, assembly GCF_019175285.1. Taxonomy (NCBI): domain Eukaryota; kingdom Metazoa; phylum Chordata; class Lepidosauria; order Squamata; family Phrynosomatidae; genus Sceloporus; species Sceloporus undulatus. The sequence goes on along the minus strand of NC_056523.1, from coordinate 141,800,486 downwards.
CATCACAGCCCAATGTGCCAAATGAAAAGGAAAATTTCTAAAAGCCTTAGAGGCAGGTGCTCGGGAAAGCATAAAATCTCTTATAATATTTAAGCTTCTGCCATCAACCACTCCAGTTCAAATCCTATACGTGTTATACCAAAATACCCCCCCCCCACACACACACACATAAAATAAGAAGCAATCTATCATAAGAAAGAGAAAGTCTCTCCAGTGTTCCACAAGAAATCTAAAGCCTGCCCCACAAATTTTGGCATATATAAGCAGAGCTTTAAAGCAAGATGTTACTTGTTTTTGCACTTTTTAGCCTGTAATGGTAAAGGATATAATTTCAACATAATTTAACAGAGTTTCTGCCTGTTATTCATTACTAGGGAGTATATCATACAGAGCTTTTGGGTGGTGTTGTGGCTCAGTTCCAGCTCACTTCCGAAGTGACTGCACTTCCAATGATGCAGTTTCATGTCATAAAGTGACTGTTTTATCAGACGCCATTGATTTCTATGGGAGCCCCTTGCGAATTGCTTCAGCAGTGTTTCTGAAGTTACCCCTAATTTTGGTAAAAATGGGAAAAAGTGACTTCAGAGAATTCGCTTCCAGGCTCCTTTCGATTGCACTGCGATCTGGCCCCTGCTTCCTCCTCTGTCATTCCCCTCCTCCTCCTTCATGCCATCTCCTCCTCTCTGCCAACCAGCCGATCATCCACTGTGTCACCTGCGTCCTCCTAGACCCCGATTGGCTCCCCTCCTTCAGCCTGCCACCAATCCCATCATCCCCTGCCTTCTCCTAGACCCCGATTTGCTCCTCTCCTTCAGCCTCCCACCAATCCCATCATCCCCTGCCTTCTCCTAGACCCCCATCTGCTCCCCTCCTTCAGCCTCCCACCAAACCCATCATCCCCTGTCTGGTCCTGCATCCCGATCCTGGCCCCAGGGACCCCCAGCAAGCTAACACATCTTCCCCTGACTGCTCCTGCATCCCGATCCTGGCCCCCAGGACCCCCAGCGAGCTATCCCATCATCCCCTGCCTTCTCCTAGACCCTGATGAAGGATGACAGCTAAGGAGGGGGCAGGGAAGGAGGACAGTGTCCAGAGCCCCACTGAGCATGTGCAAGGGTGCCGATTCGAATCGTTGACCCCTCAAAGTATGCTCTGGTGTGTTAATACAATGTGCACTCACTCCCCTTTGCTTGAGTCTGCATCACGTGACTTGCTTGGAATCGAACTGACTTCTCTTCCCCTACACTTCGGAAGGACAACAGAAAGGCAATCAGGTGTGGAAAAACATGACGTTTTAAAATCAATCCGCATTGCTAGAAAGGAGTGACTCTGGATCTGGTGTGAAAAAACATCACGCTTTGCATTGCTAGAACAGGAGTGACTGCGAATCTGAGCTGCAACCCCACCCATGTGTGATAAAGTCCTAGGTGTGTTCTCTTGTTTTAATAATCTTTATTAGGTTTTGTATTTTAAAGAAAAGAAAAGAAAGAAAGCAAATCTGTCCAACGACACAATATTACAATATTACAAAAATGCAAAATTAATTGATTTGGAAAGTTACAATTTAACGTTGGGATGGCATGCATACCTGAATTATGAAGAGTTTAAGGAAAGGAAGGAATTTAATGAACATTTTATCAGAAAACCGCTCTTTAAAGTATGGAACACTTATAAAAACATTTCTATGCAAAACTCCCCTGATGGCATTCCTCACAAGAGGCCCTACATAAACAACAAAATATAAAAAGAAATCAATGGCTTTGTTATGAAGATATAGTGATTAAAACTATAGATGGCGTGAGAATTAAATCAAGAGAGGATTTGCAGAAGGAGGGGGTCGAAATCCACTGGTTTATTTACAAACAAATTACAGAAGAGTTTAAAAAGGATATAGAAAAATATGGACTAGAAAGGGAACCGTGTACTTTAGATAAGATACTGAAAGAAGGGGGAAAACATATGATCTCCAAATTTTATAAAATTCTATTAGGAATAGAGATGGAAGGCGAAGTGGTGAAAAATAATATGCTTAAGTGGATGCAAAAGTTTGGAAGAACTATTTCTCTAGAGCACTGGGAAACATCATGGTTGAATACCCATAAATTTTTAAAATGTAATAATTTAAAGGAGAACTAGTTTAAAATGTTCTTTAGATGCTATATAACACCTATCCAGCTAGCAAAGATCAAGAAATCCAATAAATCTAAGTGCTGGAAGTGTAAGAAAGCCCCAGGTTCGCTGTTCCACATGTGGTGGCAATGTAAAGTTGTAAAAATTTTTTGGAAAACTATCCATGAGAGCATTGTAAGACATATGCAAAAGTACGTACCCCTATCACCCGAACTGTTTCTTCTAAACATAATGGATATGGATAAATTGAAGTTAAATCAGGATGACTCCAGCAAATTAATCTACATGATAGCGGCTGCCTGTATAGTTTATGCGAGGTATTGGAAGAAATCTAAAGGACCTTCCATTAAAGAATGGGAATTAAAAGTCCATGAACTTGTATTAATGGACAACTTATCTGATAGCAAACGGTAGGACATTACAACAATGTAAACAAAAATAGAAGAATCTTCTGGAAGTTTGAGTAATAAAGACTGTAACTGATCTTTCCAAGGTACACTGTTATTTAGGCCATTTGAAAGTTATCTTTTTACTTTTACTTAATGAATTGTAATATTGTAATATTGTGTCGTTGGACAGATTTGCCTAGGTGTGTTCTGACTGGGCAGAAAATGCTAAACACCATTTTGTTGTGGGTGTTAGGAGGAACCAGCCACAAGGAGGAGGAGGTGACACACTGAAAGTATGAGTTGCATTAATAGAGACTCAGACTGGTCTCTGACAGAAACAGAACAGGACAGTCAATGTGAGTGCATGAAGCTGGGGTGGGAAGAGGTCTGTCTTGTCAGGTTGGTTGCTCCAGACTGTAGTACAGAGCATGCACTTGGACTGATGGGCTTGCGAGAGAGTTTAAAGGAGATGGGATGTTTTTCTGTATGCCTCATGGGATGGGGAATAAGGGGCATTTCCCTGTATTTTTCAATTGCATAATAATAACAAAAATGTATTAGTGATGCATAATCCAGTGAGTTGCTTTTCAGAGTGAAAAAAAACCCAAATAACAACTTGTTGGGTAACACCACTAGTTCACTTTAGAAAAATAGCGTTTCAAGCTGGGTAAGCAAGAAAAACACTTATAAAATGCTGGTATCATATGAGAGAGAGAAAATTCCTTACATGGTATAATGAAGACAGTGCCACTGTCTCCTATGTCAAACTCTGCATCCATGAGGATGCAGAGTCCATGTGGGTGCAGAGTCTTACTCATTTCTAAAAGAAAAAAAATGGCTATGTCAGCTGGGGTGAAGCCAAGAAAACATAGTAAAAACATATATTTCTCGAGTTCTGGTAAAATAGTTGGTCCTTGGCTGATTGCCCCTCTAAGCTATACAATTGTTTTGGCTACTGTCTCCCACAGTAATGGTGATTTCCCTCTCCCCCTTTCTTCACTTGCATGCTGGATGAATGGGACTTTGGCTATACAATGTGACTGTAAGAAGAGGATAAAGAAGCCATAGCTACTGTAACTGAACCACCATTGTGAAAGGGCAGGGTAAAATAAATGTACATGGAGCTGGAGTGGTAAAAGAAATGCTGCAGAAAAACGAGACCCAAATTATCATGGGTAGAATAGGCTTAGCCTATATGAGAAAAGGGTTCAATATCTGTAGCAATTTAAGTCAGGGGGAAAATACAACTAAGGTAAGGCCCTAACAGAAGAGGCATGGAGTGAAGAAAGTGGCTAGGGAGAGGTTTTTCACCATCTTTCGTAACACTAGGAACCTGTGGTCATCCCCTGAAACCAAACAATGGGAGATTCCGAAAGGACTAAGGGAAGTATTTCTTTTCTCAGTGCAAAATTAAAACTGTAGAATTCACTGCCACATGATGGAGTAATGGCCACCAGCCACCAGCATGGATGTCTTTAAAGAAGACTGGACACTACTAGAGGAATTGGTGGTGGTTGTGTTTGTGTTCATGTCCCATTTGTGGCCGTGTCTCTGGCTGGCCAGTGTACAAACAGAACACTACATGACATAAATTTGGTCTGATTCAGCATGATTTATTTTATTTTATTTATAGTATTTATACCCAGCTCTTCAGCCAAAAGGCTATCAGAGTGGCTTACTTAAAAAAAAAAAAAATGAGACAGTTCCCTGCCCTCAGGCTTACAATCTGTTTGTTCTTTAAGAAGAAATACCAAACCTTGTGGGTGACAACAAATCCACAAAGAATGAATCTAGGATCAGAAGGATCTTCTGCCAAATCCCAATATAATGATATTAGGGGCAGAAATAATGGAAAATTAATAAAAAAAATAGTAAATAATGAAATAAAATTACTTAGGATTTTTTTTACTTTGGAGTTTAAATTGGAAAAAGGAGTATGTTATACAATAATAATAATGATGGAGGAAAATCTATTCATAGAATATATAGAGTTTCAACATCATTAACCATAAATCAGTAACAAGACAGACTACGTAATAAAAGGTTGTACTAGCCAAGAATGAGCAGTTCAAGGAAGTAACGAATGGGGTATAATTGCTAAATGTTTGTAAATATAGGACTTGTGTGATTGTGTTTGTTATTAAAGAGAGGTCAAATCTCAATTTGTTCTTTTTTAAAAAAGAATCTTTTACTGTAAAAATGAAATAAACAGATTTTAAAAAGATGGATCTTCTGCTAAATCCCATTTCCATTTTTCAAGTGGAGTCTATGCACTCATAAATGTTTGCAGAACATCTGCATCTGTCTTTTCCTTCATATGAAAGAAATGAAGGGATTTCCTAGCTAATATGTTACTGAGCTTCTCTTGTGACATTCTGATCTCTTCTCTCCCCCCCCCCCCCCCCGCCATTCCTTCCTGCACTCCTTCCAGGTCTCACCTAGTACACATCTCTCAAATCTCAAACATATCACTAATATACAGGAAGCAGCCTTACGCTGATTCAAACCAGTGGCCCATCAAGTCCAGTACTGTCAGCTGTGACTGGCAGCCAATCTCTCCCAAATCTTAGATAAGGTCCCCCCCCCTAATCATACTTGGCGATCCCAAATATATCTTGACAGTCTTCCACCCAAGTACTAGCCAGGCTTGGCCTGGCTTAGCTTCTAAAATCAGAATAGGTTAGATGTATTCAGCATGGTCAGAAGACATCTCTCCATGTTGTGTTACCTCCTCTTTTCCCAAATAGATTTCATGCTTCTGACATCTGTGAAACAAGCATCTATTTATTAGTTGAGCTCTTTCCTTCCTTACTCCATCTTCATGAAGGGAGAGAAGAAAATTTACTGGTATCTTTCAGCCAGATAGCTATCAACACCACTGAGCTACAAGGCCTCCTCCCATTCTTTCTTTCTTTTTTTAAAGAAGAGATTCGGGTCCTTTAGCTACCAAGACATGGAAAAAATGCGATATGAACTCATGGCCACAAGCTGAGGGCAATTATGATGATCAAAAGCATTGTGTCAGAGCAGCTGCACCTTAGCTGTTAACAGCCTTAGGGTCATACCAGGAAAAAAGTTGTTGATAGTAGCATCATAATATCACCTAGGATATAACCATGTGAAAATGGTTCCACGTGGGGCTAGTGTCAATGTGTCTGTAATCTGTCAGTAACACGTCAGACCAACCAAGTGTTCAGATTCCCTTGCATTGGTGTATTTCATAACAAAAAATATTCTCAGAATAAATAACACCCCTTAAAAAGAAAAGAAAGAAAAAGCACCAGTAATAAAAACCCTAATGGGGAGGCTTCCATGTGGAGATGAAGTACACGTTGCTATGTAATATTAGTCAGTTACCATGGTTACCGAAGGTTTGTGTCACCATGCAGTACTGATTAGTTACCATAGCTATTTAAAAAATCCTTGTCCCCTTAAAATCCTACAAAGATTTCAGGTGCCCCTTGCTTGCAGTCCCTTCAGCTAAGGTAACTCCTTAGCTATATCAAGGAGACTAAAGGGTTACCAGGGAGACAGGTAAGTACCACGTGACAACAATTACCATGGTTACCGGAGCCCCTGAGTGATACAGGTTTCCAGGCATACAGTTCAGACCTGTGAAGTCACATGCTCTGTGTGTTGCTATGGCAACTGTCAGGGCTTGAATGCCAGCTGAGCTGACATAAATTGAGTGCTGAAGTCAGAGCTTTTTTTCCCAGAAGGATTCCAAGCAGGTATGAGGGTGACCCCTCTGTGCCCCTTTCCAAAGGAAGCCGCTAAACAATAGTCCAGAGGCTCTGCAGCAAAGGCCTATGCGTCCCTGGCAGAAAGAAGGACTGCAACTCCCAGCCGGTCTTTTTTCCATTTCTAATTTGTATGATAAGGACTTCCATTTCGGGGGATTAATAGCACAAGATTCAAGTGCCTTAAGCTGAAGGGACTGGAACCTGGGAGGCAGAAACAGCAGGCAACGCAAGAAGGCAAGACATCAGAATGAGAGCAACTTCATATGACTGAACTTGTAAACTGTGAGCTGCACCATCTCCATCAGTCACTAAGTACCTCCTACAAACAGGGAAGGCCTAACTCTGCCCCAAGTAAAGACTAGCACCTATCTTGGTGATTCAGCAGAATGGGAGAGCATGAACCTCACACCCAGGGTGTCCAAGTGCCCTTGTTTTACAGAACATGTCATACATTTCTACCATCTATCCAAGAAGAATTTTCAAATGTTCTCCATTTTAAGCACGACTAAGAAGCATGAATTTACATTTATATTATTAGTATGTTTAGATTTTCTTTTGGACATTTCCTGCTTTTTTCTTGAATATCCTATGTTTTGCAGTGCCTTGTCCTCCTTTGCAGTGAGGACATCTGGTCACCCTGACCCCACTCCCCAAATACCAAAAAGGTTTTTGAATATCCATTCCTTAGCCTAGAAGGGACCCAACAGAATATTATCCTGAATGCTGGGATTCTTTGCATATACACATCTATTCATCTCATTTGTGGTTTTGCTGCTACACTACTCTACCCTGATTATAAGTGTTCTACTTAACAACCCGTAGTTTTACTCCAGAGAATTGCTTACATCACACTGACACACACTAGCTGGCATTCTGTTAGGGACGTGTGCATGCACAAGTGTCCCTTACATGTACATAAGTTCTTTTTTAGGCACTTTGGGGGTTCTGTTCCAAAAGGAGAGTGTCTTTTGGGGGGCATTTTGGGTATTCCCTTTCTCCCTCAAAGCTCCCCTACAACATACAGCCTACTAAACTCCCCATATGGCCATTCACTGCTTTGGGAGGAGCAAGTGGGATAGCAGAAGCACCTTCCCATAGCCAGATTCGAAATGATAACATCAGCAGATCCACTGGGCTGCTCCAGAGGTCTCAGTGCTGCAGTAACCATTTCATGCCCAGCCATAGGGACATAGCCAGATCCTTCTGCAATCTTGCTTGTTGCCTATGAAGCAGGGAATGGCTATCCAAGTGTTGGAGGTGGGAGAGAACTCCAGAAACTGCTCAATAAGTTGAAGGGGTGATATAGGCTCAGCCTAATGTAGGGCGAATCTGCTATGGTATGCTGAGCCTTACAGGAGTGTTGCCACAAACCTGATTTTGATAGCTATTGCCACAGTTTGGACTGGGTAGTGTTTTTATGAGTATCCCTTCAGTAACTCTGGCCTTAGGTAACAGGCTGACAAGTAAGCCAACCCCTGCATTATAAGGCATGGACTTGGTACTTTGGATGAGGCAGTTAACTGTGATCTTCTAGCACTGCAACACCTGTCCAAATCCAAAACAAGCCCATAGGTTTTCCAGAGTTCAAATTTCAGCCTGAATGGTGTCACTTTATAGAGCATGAAATCCACTAGGAGAGATTCTGCAGGTTTAATAAACTTCTCATTGACTGAAAGCAGGGAAAGATGGAGGCATCAAACCCATGGGAGCCCTCAGGCCAATTTACAGGTTGTATACAGATGAAATTTTTTCTTCCTGCTACAATGAGGGCAAATTCCTTCCTAAAGCTATGGCAGTACCACCTTCCATCCATCCTCAATAGCCTGTAAGGTTACAAACAACTAGCCAGAGAAAGAAAGCCAATTTTCTTTCTTTCCACATTTGTTAAAAGAAAGCAGTTTCCCCTTAGGAAAATAGTAATCTTCTGAACTGGGTATTCACCCAGTCCTTATTTGCTGCAAAAAATAAATCTCTGCCCCGTATATTCCCATATATTAAGTATATTAAGCTGGGGCAGGAAAAAAGGCAGGCCAGGATCTACTCAAAAGTTTTTAGGTGATCAGCAAGGACTTCTGAATCACATTTTATTACAGTAGTAGCAACTTAATGATTCCCTGCATGAAATTCACACAGAGAAACTTGAAAAATGGGGTTATATAGGACACTAACTATCTTTTGATCACCATGTATTAGGTTTTTTTTTATTATAGTTTTATAAGTCACACAGCATGCTCAACATCGTCATCTTAGATTACCCCTTGTACTTTTGACAGGAATCAGCAAGACAGAAAGGCATGGAGCAGGAGTGGTGTGGAACAGAGTGTAGCTTTACTGCACTCCAGTGGCTCCAGTTACTGGTGGCGAAGGTCACCTATGGAATACCTGCAGTTTTTGCAAACTTTGTCACACCAATTTCAGACACAGTAATCAAATGTGCACCTGCACATGGAGTGGGAGTGTGGGATGGTGGTGGAGGAGAATGTCTTGCTTCAGATAAGTTCAGACAGAAACCACCAAGTTCAGATCTGAAGGTGAGCTTTTGTTTTTCTGAAGCACTAAATGTCTTCCTGCTGACTATTACAGGACATCAACAAATGGCTGCAATCTTTTCATACTGGGCAGAAAATTATCTAGCATAATTGCCCCTCATGAATGAAGTCTGTCAGATTTCAGTCAAATAGGTATACAGTTGTATAGGTGCAAGACTGTTCTTCCTGTGAGGCTAGACACCTTTAACATTCATTGGGGGGGGGGGAGTGTGATTTTGCTATGTCTGCCTCTATATCTGCCTCACCCAGAAAATGTCTCAGAAGGGGGACAACTTGAGGTTTTCCATTCTCTTTCTTCTGCTTCATGTTCTATTCATGCTTAACAGAGTACAGGAAGCACTAGAATGGAGCACACTATAATGTGAGTGCATATATGTGCATACAATTGTCACAAGATGTGTGCATGCACTCAAAAATTGTGCACAGAGAATCATAAAGATATATTACAAACATTTAAGACTCACATTAACTGCAGTCAGAGCCAGAATAGGGTTAGGGGTCAGAACAGCCTGAAGTGAATTGATTTATCTTATAACATGCTACACATGCATAAACTGTAGGAATAAATAAGAATTAGGATGCAAGGAACTGTTTGTAGGGATGGATTGGTCTGGATTCCGATAAGATCGCTCTCACACAAAATACATTTCTAGCAGCTCTCCAGACTCTTTCTGTACTTCCGTTTCTAAGAAAATCAACTTGCAAAAGACTAGTGAAATGGTTGACATGCTGTTTTAAAGTAGGGGCAGCTGAATCTGTTCTGGTATTTAATCTGAATTTTAAACTGGCTCTCCATGCCAGTGGGGCAGTGAATCTGTTCTGGTATTTAATCTGAATTTTAAACTGGCTCTCCAAAGTGCTGAATCTTTTTTGAGGGGACATGGTTTACCACCTTGGATAGCTCCTTTATGTTTTGGCTTATGATGACCCAAAAATGGAACCCATTGGCCAATAATGGTTCAAAGTTCCTTCCCACAGAACTATGATTGGAGCATCTTAATAAATTCTTTCATCAGTTGGTAGGTGGAGTTGTCTGTAATGCAATTAGAATCCCTTCTGTCTGGCATTTTTCTCTGTAGAAGAACTTCAAGCAAGTTCAGAAATGTATTAAGTGGCCAGAAATCAACTCCAAAGCTGAACATTTTTGGACCATGAGGGTAAGCAGTTTCTATTTCCAGGAGGGTAGCCAGTGAACCCATTCTGGGCAGTGGTGTCACTAGGGTTGGTGTCACTGGTGCGTTAATTCATGGTGTCACACACACACCATTGATCTCCTCCCATACCACACCATACAGAATCCTTTGTGATGTATTTTATACTAATGTTACTAATAAATTATACTTCCCATATATCACTGAAAGTAAAGGCAATGTGATATAAACAACTAGCAAAATTAAATTATACCTTTAATATCATGAGCACAGTCTACACATATTTACATGTGCATACTTTTGAGTCATAAAATGAAAATTTTGTAAGAAAATTTTAAAAGATTAAAAAAAATTAAACAACCTGAGGCCTCTCCTTTCTCCACCCACTGTGTCTCTTCTCACTCATGCCTTCTCTTCTGCTGGGCTCCAGGATTTTAAAGGGACACAGGCGAACACCACAACCCAGTTCTGCCAAAAGGCAAATATCTGGGGAACAGTAATGTCACACACACCCCGTAGGGTGTCACCCAGTGTAGCCCACAGACCCACACACCAATGAATGTGGGTTTTAGTATGAATTTTAAAGGAGATATGGAAGTTGCTGGAACTATTTTTCACTTCCTTGAAAAGTTAATTTAAAATTAACATTTGACACTAAACGCTGATTCAGTGACATAGAAGGCCACCAGACTCCAAGGGCTTGACTCATTTCTAACAAGGCCTACTTTGCTTTGGAGATCTGCATGCTCCTAGAGCAGATCACCAGTTTGGTATTCAGTCTTTGACAGAAGCAAATGCACACTCCTAGCCTGAACTGCTTGTTTTTTATATTAAAAAATTCTAATCTTGAAATTAGCATTTTTAAATAGGTTATATCATTAGTCAATTACCCAAAGAATTTGACACTGCTTTTTACAAGGCAAATTGGATCTCAGAAAAGACTCTGGGTTTTAATGTAATGTCTCCATAGTCTTATGATATTTAATAGAAAATGACTTATATAATTATCTTATAGAATTCTGTAAACAGGGGACATGACCTATTCTCTCATTGCATGGGAAGTGTTGTGCAACCTGCTGAAAGAGCTATCATTTGTTATTACATTGTATCCAAAGAATTACGTAGCATCAGGGAACTGCACATTAAGCTTTCATAAGGAACAATCATGTTTTATATCGAGCATGTTCATCCTGGCACTGGTGACAACAGTGGAAACGGATGGCGATCGTTTCAATATCATTTCTGTCTTGATCCTGCCAACATAGGTTAGGAGTTTCATTTCCCATTACTACCTTTCCTTTTTCTCCACCTGCCTTCTTCCTACAGTGTGTGGCAGAGGAACACACAAGATTGTGCAAGCTCCTCTGTCCAGTTACTTTTGTAATGTTACTTTTTTCAAAAGATCAATACAGGCGACCCTCCATATCCACGGATTCTACTTCCACAGATCAACCCTCAGATTCAGTTCATGGTTTGAAAATATATATTTTTTACATTCCAAAAAGTAAACCTTTATTTTGCCATTTCATATAAAGGATGCCACTTACTATGCCACTGTACATATGAGACTTGAGCATCCATGGGTTTTCATATCCATGGGAGGTCCTGGAACCAAACAACAGCAGATACCAAGGGCCCACTGTAAATAATTTTTCAAGCTCTCTTTTAAACTGCTTGAATTGTATTCATAGCATGAGTTTCATGGTCTGTCATCCCACAATAACTACTTTTTTGTCCTTACTTCCTGCCATTCAACCTCTTCTAACAAAGATGTGGCTCTAATATAAATGGTCTAAACCCAAGGCCAGTTATTTGCTTCCTGTACTCTCATATATTTTTATACCAACTAATAAATTATTCTTTCCACTGCTAATACCTCTCCTTGAGGACCATTTGTGTTTGACAACTGGCTCTTACATTCAAGAAGTCATTCCAAATATAAAATGGAGCCAAATATAGGCCTGTTACAGACAGGCCAAAATAAAGCTGCTTCGAGTCACTTTGGAGGTATGGTATTTCAATGATACATGAGTCCTAAGAGTCCAAAAGCCACACCAAAGCCATGCTCCTGTCCTAAGGACTGGAGTGCAGCTTTGGTGTGGCTTTTGGACCCTTAGGACTCATGCATCATTGAAATACCATACCTCCAAAGTGACTCAAAGCAGCTTTATTTTGGCCTGTCTGTAACAAGCCACTATAAACTCTTTGGAAACTTACTTTTAAAGTACAGTTGGCCCTCAGTATATGTGGACTTGCCATCTGTGGATTCAACCAGCCCGGAAGGCAAGCCCGCATTGTCCCCAGTAGCGGTGCATGCAAGTGACCATGCTGCCATTAGGAACAGCCCCCATTATCCCCACTGGCAGTGTGTGCACACGGCTGCACCAGCATTAGGGATGAGTTCTGTTGGGCAGATGTCTGCATGTGCCACCACTAGAGACAAGGGGGGGGGCTGTCCCTAATGTCCCACATACACATGCCACCACTGAAGTCCCAGAACTTGAGCATCTGCAGATTTTGGTATCTGCAGGGGGGAGAGATCCCCCACTGTCTTGGACTACGGCCAGCACAAGTCCAAACAAATGCCGATAAGGCTTGTTTAACAAGAAAGGAGCTAAAAGGCAGGCTACAGACCTTTCAGTTAGTCCACAAGAAGCACACCAGTAACAAAGCCAAGGTCAGGACTCCAGAGTCCACAGAAGTCAGTTTGGTCCAAGGTCAGGGCAGCCAGAAGGTAACAAGAGTCCAGTCCGTTCCAAAGTCAAGGGTTCAAGGCAAACAAGGGTTCCAGGGAGCAAGAAGCCAGTGCTGACAGTAATCACACAGAAGGATACTGCAATAAACTCTGGCACCAAGTCAGCGTCTTCCAAGTGGTTAAGTAGGATAATCTCTTCTCAGTCCCAGCTGAGGCTTGTTTGCCAATTGTCTCTCAGCAATTCTCCTGGACCAACGTACGCAAGCACTCTCAGCCCTGCGTTGCTTAAAGGAAGGCACCTCCAAGCTTGGCTCTTCCCCAGAGTCATCACTAGGCTGCTGAGCCTCAAGAGGAATCCCATCAGCACTAGGACCTGGCTGAGCCTCCTCCTCCTGGGCTGGGAGATCGCAGCTGGGATCTGGCTGAGCAGGATTAGCACCTGGTGTAGCCTCAATTTCCCCTTGCACAGGAGTAATCACATCCTCCTCCTCATCCTCTGAGTCCAGCTCTTGACTGGCCATGACACCCACAGATACAGAGGGCCAACTATAACAGCAATTATAGTTTCAGTGCTACCCAAAGTTATCAGTTGTCATTATACTTACAATTTCTCGAAGGACTTCATGGCAGATATTGCACCAGATTTTGATCTAGTTCAGTGGGCCTCCTCATTTTCCTGAACTACAACATCTCTCAGCCCCAGCCAGAACAGCTAGCTAACAGTGACCAATGAGGGACATTGTAGTACAGCAACATCTAGAGTGCCATACTGTCGACACCCATGATCTCATTCATCATTAACTACTAATAGTGTATGCTACTGCACAGTGGCATTCCTGCACTGGGTGTCACCTGGTGCAGGGGGTGGGACTAGCAGGGAGTGGGACTTCCAGCACGGGAAATTCAGTGGGCAGAACCTCCAGGATGGCATGCACTCCCTCTCCCCATGCTGCTTCCTGTCCACACCACTCCATCCCCCCATATGCATGCCAGTCTGCTCCCTGAAGATGGAGCGTACAGTGAGTGGCGCACACACAGGGGACAAAGCAGCATGCACATGGGACATGTAGCAGAGCATGCAGGACAGAATGGCACAGAGCATGCCTATGCAGGGAAAGAGTGTGGCTGGGTGGAGAGGGATGACTGGGTGTCACCTTCCTCCTGGGGTGTCACCTAGTGTGGCCCATATCCCCCACACACACACCCCAGTGACGCTACTGCTACTATATACTTTCCAATGTTTTACAGCTGAAAACCAAGACACATGTACCAAATAAATAAATAAATCAGAGTGTGATCAAGTTATTACTGAGGGAAAATAGACAAGCTAGGAGACACTGTAAAAATTTGCTTTTACCTGAGCCTCCTGGGAAGGGAAAGATTCCACCCACCACTCTCCCCATACAGAGTAACTGAGTACAAACTACTTCACTTGCTGCAAACTGAAGTACTGTAAATTGAGAACAAAGAGGGGAAAGAGGACAGCGAAACTTTTTAAAACTGCTGAAAAAATGGGATAACATAGGATTAATCAGAGCTATTCCTGTCACATCAGAAGATCTGGAGGTACGTTATTGACTAGCATCCAAAAATTTAGAGGACAAAGGACACAAATTTGTAGGAATGGGACATGAAGCTACTAATGAAATCAAGGAACTGGTTTTGTTACGGAGAAATGGCTTTCAGGCTTGTCCAGAATGACCAGGTATGCATGATGATTTCATTTGATTTGAGAAACTTAATATCCTGAGCTTTAATCCAAAAGGATTCTTAGAGTTGCTTGCAAAATATATAAAACAACATTTAAAATTAGTAAAACAACCAACATAGTATAGTGGTTTGAGTGTTGGACTAGGACACTCAGCCATGGAAACCCACTGAGTGTCCTTTGGCAAGTCACACTCTCTCAGCCTTAAAGGAAGGCAATGGCAAACCCCCTCTGAACAAATCTTGCCAAGAAAACCTAGTGATGAGATTGCCTTAGCAAGACTATGTTTGAAATGACTTGAAGGCACACTACAACAAATTACTTAGGCAGATTCATATGGGAGAAAGTAATCCTTTAGCCACCCAGAATACAATCCATTTAGGGCTTAAAAGTACTCTGGGCTGAATTCAGAAGCAAGTTGTGCTTTTTAGGACGCAAGAAAAATGTTCCATTGTCCCAGTTCTAATCAGTAGTGCAACTGCTAGAGTTTGAGCCTACTGAAGTTTCCACATAGTCTTCAAAAGCAATCCCACATAGAGCCCCTTGTGGTAAGCAGGATGTGACCTAAAGCATGGACAACAAAGGGCAGCCAGATTCTCTCTGTGTGTCTCTGGGCCACCCTAGCCTCAACTGGTCAAGGAGCACCATGCCCCCAGCTTGACTTGGACTCTAAAAGACAAGGCCAGATCTAGCACTACCTCTAGACTGAACTTGATCCTGTAGTATTGTCCAGTTTAATTTCATCTCACTCCTCTACACGTGCAGACAGAAAAAGAAGCATCTAGCACACACATCATACTTATCTATAATGCAAGAAGGGACAGAAGACATAGCCAAAAAAAAGTACGGCATCTCATGTCCTTTGACTGGATATTTATTTTTTACAGTTCTTAAGAGAATCTTGCCTGCTTATATTTCAAGACATGGAATGCTGCCAAGTCTCTACCCAACATGGCCTCTATATTTTTCCCCCTGGAAGGTAAAATCCTTAAGAGAAATGATGAGCATAATGAGAGTGACCCGATGGCATACTCAAGTCAATGTTGCTCCCTTGGCTGCAATTTCTTTCCACTGTTCTGCATTCTAATATCTGGAAAGACACAGCTAGCATATGGAAGTGGAATACCTTCAGTTTTTCACCCACAAGATTTTGAACCTGTAATTAGAATGCCTGCTTCCACATGCTATTGACAGCATGGTCAGGTGTGAATTTCTTGAAAAATGTTAAAATACGCACATAAACAAAGGAAATTAACTTGTGTATTTCCTTCAGCGAAGCCTTTGCTTTTTATTATATTACCTTAGAGCTAGAGTCTATCTACTAGACCCAAAGGAAAGATTATTCACCATTATTCATCTGTCAGGGATGCTTTGATTTGGATTTCCTGCATGGCAGGGGGTTGGACTGGATGGCCCTTGAGGTCTCTTCCAACTCTACGATTCTATGATTCTATGATTCTATGATTCATTTCTTGTCTGAAAAATTGGTTTCCCAACATGTTGCAAATATAATTAGGAAGAATAATATAGTAGTGAGAATTTTGCAAAGTTTTTGCACAATATTTGCATATCCTTAATTGCTTTTTGCAAGAGAATTGTAAGGTTTTGCACAAATGAAGACTGTTTCAAGGAAGCATGTGCAAGATCACCTTTCTAAGCAAAAAACATCTGGAACAACATAAATTAAACACAAAAGATCTTGCACAAAAAACAGCAATCTGGGATGAAAAATATGCACATGGTTTTGTTGTACAAGACTGCCATTTTTTGTGTAAGATTTTGTTGTGCAAAATTGCTGTTTTTTGCATAGAAAACAGGACAAAGATGCATATCTTGGTCTGTTAAGTATATTGGTACAAGCGCACCCACATTTTACATGGGTGCGCATACACTGAAAGCCATGCTGGAAAAGCCCATTGCGCTCCCCAGAAGAACTAATGGGGCATGTGCCCATGGCGTGCGCACCGCCACACCACCACACACCACACGCACGAGCCCCATTACTTCCTATGGGGCTTCAGATTTCCCCTTACGCGGAGGGATCTGGAACGGATCCCCGCGTAAGGGGAGGGTGCACTGTATGCTCATATCCCTTCAAGTGTTATGCTGAACACCTCACATCCTGCTCAATGTACCTTTTACTGACTGAAATTTGATGGCTGCCTGCTGGGCACAGGCAGTGACATCACTAGGGCTAGCATCATCCAAAGCAGTAACAGTTTGCTGATAGTGAAGTACAATAACATCCAAAACCCACAAAACAGTGATACCTTTGTTTGGCCAACCAAAACACACAAAATACATTATGCAAGCTTGCAAAGCTCCACTGTCTTCTTAATCAGGCAAAAGTGTTAAGAATCATCCAGAAGAATTTTTTTAATAAAATGCCAATGTTGGTCACAGGCTTGAATTTACTGTTGTTGGTGTGTTGTTCTTTGGATGGATATCTGTGCAAGTGGGTCCAAGAGATAGAATTTTAGTTCCATTAGCAAAGCCCTCTTTGCGAGGTGGAGAACACTGATTCTCTCAAGAGAAGGCTCCATGCTTTTGCATTAGGAAAAATTTAGATGTTGTTCCGCTGGAACTGAGGTGAAGTGAAGGTTTGTGGTTCAAAGGATGCGGGGGGGGGGGGGAGTCAACAATTCCCTTAGGACTCACCTTCTGTTGGGCTCTTAGGAATGCCTAACTGGATTTTGACCCATATCTCCATTTGCATAATCACACTTAAGTAGTTCTACCTAAAGTGTTTCTATGGTGTCTCCACCAGTATAGAATCCAAGTGTTTTCATTGGTATAACAAGAACACCATAAAAAGGAAGTTCCCCTGTGCAATATTACAGAGAAACTGAGAATAGGCAGAGAGAAGGGAATGTTTTTGTGCTGTTCTGGCAAGCAGGTCAAAATGGCCTCTGTAGCAATAACAGGAGTTATTCATATAGAGCTCCTACAAGTCCAGTTCTGCATTCACTTCAGCTAGCAGAGAAATGTGTCCCCTTAATTTTGTAGCCCATTATTACTTTCTATAAGTATCAAATAACAGATCCAATTGCTTCTCCCAACTAGAGGAGGCTTATTGAATTACTGGGACTTGTTAAGACAAGATATAAATCTCAGTGATTCAGTCATTCTAACTTTAGTTAATGCATCTGAGGAAGTAGATTGAAGTCTTTGAAAGCTCATGCTGCCAACTTCTTTCTTTCAGTTAATCTCACAGGTACTACAAGATCTCTCTACATACTAACTTCATTTAGGACCAACAAGTTGATTTAGTACGCAACTACTCCATTTTGTTAAACAAGATCAATCATTATTTCTCACAGGCTCTTCCAAGTTTTTTTTTTTTCAGTGTGATGCCAATCAGCACAAAATGTTATTCAAAACATTGTGGGAGATTGGAGTCTCCCCCTGCTCCCAAGAAACATAAGGAAACTAAGGGAGGAACCAAAAATGATGGTTGTGGCTAAAGTTTAAAGAAATTCTACACCTCTCCCACTCTTCCAGGCAACGCTTGTGCCACAAATATGATAAGTTTTTTTTTAAAAAAAGAGACAAACCATTATACCAGAAATGACCCTGCTCTCAAACACAGACAGATCTGTTCCAAAAAAGTTTCCCTCCAGCCACTGCTAAAGGGACTTTTTAACTCAGTGCAGAACAGCCAAACCATTTTTGAAAATGGAAGAATGTAAGATTTTAATCAGACACACAGAAAGGAAACCACAAGCATCAGTTTGCACGCTGGCTTGAATGGTCACCACTTAAGAAAGTGAGCTTGCCTTCAGTTAATCACAGATGCGGAGTAGTCTCCTGGGTGGAGTTGGAAGAGAGCGCGGGGGGGGGGGGGAGGAGCAGCAGAGTACCTGCACCAAGAAAAATAACATTTGGTGTGCAGAGGAAAGAAGGGCCATGGCAGAAAGATTCCACTAAAATTCTCATTTGTTTCTGTAGGCTTCTGGTTTCAAAGTACCACAAAACAGGTTGGCTTTGAGGTACTGCATGCCTTATTCTCTAATCAGTTACAGAGAAAAGAAAGACAGCTCCAGGGGGCTCAAGAGAGCCATGAAGTGGAAGGCTCAGAGTGTGTGCTAAAAGAGAGGACAAAGGCATAGCAAGCTTTAAAACTCAAGGAGGAGGCAAATGAAGAATCTGAAAATGAGGACCAGTAAATAGGGGAGGGGAAAGCTGGCCTCGCTATGTTGTGGCAGCACTTTCCTGGCACATTCTGTTGTAGAGATCAAACCTCCCTGCCTGCCAAACAGGGAAAAGCCCTCATTAGTTTCCACACATAACTGCTTCTCAAAGCCACATGGGAAGGCAGGTGCTCTGCTGCCCTCTATGCTTTCCTCTAATCATATCAGGTACAAAGCCACTGGGGAGGGCAGTACAGTCAAGCCACAAACATCCTCTTAGGGAATGGCACCCCCAGGTTGTCTGAAATGGATGCCCCTGTGGCTACACCTCCTGGGGGGACCAGGGCTGAGAATAGTTTTACCAATATTTTGTATATGGTGCCATATGCTATGGAGCCACTGTTCCTAAAGTCAACCATTCTCTGGACTTCTGTTATGTATTGCTTTAATTGTGTAAGAACCAATTTTGCCTTATCCCATCAAAAAGAAGGATTTCTGTTTGACACTCCAGAGAGATAACAAATAACAGTGAGCTAGCTGAGTCAGTGGTGTGACTGACCACTGTTCCTAAAGTCAATCATTCTCTGGGCTTCACCTCCCAACGTTTCAATCAGTCATGGTAGCTATGCCTTGTACAACAGTCTGATGTGCAGACTTTAACAACTTACCATATTTATTTCCAAGTTGTGAAAAGCTCTTTTCATATCTTTTATATCTAGCTCTGGTTGAAAGGCTCAAGAACTGGCCAGCACAGTCAGCGGGTAAACCTAATAGGATCTCACTCATCCAAAGTTGAAGAGAAGACAGAGCTAACTATGGGGATATATGTGACCTTTCAAGCTCTTCAGAGGCCTTCAAAACAGATAGACAGCAGGTGATCTATTGCCTTTTTCTGCAGAGATGGTTTTCTGGGACTGAGTATAAATGACTTGCCCAAGATCACCCAGTGCATTTCCATGGTCAAGTAGGGAATCAAACTCTGGTCTCCAGAGTTGTAGTTCAATATTCATACCACTACACCATGCTGATTCTTAGCTTTTACTGTTTTTGTTGTTAACTGCCTTCAAGTCGACTTCAACCCATGGTGACCCTATGTATGAGAGACCTTCAACCGTCCTGCTCAGCTCCTGTAGACTCATGGTCGTGAATTCTCTGATTGAGTCTATCCCTCTGGAATATGATCTTCCTCTACCCCCTGCCCCATTGCCCTCTACTTTTCCAAACATTGAAGTCTTTCTAGTGAGTCCTTTCTTCTCATGATATGGCCAAAATACAACAACCCCAGTTCAATCAGATTTGCTTACAGGAAGAGTCTGGGCCTGCTCTGCTCTAGGAGCCATCCATTGGTTTTTTTAGTGGTCCGTGGTATTCTCAGAACTCTCCTCCAGCACCATATCTCAAATGTGTTGATGTTTTTCTTATCAGCTTTCTTCACTGTCCAGCTTTCACAACCATACATAGAAATAGGAAATACAATGACAGGGACCATCCTACTGTACCTGTTATTTAATGATGCTCTAAGGCAAGATAAAAATCAGATACACAAAACAACCATTCCAACCTAAAACAAACCCTTTGAGTCTTTCAATTAATTGGTCAAATTTCAGTAATATACCACAAAACCAAGCAAACAATCAACTCTTAAATTAGTAAACTGGCACAAACTTAGTTCCAATGAAACAAATATTGCTAAGAACTACACTCTGGTGGTTATTCAATGCCATCCTTAAAAAGCACATAAGTTCCTGTCAGCATAAAGCTGCAGCCATAAACTGAGAAGAGATACTGGAACAGTTGTTAAAGGACTTGATTTAAAATGGCTTTGAAAAATGAATTAGCAAATACTTTTACACAGCTCTTCTATAGTGCCTGGGATCTTCCCTTCTGAGTGGAGGGAGGGAGAGGGAGAGGGAGAGAAAAATAAAAAGAGATCTGACTTCAGATATCCAGTTTTGAGTTCCCTCTCTATTCTTGTACCCTTCACCCTTTCAGCACTGGACATCAACATAGAAGGACTTGGAGAGGTTCACTGGGCAATCCTCAAATGCAGCAGGGAGAGACTATAGATCGAGAGAATTCAAAGCCCTTCTAGTGCCCAACCATGCTCCCAACATGGAAGGAAACTGACATCAGTCTGGGAAAGGGGGGTGGGAATACAGCACTCCTCCTACTTTCTGCACTGACAATATGAGAACAGTAAGGTTGTAGTTATCTCAGAGCTCTCCAAGAGAATTCTTAGATTTGCCCCATTAACAGCTCTAGTTTCTATCTTCAGAGTCTCTGAAGGAGTCCTTGAACCTTAAAGTGTTTCATGGGAAGGAAATGCCTGCTATCTGCTTGGACAGTGTACATCGGGGAAAGTTGCACCTGACAGAATTTTGCCTTTTATGTCATTCTTAAGCTCAGACAGCACACAGTCAGCTACCTTGCCACAAGTGAGACCTTGAGGAACTGGCAGATGACTGTCATTTACATGTTGCTTGACTAGCTGCCCCACATTTTCTAGAGTGGAAGTTTATGTTTTGTTTTGTCTTTTGTTTTTAAGGCAACTTATACTTCATCCCACCACCCAGACATACCTTTTCATGGGTGAATGTAAGGGTCTGGGAGCTGACTTGGGTTATGTTCTTTGGCAACTTACAAGACTTGAAAGGCAGAGGCAGAAAAGCTGAGGAAAGACACACTGTCTCTGTATTTCACTGATTCACAGGTTCTCATGCTGCTCAGAGGAAGAAAATTACTGGACATGGGTTTCTAACATCTCAGTTGTCTCACTTACACATTTATAGGCTCCTGTAATTGTACCAACTCCTATAAAGAACCTAGGTCACAATCATCGCACAAGATTTTGGAGCAAATCTCCTGTCAGATCTCTCTCCCAGCATGCATTTTTTCTTGTTTCAGAGCAAATTTCAGTGCAAATCTGCTGTCAAAGTTCTCTCCCCAGCATGTATCTTTTCTTGTCTCACATTTTATCTACTGGAGAGGGAGGGAATGAGGGAAGCTATGGCCTTGCTGACTCACTCAATCATTCATGGATGGGTGTGCTCAAATGGACAAGGTATTTCCACAGCAGACAGGAAACTAAATTTCTGTACACATATAGCCCATCACAACCAAATTGCAAAGGAAATCCGAGAATGGGGCATGAATTAGTTTATTTCCCTTGAAGCATACAACACAAAGTCCAGCTGAGAAAAGCAACCCTAAACACAAATTAAATGAAATGCTGAGCAGACCTGTGTGGAAGCAGCCTCTGATCAGCACAGGGCAGGGAAATTTAAACGGGGACAAGCTACACAAATGCATGTTTTCCACTGTTTCTTAATCTTCATACTGAGGTGGAGGAAGAGGGTTTCCCATGGCAGCCAAGAATATATATTTATGCTTACAAAATGCAATTCATATTTACTAGTGCGGCATATTATCCTTTGGGAGAAAGCATGTGTTAAATCTGACTTTCAAGTTACTATCTTATCAGAGCCATACACAAATATAGCAGCTTTTGCTGTTCACTTTTCGGGAGATCTGTTGGTTTTTAGAACAGTGGTTCTGTGTGCCATTCCCCCAGCCCATCCTCTTTGGTACCTCAAGTGATTAAAAAAATGCATCCTACACATTGAGCTCACCTGAGCCCAGCTTTTCCTATTATTTCCTTTCATTAGAGTCTCTGTGCAGCTCCCCAGATTCTTGTCCCCAATCTTCCCTTCCTCTCTGCAAATCTTTCCTGCTCCCTGTGTCTGTGTGTGGGTGTATTTGGAAACGAGATCTTTCCAGCTGAACTGCAAAATGAAATGCAGAGATCACAACTCCTCGAATAGCTCCATCACACATACATCCAACTTCCATTCTGCTTCTGATGCATAACATAATATTAATACAAAACTAAGACAAATTGGTAGTTTGGGTGGTGGAGGAGAGACACACAATGCTGGGAAACACGGGAATACTTTTCTTGTATGCAATGAATAGAATCCAGTGGAGGCAACAGGAAACTGCCTGTCTGATGTTGTTGTTAGTAACTGCCTTTACATTGATCTCAACCAAAGATCAACCTGTGGATGAGACATCTCCATGATTTCCTATCCTCCATTGCTCTGCTCAGTTCCTGAAGTCGTACTCATCTACTACTTGTCTTGCCATCTTAATTTCTTCCAATCTCTCTGTTAGTGCTCTGATCCTGTCTGTGTCTCACTTGGGATGTCTCATCACAGGGTTTTCTAGGTGAAGGGGTTACATAAAGAGGGCCACTTCCACCTCTCTGTGTACAGTGCTAACAAATGTTAGTTATGGTGTCACTGCTGTTCTCTCACCTCAGTAACACCCACCACCACTACTGCTGTTGGCCAGTGGCTGTTTGCCTCCAGTACACAATAATAAACAAGAAGATGTTTTTGAGGTCAGGCTGCAAGCATACTGTGAATTACAGCTTAGGTCTTTTTCAAGTTTACTGTACTACATCATAATATCATCAGTAGCATCATTGTCTTTTTTTGAGTTTTGTTTCATTTTATTTGAAAACTCTTCCAGTGCAGTGCCCACAAAATATTACAAAATGATAAAAACAAAATAGTGAGAATGACAATGAGAAAATCAAATTTACTGTTTTAAGACCAGATACTGCTATATATAGGATTCCTCCAATTGAGCCCTAGCTCAGTTAAAGACCAAAGTAAACCTGGAAGGCTTGTAATGATGAGGCACAGCGAATTTCAGTCAGATTTGAAGGAGGGAGAGTACTGCCAAGATGGCCCTATCCCTTGGGCCTGCCAATCTTATAGGCAAGCACAATAAAGGGCATCCAATACTGAACTCCAAGCATTAGAAGGTTGGTAATGGGTAAAGATGAAATAACTTGAATGCAAACCCTTTAAGGCTGTAAAGGCCAATTCCAGTACAGGCATACCTCAGTTAACTAAGGGGCCAGTACAGATGGCCCTAAAGCAGGGGTTCCCAACCTGGGGGTCGCGACCCCTTCTGGGGGGTCGCCAGGTTGGGAATTCCCCCCACCTCCCCGTGGGTGCCGGCGCTGGAGCAGGCATCGCGAGGGGAGAAGGGGAAGGGGGCGAGGCCTCCTCCTCCTCTCCCTGCCTTCCCGCGGGTGCAGGCATGCATGGGGAGGCAGGGAATGGGGGCGGGGGTCCCTCCTCCTCTCTATGCCTTCCCGCGGGTGCAGGCACGCACGGGGAGGGCCAGGAAATGGGGGCGGGAGTCCCTCCTCCTCTCTCTGCCTTCCCGCGGGTTGCTGCACCCACGGGGAGGCAGGACAGGGGGCTCCCTTCTCATGCCTTCCGGGGTGCAGGCACCCAGGGGAGGAGAGAATGGGGGCGGGGGGGTCCCTCCTCTCTCTCTGCCTTCCTGCGGGTGCAGGCACCCACAGGGAGGCCGGGAATGGGGCAGAGCCCCTTCTCCTCTCTCTGCCTTCCCACGGGTGCAGGCACCCATGGGGAGGCAGGGAAGGGGTGAGGGTCCCTCCTCCTCTCTCTGCCTTCCTGGGGTGCAGGCACCACAAGGGAAGCAGGGAATGGGACAGAGCCCCTTTCCTTTTCCCTTCATTCCTCCTGCAGCTGTCAGACAGCCGGGGAGGAGAGGGACAGTGGGGGCTGCCTCCTGTTCTTCCGTGGCTGCCAGGCACCACGCGGAGAAGGGGACGGGACCATAAGACCCCAGAGGCCTTTGTGGCTGGAAGTCCGCCCTTCTCCCCTGGTGGCCTCCCTAATTGGTTGGGAGACTGGGAAGGGGCGGACTTCCACGCCGAAAGCCTGCCGGGGATTGTATGCAGCCGAAAATCCGCTCCTTCCTGGCCTCCCACCTATCAGGGGGGCCACGGGCAGGACTTTCATCCCCAAAGGGTGGGGGTCGCCGCCCAACAAGGTTGGGAACCGCTTCCCTAAAAGGACAGCTTGATGCCGCCCATTTGACATCTGGATCAGGGCCATGGCAACCACACACCACAGCTTGTCCTGTGTGTTTTTCTGGCCCCAAAAGAAGCTGCAAAATACAGTTCTTTTTGGGGCAGAAAAAAGGGCAGTTTTTCTGCTGCTGCTGCCACAGATCTTTGGTGCTCCTCCCGCATGTGACATGTAAACACTGCACCACCAGAGTGCCGCAATGCTTCTGCATGACACTGGCTTGGGGGCTGGTGTTGGGGAATGTGTTATCTAAATGGCACAGCCCCACGCCACATCTTACTGCCAGTTGTTTCAGCCCTAAGTCTCTGAGAAAGAAACTTCTTTTTACAGTCTTTATGCATCTTCCAGCCCTCTTTTCTTCCTTGTCTTCTGCTAGCTTAACATTTTCTAGCAGCATTGGAATTAGGAGCACAATGAAGAAGGGCTAGAGAAACATAGAATTTTAGTATCTAGTAATAGTAACATGTCTGTAAACCTTTAGGTGGGGAAAAGTGGAATTTTACTGTAGACAATCCTTTTGTAGCATATTGTGCTTGCATCCAAAAGGTAAGGTAAACAGCAGCTGCCTCCAGAACTCTTCACTGAGCGTGTGTGAATAGCAGAACAGAGAGAAAGGGAGGAGAACAGATAAGGAAGCCTCACACCAGTTTCCTGCAGCATATTAGAAAAACAAAAACAAATAGATAGAGGATGCCATATCCCGCTGGGGACGGGACTTTCCCAGTTGGGGCGGGTCCGCACGGTCCCCCCCGGTTTGGCCCCGCCCCTGGGACAACACCCCTGCGACGGACGCAGGCAGGAAGGGAGCTCTCTATGAGCGAGGCCCGTTCCCTGCTTGGCCTCCTCCGCCGAGGGAGGGGCCTGGCCTGCTCTCCTCCCTCTTTCCCGGCCTCTGTGAAGGCCAGCCTTCACAGAGGCCTGGAAAGGGAGGGGCCGCCCCGCGATCGCGGCGCTCTGCTCCCTCTTTCCAGGCCTCTGTGAAGGCCAAGCCTCCACAGAGGCCGGGGATAAGATAAGGGACGGGAGACAAAAGGGAAGTGATGGCTCCTTCTCGCTTGGCGCTCCGTTGAAACGGAGCCCAAGGGAGGAAGCCTCGCTGAGCGGAGGGATTCTTTTCCCCTTGGGCTCCGTTGGCAAAAACGGAGCCCAAGGGGAAAAGAATGCCTCCCTGGGGGCGAATTCCTTCTCTGCTTGGGCTCCGTGAACGGAGCCCAAGCGGAGAAGGAATCCTCCCCTCAGCGAGGCTCTTTTTCAAATGTAGGACCCTCAAAAAAAAAATGTCCTACATTTGAAAATTTTGTCCTACATTTGTCTCGGTTTGGAGGTCCTGACTAATGGCAACCCTAGATCTAGAAGTCTGACCATTAATGTGTAAATCAGAAGTGGAAGTTGGTGGAAGAAAGTAATCTTTGGATGGATTTTGGAAGAATCCTTTAAGTGGTCTTTAGAAGTTTCAAAATATTTTTGTTTACCAATGCAAGGTTTACCTGACTTGACTGTTCCATTTCACATGTGCATATTGTTTGGGATAGAGAGTTAGAGGAAACCTGTTGAACTGCTCCTCTTTTTTGTGGTATATAAACCAATTCCTATTTCCCCCATGTTATTTGTGTCTCTGGTGCCAAATTTCTCATTAAAAAATAATACCCAGGAACACATTTACGTTGTTACCTGAGGTATACCTGTAATAGAGCGCCCTTGCTTTTGTGACAAACAGCTTTACAGTTGTTGTTTTTTAAAAAAAACTTACTCGTGAAAGGCAAAGTCTTATACAAACAGGAAAGATGCACAAGTTCATTGATGATTTTTTTTTTATTTTTATTATTTATTTATTTATTTATTTATTTATTTATTTATTGTGTGGTGGAGGCACTGGCCTGCTCATCTGATGCAGCTAAAAGGTAAAACAAGTCCATCCTAATTAAAAGATTTTTCCTTTGGCCGCTTTTAGGCCTCTCCACAGGTTAGCTAAGCTAGCCTGAGGAAAGGGAGTTGCAACATTTTCAGCTTCCTCTAGTCACCCATTTTGTTTCTCACTTTTCTTGAACTGTCTTTTGGTATTTCTGTATTGCCACTTTTCTCACCTTCAGGTCATACGACACTAACAGCCTGTTCATTCTAATCAAAGAATTGGTGGTTTTAGTAATAAGGAATCAAGAAAATAAAACAAAGTGACCAACTCCCTCAGCATGCTCAGTGTGAATGGCAGCAGGGTTTCCTTTAAGAGAATAAATCCAGAAATCCCCAGAGAAGTTGAGGAAAGCGGTGAAGGGGGGAAGCATAAAAGGTTTACCCATCACACCCAATAAAATGGCAAAAAGGTTTCCATTTTATAGGCTTAAGCACCAAAGGCAGAAAAACAGATCATCAAATAATGCTGGGATGGAAAGTGCTAAACTCATCTGGTAATGGAGGGAATGAGGAAACAAGGGAAAGAGATTGCCAAGACAGATCTTGTGGGGAACATTTAGAAATGAGAAGGCTTCATCCTTCTTAGGGCTCTAGCCTTGCATTTGTATAGCTTCAGTTCAAAAAGGAAGAAGCCATTCTTACAGCTTGGCTTTTGTTTCCTTAACCCTCCCCCTCCCCATTTCTTCTGAAGGCAAAGAAATATGGAACACTTGGCATGGGTGCCCTTAGCAGACTATTAAAGTACAAAAGAATTAATCCTTTCTCAAACTCACAAAAAATGTGAGGGCTAGGGCTTCCACGGTGAAAATAGCAGAGGGCTCTTGTGTCTTTAATGGCTGTGTAGTAGCAAGAATTCCAGCAGGTGTTGCTTGTTGCCTGATTGCATACAGGCAACATCTGCTGAAATTCCCTCTTCTACACAACCATTAAAGGCACAGGAGCCCTCTCTAGTTTTCAGTCTGGCAACCCTAGCCAGGACCACTCTACAGATGACTGATAAACAAGCTTCATTTATATACCGCTTCATACCGCCTAAGCACTGTCTAAGTGGTTTACAACTGTAAGCTAATTTGCCCCCAGCAATCTGGGTACTCATTTTAGTGACCTCAGAAGGATGCAAGCCTGAGTCAAGCTTGAGCCCTTTTGCTGGTCTTGAACTCGCAACCTTGTGGTTTTGAGTGAGTAGGCACCCAAAGGTGAATGATGCCCAGCTACTTGGAAGGATGGATTCCAGGGACATACAGGATAAACTAGCAGCTAATTCAAATACTGGGGCAGGCAGGGCCGGGATGTATAATATATAATCCTCCCAGATTTGTGCAACTTGAATACTGAGGACTGAATATACATCACACATATAACACTTGCAAGTAGAAAGAAAGTGGCAAGAAGATTGAGCTAGAACCCTTCTCTATGATGTGCTAGCTTTCAAAATGCAGGGAATTCTCCGACATTATCACAACAAAAATCCTGCCTTAAGGAAAGACCTTTGGAATCCCCACTGCAAATGAATGACAGCTGCACATTTATTTATTGTACTATAAACTGTTCAGCTGGAAAGGTCATTATGAGCCACAAGTTAACACAAGTAGAGCCAGACGATCCAAGTCAGAATTGGCAGAAAGCCTGTTGCATCTTCACATGGAAGGGGAGGTTAATTCAGATTTTGCTCCTTTGTCTTTTGCAGCCAGACTCAGAGTTACTGGCATTCCAATGAGAGATTTAATGGACAACACAGGAAGCACAATATTCATTAGGGATAGACAAGAAATAAGAGAAGTGTGCATGAAGGAGCATAGATTAAAATGGGGGTACTTATTTATTAACTGTTCTTTCCTCCTAGCCCTCAATCCACTCCCTACGGTTGAGAAATGTCAAGGCATCCAGCAAAACCCAGTGGAGCCAGTCAAGCATTTTCCAGCCACATTGCATAAGCAGCAGTGCTAGGCCAAACCCCTCGCTGACTGAGATAACCCTGTGGGTCTTTAGTTGCCTTTAAGAGAGAACCTGCATTTTTTCCAGGAGAGCAGGCAAGCTTTCATAAACTCTCCTGCAAGCAGACACAGAGACCTCGAGCTGGCATAGCAAAGCCTCAGGCCAATGCTTCACAAACAACAAAGATCCAGAACGTTTTGAGCATCCACTGTTGCATCACAGGAATCCCACTAAAGGGGACAAGAAAGCTACTGTCTGCAATAAATCCTCTCAAATATTGGATAATTTGTAACATACAGGAGATCTGGGCCTGAATGCTACTGGGAGTCACAATGATTACTTATAACTATATCACTTTTTAGAATAACATGTACCTCCGAGTCAGTGGCACTGCTATAGGTATTTGTATGGCACCATGGTATGCAAACATATTCATGGCTGACATGGAAAAACACTTTCTCAGTACAGCCACCCAGAAATCTTACCTCTACTTATGATTTCTTGATGACTCCTTTGTAATTTGGCCACATTTGGGGGTGGGGGGGATCACTTGAGAAGTTCCATTAGGATTTCAACAAGTTCCACCCTACCATCAACCTGAACCTGGAACACTCCACACAACAAATTTACTTTCTTGACATCACTGTTCAACTGCACAATGGACTTCTAGCAATAGCTTCACTGGAGGAGAGAGTGTGTGTGTTGGGGCGGGGGGGTGGGCAGCCTGAACCTAGTGACACCCCAGAGGGGGATGACACCCAGTTGCCCCCCCTGCCCCTGCCTATCCTTGCTGCCGCCCCCTTCTCCCCTGAGGAGAAAGGAACAGGACAAGAATAGCAGGGAGGCACACACGCTCTTCTCCTGGCTCCTTGTCTCCACCCCCTTCTCACCCGAGGAGAAAGGCGTGGCAGCAAAGATGGGGGCAGCAACAGTGAGGGGTGGGTGCGTGCTCTGCCTAAGTGCCTTGAGCCTCCTTGCAGAAGCCCCACCCATTCTGCTGCTAAAGTCCCACCACTTCCACCGCTAAAGCTCCACACACCCTGCACCGAGTGACACAGTCCAAGGGACACCGCTGACTTCTAGCACTACATTCTATCAAAAACCCACTGATTGCTATACATACTTACATGGTTCCAGATCTATTGTTTATAACTAAGCCCTTTGATACAATTGCTTCTGCTCAGACCCACAAGACAGAGACTCAAAACTCTTGGATTTATAATTTCTCAATTTACCATATCCACCTAAGGAGATGAAGAAACAAATCAGCAAGGCAAGATTAGTACCCAGGAACAACCTCCTACAGAACAGACTAAAAACACAGATTGACAGAACACCCCTAGTAATCACCTACACTCCCCAACTGAGACCACTCAAACACATAATCAATGAGCTACTACCAGTTCTGGATAATAATACAGTTCTCTCACAAGCTCTGGGAAGCAGGCCTTCATTGGACTAGACTGTCTCCACGCCTTTAACAGCAACTCACTTTTAACAGGACACATAACATGGATATATAGTAATACAGAGAAAGGATCTGTCACGAACCCAGTTATCAACTATGTCTCCAGATTTACTCTAGAAGCAATATTACAGGGACCCATACATCACTCACAACATCAGGGGTAGATTTACTTGTTCTTTCTCCAATCTGATATATGCCAACCTATGCCAGCAATGCCCCTCTACACTCTATGTTGAACAAATCAGACACACTCTATGAAAGAGGACAAATGGACACAAATCTGACATTAAAAATGGCAATACCCTAAAAGCAGTTGCAGAACATTTCAACCTTCCTGGACATATAGTACAGGATTTAAAGGTTGTGCTCACTGAACAAGGGAATTACAAAGGAAGGCTAGAAAAAGAAGCAGCTGAATTGAATTATATTTACAAATTCCAGTCTGCTAATAAGTAAGGTAAAGGTAAAGGTTGTCCCTTGACATGAAGGTCTAGTCATAACCGACTGCAGGGGCAGTGCTCATCTCCATTACTAAACCAAAGAGCCAACATTGTCCGAGGACTGCTTTGGTAGTCATGTGGCCAGCAGGACTGCACCAAACACTTTTACCTTCCCACTGAAGTGGTACCTATTATCTACAGTCGGCCCTCCACCTTCACAGGGGTTAGGAGCAGAAGAGCTCCACGAAAGTGGAAAAAAAACACGAATAACTGTGTGCACCCCACCTCTCATCCCACACCTCAGCCAGCTGGTCCAAGCTGACTGAGACATGGGAGGGGCCAGAGCAACCTCTGCATGCACCCTACCTGGCAGTTTCCTGCCTCCTGGGCTTCCCACCCCCCAAGGGGAAAGGCCCAAGAGGGAGGAGGAGAGGGAGTGCACATGCATGTGGCATGACACTCATGAATAATCTAATTTGTGAGTGTCAAAGCCACAAAAGTGGAGGGGACACTGTACTTGCATTTGCATGGTTTCAAACTGCTAGGCTAGCAGAAGCTGGGGCTGGTGACAGGACCCACCCCATCACGCAGCACTCGGGCCTCCAACTGCCAACCTTCCAATTGTCAGAACTGGTGTCTTAACCACTAA
Source organism: Sceloporus undulatus (assembly GCF_019175285.1). Lineage (NCBI taxonomy): Eukaryota > Metazoa > Chordata > Lepidosauria > Squamata > Phrynosomatidae > Sceloporus > Sceloporus undulatus. Next base: position 141,769,676 of record NC_056523.1, on the reverse strand, counting down.
GCCACCGCATGCCCCACTAACAAAAAGTATGAACAAATACAATGGATTCATGGCACACTAAATATATTAAGACAAGAGTCCTCACTAATATAACAAAACTAATCTTGTCAGGGAAGGTTTTAAGCCCAAGGAAACTGACTTTTGGTAAACAGATTTATTGCTTTCACACATCAACACTAATTGACCACTGTAAAGATCTGAAAGACCCTTATTACCTTATGCAGTACTTTGAAAATTGAGGGCAGTGGTCATGATTTGCATCATGATTTGCATCTTTCTAGATCCTATTACATTCCATCCCACTCCTACAACTGTGAAAATATGCTTTATACCTGAGGCTTTAATACCCTTCTGTACTACATCCAAAGAAGTGGATTTATATCCATGAAAGCTCATGCAAAAATAAAAACCAGTTAGTCTTAAAAGTGCTGCCACATCCCCTCCACCCTCCCTTCCTTTCTTCCTTTCAAGGAATCAATGATGTGTTGTCTTAGAACTCAGCCACTGATTGAGATGAACGTCGTTATTTGGACTACCAATAGACTTCTGGTCTGATTCTTCTGATGATGCAAACATTGTGCTCTCATCTAATTTGGTGTACTGGTTTAAGCATTTGACTAGGACTCTGGGAGATGAGGGTTCAAATCCTCACTCAGCCAAGGAAACCCACTGGATAACCTTGGGCAAGACACACTCTTTCAAGCCATAAAGACAATGGCAAACTTGTAAATAAAGCTTGTCAAGAAAACCCAGAATAGGGTCATCGTAAATCAGAGTCAGCTTGAAGGCACTTAACAATAACAACAATAAGATCCTAATTTGCATAATCTAATACCAAAATATCAGTTCTACTCCAGTAAAAGAAAGGGTAGACGTGGAACACAATTTTCTTACATTACAGTTTCCTGATATATTAGGAGAGCAGCTTTTCAGTTGATGTTCTTTAAGGAAATGATAAAACAGGAGATGGATGGGTAAAATGTTTTTTTATTATTATTTCCTTCTCTGCCCCAACCCTTTGAAACAAAAGTAAGGCTGGAATCCTATTGAGGAGCCATGTGTCCCTTCAAGTTGCCTATTGACCTATAGTAACCCCATGAATTTCATAGGCTTTTCTTAGGAGAGGAATCATTGGAGGTGATTTTGCCAGTTCCTTCTGAAATATAGCCTACAGCACCTATTGTTCATTGGCAGTCTCCCATCCAAGCACTAACCAGGGCTGGCCCTGCTTAGCTTCCAAGATCAAATAGGATCCAGTGCCTTTAGGGTATCTAGCCCTAAGAGTATGAAAATAGTTAAGCTTCTTCATACATAAGAGTATGTGGTCTTGAGTGCCACCAGTCCTTTCCTAAGCACACACTTATCCCCCTCTCTCATTTTTACCCTGGTGGTTGGGAAGCTGGTTACCTGTTGCACAAGAGATTAGTCAACATCATGGCACCCACTGCGTAACTGGATGCACAACTGTGGCATTCAAAGTAACTATGGCCTGGGAGAGACCACATGAAAAGAATGGCCTGTGGAGGGAAGCCACAGCTGCCAAATTGCACAGCTTCCCTGCGGAGGAAAAAGAACCCAAGAAAAGTGGGTTCTTTTTAAGCCTCAGGGGCAGCGTAACAAGTGCGCCACTGGTGCACTGATTCCGTAAACACCACGCTGCAACGTGTGGATCCCACACGGCGCTTACGTAACAATGGTGGTGCCCTTGTATACAGGGCGCTACCATTCTTATGGAGCCCATACATTCTAGAGTTAGGGACCATGCAGTTGCCACGCAATCCCTAACCCTAGAATTGGTGCTTGTACATCGCTTTATGGCGATATGTACCACGCCTATAATAACATATTTACACCACCAGGAGCAGCCAGCAGCTTCCGTGGTAGGCTTGTGATGAATCTACTCTGGGTTTTATTCCTGACCCCAAAGGCACCAAATTCTATCCCCAAAGTAAGTTCAGCACCTTGGATAGCACCTCTAAAGTATGAAATAAACAGACCTGATAGAGAAGCCATTGGCCATCACAAATGTTGTACTAGAAGAGTAAGGATTTTTGGCTGAAGAATTTAAAATGAAGAACTCACAATACATCTGCTGAACTTCCACAGTCAGCTGAGGTGCCTGAATTTCAAGTGATGTAACAATTTCTCTGTCAAGTTTTATCTTCCATTTTCCCCCCTAAGTATTTAACCACTTGGGAAAGCCCATAGAAAACCTAACTGTCATTTCTTCCTATACAGATGGTAATAAATAACCAATATCCCTTAAGTTGCAAGAAAAATGGCTTTGGGAATTTAAGTGGCCTGTACAAGACTTGTATTCTCCCTACTGAATCCTGGGAGATATTGTTCTGTAATAAAGATGGGCTAAGAATCTCTACCAAGAAATAATCAGCAGCTTCACTAAACTACAATGCCCAAGAATCCACCAAACAATGATACCTTTATTGGCCAACTGAAATGCACAATACACTTGTTGCAAGCTTTCAAAGCTCCACTGGCTTCTTCATCAGGCAAGATGTTACATACCAAACAGGAGAAAAAATAGAGATGTTAGTAAGATGCCTGCATTTTGTTGTTTCTTTCCTTAGTTAAGATGGTATGGGGAGGGTATCTTTAGCATTTCTAATTTTTCTCCTGTTTGGTATGTAACATATTGTCTGACAAAGAAGCCAATGGAGCTTTGAAAACTTGCAACAAGTATATTGTGCATTTCGGTTGGCAAATTAAAGTATCACTGTTTAGTGGTTTTTTGTTTGAATTTACTAAATGGCCCTCATAGCTACCCCTGTATGTTTTCTACAATTTCCAAGGGTTTTTGTTTGTTTGTTTGTTTTTGGTAAGATAAATACAGACTACTCACACCCTACCTTTACAGGGCTGATTTATCTACACTGACACATGTTATGCATATCTCCTGAGACGGAAGCCTCACTGAGTTCAAAAAGATTTACTCCCAAATAATTTTAGCCCAATGGGCTACTTGTTTAGTAATCCTACACACACACACACACACACACAGAGAGAGAGAGAGAGAGAGAATATTAAACCAATGGTCAATAGGAAAAGAGCTCCAAGTGATTCATATTTCAAAAGGGAAACAGTAAAATAGGGATGTGTGTGTGTACTCTGCATTTATAGAACAAAATATTATATCCTTTCAGATGAACTTACAGGGTAAAGACTGTTCCAATTCCTTTATTAGTTATAAAATTGATTAATTACAGCTACGATCTTGACTTTCAAGTTGATAACCAAGGGAAATCCCTGAATAATCAGCATAGAATAATCAAGATAGAGCATGATACAGAGTCTATGCTACTAGATTTATATACTGTAATGTTCTTCCAAAGCAAGGTAAACCAATAAGGGGATTTAGCAGCAGTGAGTAATCAGATATTAATTGAATTATACCCTTGCCTGCCTGACCAGATAATTCAGTGATGGATCAGCAGTAGTGTATTTATGAACCTTGTTAGGATTTCTCTTTTCTGTAGTTAAGGTAGAACTGCCAAGTTGCACTGTCTCTACAGTCATTCTTGCTCACTTTGTAGCTCCTACCAGAAATAACAGCAAGCTATTGGAACTTTTTGGATCACTTTTCTGATCTACTTGTTGTCTTTCCTATGTGTCCATGTCTCTTTGTTGCATTCTGGCCACCACGGACTCAGTAACAAGAAAAATCATGATGGTTTTGCCTAACTGTGAATGGGATTTGATAAAAAGGGTGCCTTTTTTTTTTTAAACAAAATGCAACTCAACTCAAGTCAGATAGTCTTGGGCTGTCATACAGTACCAAAATTCTTCATTGTGGAGAACCAACCCACTTACAAAACTCCCCTGACCAAAGCTCTACCTTGGATCATCATTTTGCCTCACCCTGTCCTAATTTTGAGGAGTCAGATGGCCGGCAATTAATTAATTACTCAGGAGACTAATTAATTAATTAAATTTCTAGTTTGTCTTTCTCCCAGGACAGGATTCAAAGTAGCTTACAGCCATTTAAAAACACAATACAACTAAAAGCACATTAATACAATTAAATCACAGTTCTGTTTGAAAAACACAGATCTAAAAACACACATCTAAAACATAACACACATACCCATTGAAAGCTCCATCTGCCAGGGCAGCGGCCCTGGTGAGGACTCTTTGTTTGCCGCCGCGGCGTCTTTGAAAGGGGAGGGGCCAGGTGAGAGCGGCCCCTCATAAGCCGGCTCGCCGGCCTCCCCGAAGAGGACGCCACCCGCCCGCCCGCTTCCATCTGGGCTGCGGCCCAAGGGACTCCCTGCTGCCCCGGAGGACGCCGCTGCCTTCTCCACCTGGCAGCGGCCCTGGTGAGGACTCTTTGTTTGCCGCCGCCGCGGCATCTTTGAAAGGGGAGGGGCCAGGTGAGAGCGGCCCCTCATAAGCCGGCTCGCCGGCCTCCCCGAAGAGGACGCCGCCCGCCCGCCCGCTTCCATCTGGGCTGCGGCCCAAAGGACTCTCCTTTACCCCTATACCATCGGGGAGGAGCGCCAAGGACAATTTGCCTGGCGCCGCTGTTGCGGTCCTTTTGGAGGGAGGGAATTTGAGAGGGGGGGTGTAGGTTTTATTGTCAGGGGATTGTTTTTCTGCTTTGTATTATACTGCTTTTTCTGTTTTGTATTATACTGTTTTTTTCTGCATTGTATTATGTATTATGTACTGTATTTTTATATTGTTGGCATTGTATGGTATTGCATTGTTTTTTCCTGTGCATTGTTTGCTTTGTATTTTGCTTTGTATTTTGAGACTCTGTTGTAAGCCGCCTTGATCACATGGAAAGGCGGGGTATAAATAAAACTAATAATAATAATAATAATAAGTTAAAAATCAAAGTCCTAGCCAAACAAAAAGGTCTTTGCTTAGCAGTAGAAAGAAAAGTCCAACTGGACCTCCTGTGGAAGGAAGTTCCATAACCTGGAAGTTGCCACCAAGAAAGCTCTCTCCAATGTCCTTACCAAACGTGAGTGAGTAAATCCCATCACAAAGAACCAAAGAGCAAATTTTTCAGATCTTTGCTCACAATGGCAGAGTTTCTTCAGCTCCTTTGGACAATGCAAGTCTGATCCTGATTAAGGCCTCCATGTGCTATTTTCTGTGATACAAATCAGGACTACAATAAGTAAAAGAAATGCCAAATGGCGTATTGTGATGTTCTCAAATGTTTGGGGATTGTTATCTTCCTTGAGAACAGGCCAAATGGTCCCATCAAAATTCTCTCTCTTCAGGGGAAGCTGTAGCCTGTAATTACATCATCTACGTGAAAGGCTCCCTCCCTTTCTTTGCACTATACAAATTGCTTCGGAATGAATGACTTGATAAGGAGTGATCTTTTTTAAAATGCAGCCAAGGCATCTTCACACAACAGAAGCAGACAAGTTGTGACAAGGGGACCAATGTAACAGTTCTTCAGAAAAAGAATTATGCCAAAGATGGCTACATATCATAAGGAGAGGAGAAAGTAGAAGATGGTCTCACCACAACATGAATTATAAGCAATGGTATAGTGGTAATTTTTTGAAGCAGAAGCCAATGCTGGAAAGTAACTAGTTAACAACAGATAATTACTTGTAATTAGTTTCTTTACCCAATAACTAAGGTACAACTACAGTGGACCCTTGTTATACCCTGGGGTTTGGTTCCAAGATCCCCCATGTATAACAAAATCCGTGGATGCTCAAGTCCCATTAAATATAATGACATAGCAAAATGGTGTCCCTTATAAAAAATGGAAAATCAAGGTTTGATATTTGAAATTTATACTTTTTTTGGAACATTTTTACACCATGGATGCTTGAATCTGTGTATATAAAATCCATGTATAAGAAGGCCAGACTGTATATTATATTACGATTCTGGTTTAATGAGGAATAACATTACTCTGCCTCTTCTTACTTTTAAACTTCCTTTTATACTTTTTTTTTTGGGGGGGGGGGGGGGTCTAACAAAATGGTGATAGAGGAATATCACAGGGTTTAAATACTCTGCTTTGTGCTGCTGCCTTATGCTCTGTTGTCAGTGTGCAGGCCATGATGAGGTAGACAGGAGGGGAATGTGTGTGTTGTGTGCTTCCAAGTCGTTTTCAGCTTATGGCGACCCTATCATGGGTTTTCTTGGCATGATTTGTTCAGAGGAGGTTTGCCATTGCCTTCCCCTGAGTCTGAGAGAGTGTCACTTGCCTAAGGTCACCCAGTGGGTTTACATGCATGAGCTGGGAATCAAAGCCTGGTCCCGTGTCATAGCTCAGCACTCAAACTACTACTCCATGCCTGAGAATAAATCCCGGAGTGTTTTAAAGTGAGGTACTGCTGAAGAAGGAAATTACGAACTTATCCAAGATTGCTTTGAACTGGCACCTTTTTCAAGACTTCTCTAATTCAAGCATACTGAGTCCAGACAGTGAAGTGAGGCCTAGTTCAGACTTCTGAACTAAGGCTTATTCCATGTGGTAAAATTCCTTTAAGCCAAGATGACAATAATAAGTGCTTTAGCATCTGGGGAAGCTTATGATCTGGCAAGTTTTCAATCAGTCTAACTTGTTTGTGTCTTTTTTTTTAACTTTTTTATTTTATTTTTTAAAAAGTATATCTATTTTATTTCTCTCATGACCCAGCACTGACAATGAGCTCATTTCATAATTTAAATATATTAACTTATGCAAATGAACTGCAGTTCCCCTCCTCCCAAGAGGTGGTAAATCTGCTATGAAGCTACAACTTCAGAAATTCCTTTCACCCTTACAAATTAAAACCAGGCTTCAGCAGATTCTGTCTCCAGTCACAGATTGTAGGAAACCCTGTTCCGGATTTCCTGCAAGAGGCAAGAATGGTTGCAGATCCAAAGAGCATGATTTCTCCTTTTGGTTTAAGGCCGTGGCACAAATGAAGTGGGTCTTTCAAAAGCAGTGAACACAGATTCTCACTCGCCCAATAAATCTCCTAGACCTCACCATCTTGTTTACAATTAATTGCATGGATTAAGGAACCTGAAATCATAATAGAAAGAGGTAACAGTGGCAAAGGTTTGATTTTGTTTAATATATATATGTACAGGGAGGGCGCAGGAATGAGACAGACCAAGAAAACTTCTGGAAACCATTTATAATACTCTTCCAGCCCCACACTTGGCAGATAACTCCCCCCACCCTTACCCCTTTCTCATCCCAGCCCTCAATTCAAAATGCCAGCCTATGATTTTTAAATGAGAAAAAGCTGTAACTGTGCTACAGCACTTGGATAAACTCCTACACAAACTTCCAGATGTGACACAACAGCCTGGAAGGGGAAATTTATGAACCTATCTCCTTGGAAAGTTTACACATAAGCACAAAAAGCAAACAAAAGCATGTTCTCTCTCTCTCCTGTCAGATATGCTAGGTAATGGTTGAAGAGAACTATCTTTAGATAGAAGGAAGAAAGGAATGCAGGTATATATATGACATTTAAATTTAGATTACACTTTGCTTGAATTCACTGGGAGCCAGTAATTAGCAGTATCTCGATTGCTCAATAAGTTTTTTTAAAAAGAGTTATGCCTTTGTTTTCTTTATCATCATCATTATTGTTATAAAACATGTATTGAATTTGTAGCAGTTTAGGTGTCTAACTGAAAATATTTTCATTCTCCTGAGTGCTTATTATTTCAGATACCTGTCATCATGATTTTAGTTTATAGGCAATAGTTTTGCTTGGTTTTAATCAGGATATCTATATGGTATTTTTTACTGTTTTATCCACCTGAAGAAATTGAACATGATATGCATTTTAAAAATAAAACAAAGTAATACTACTTATTATTCTTTATGCCATCAGCAAAAGTAATTGGCATTTTTACTGAGTAAAATAAACAAAAGGCAGTTCTCTGCTTCCAAGGGCTTACAGCATCTGCATCCTCTCCTGCAAATATGCTGGACTACAACTCCCATTCACTATGCTGGTTAAAGTTGTTGGGGACTGTGATCCATCAACTGGAGAGCCATAGGATGCTGACTGTTTAGCTTACAATTTTACATAGTCTTGTGTGGGATGGTGGAAATGGGAGATATGGGAAATGTTAGGGGCAACTTTTCTTTTCCACACTACTCATCAATCTTGGAAAACTTCATTTTTTGCATTACAAATCCCAGAATCCCCAGGCTGCATGAGCTGTGATTATTTTGGCTGCAGGATTAGGGAGCTGTAAAACCATGTATGAATGTGAGAAGTGGACAGTCAAGAAAGCGGATAAGAAGAAAATCAATTAATTTGTGATATGGTGCTGGAGAAAAGTGCTGAGGGTACCATGGACAGCCAAAAAGACAAATAAATGGGTCCTGGAACAGATCAAGCTGGAAATATCTCTGGTAACCAAGATGATGAAGTTGAGGCTGTCATACTTTGGCAACATCATGAGAAGGCACAACTCACTGGAAGAAACAATAATGCTTGGGAAGGTGGAAGGATGGAGAAAGGAGAGGAAGACCACCTGCTAGATGGGTGGACTCTATTAAGGAAGTCACAGGTACAGGACTTAAGCAGAGCAGTGGAGGATAGGGAATCTAGGTGATGTCTCATCCACAGGGGTCACCATGAGTTGAGATTGACTTGAGGGTGGTTAACAACAACAACAATCCAAAATGTAATTTTTCCAAGCTCTGACAAGTACATTTACACAGTAAATCAACAAATCTTTACCAGGAACTGGCCTCCCAAATCATTTTAATAATAATAAAAGAATAATAATAAATAATAATGAGAATGATAATATTTTACTTTATACCGTTTTTCCATAGATCAAAACAGTTTACAGACTATAAACTATTGCAAACATCTCATTAAAATAGATAAAAACAAGTAATACAATATACAAATACAATCATTCACGGGTAAGTGATGGCATCAAGAGCACTCAACTCATTCCTCGGGGGGGGGGGAGGCTTGGCAAAAAGAAAGGTTTGAAGCCTACTTTTTAAATGCTTCTAGGGGGGTCATGAGATGGAGCTCCTCGGGGAGACTGTTCCAAATCTGCGGGGCAGCCACTGAAAAAGCTGTCTGGGATGTGGAGACATATTTGGAAGATGGAATCTCCAACAGATTCTTCCCAGATGTTCTGAGTGTGCGGGGCGGATTGTATGGGGAGATGTGGTCCCTCAAGTAACTTGGGCCCAAGCCATGTAGGGCTTTATAGGTAATAACCAACATCTTGTATTGTGCTCGGAAGCGAATGGGCAGCCAGTGAAGATTTTTCAAAATAGGTGTTATGTGGTCAACCCTGGATGCGCCAGTGACCAATCTGGCTGCCATATTTTGTAATAACTGAAGCTTCCGGGCTTGGTACAAGGGTAGCCCCATGTAGAGCGCATTACAGAAATCTAAACGAGAGGTTACCAGAGCATGTACCATGGTTGCAAGGTCCCTTCAGCCCAGGTAAGGTCGCAGCTGGCGTATCAACCGAAGCTGATAGCAAGCACTTCTGACAGTCACATTTACTTGAGATGTCAACAGCAGGGACGAGTCCAGAAGTACTCCTAAGCTTCGAACTTCATCCTTCAGGGGAAGTGTGACCCCATTCAGGACAGGTGGATAAATTTCCTTCCCTGAGGCTGAGGAACCTATCACCAATACTTCCGTTTTCTCTGGATTCAGGCTGAGTTTGTTTTCCTTCATCCAGCCCATTACCGACTTCAAGCAGGCATTCAGAGGAGAGACGCCATCCTTAGACAATGCAGCAGTTGGAGGCACAGAGAAGCATATTTGGGTGTCATCGGCGTACTGATAACACTGCGCCCCATGCCTCCGGATGATCTCTCCCAGCGGTTTCATGTAAATGTTGAACAAATTGGGGGACAAAATAGCTCCCTGAGGGACCCCAGATGTTAGTTCCCTCTTAGAGGAGCAAGTGTCCCCCAACTGCACTATCTGGAATCTTCCCAAGAGGTAGGAACGGAACCACTGGAGCGCAGTGCCCCCGATACCCAACTCCCTCAGGCATTCCAGAAGGATACCGTGGTCAATGGTATCGAAAGCCGCTGAGATGTCCAAAAGCACCAACAAGGTCACACTTCCCCTGTCGATGCCCAGACGGAGATTATCGACTAAGGCGACCATGGCAGTCTCAACTCCATATCCCGATCTGAAGCCTGTTTAAAATGGGTCCAGATAATCGGCTTCATCCAAGACTGCTTGGAGTTGGAAGGCAACTGCCCTCTTGATCACCTTTCCTGAAAATGGAAATAATGAGACTGGTCTATAGTTATTTCTCACCAGGGGGTCCAGGGAGGGGGTTTTTGAGCAATGGTTTAACTGTTGCCAATTTTAAACTAGATGGAAATTTACCCTCCCTGAATGATGCATTGATTATGTGTTGCAATAATGATGTTACAGCATCACCACCCTGGGCGGTCAGCCAGGAGGGACAGTGATTGAGGGAGCACGTCGTCTTCCTAACACTTCCAAGAAGCTTGTCCACTTCATCGGTATCAACAAACTCAAAGTGATCCAGTTTAATGGAGTCCAGGGAAGCTCTGGACACCTCTTCTATTGTCTCTGTTGAAATGCCAGCGTCGATGTCAGCCCTTATCCGAGAGATTTTATCTGCAAAAAAGTTGTTAAAATCATCACAGCAGGCCTTAGATGGTTCTAAAATAGGGGTTCAGGGTGGGAGGAAGGTGAGACAGCTCCCTGACCACCCTGAACAGCTCTGCTGGACGCAACTCTGCAGACACAATACGTGCAGCATAGAAGGAGTTCTTTGCTGCACCTATTGCCACTCCATAAGACTTCAAAAGAGCCTCATAGAGTGTCTTGTCGGATAAACGCTGGTGTCTCCACCAGCTGCGCTCTAGTCGTTGCGCGGCCCGCTTCATTTCCCGGAGATCTTCCATATACCAGGGTTTCTTATTGGAAGCGGGCTGGAAAGGACACTTAGGAGCGATACTGTGTATAGCCCTGGAGAGATCATTATCCCAGATGTTAGTCAGGGCATCGACAGAATCGCTGTCAGATCCAACCATAAACCCCTCTAAGGCTTCTTGGAACTTTTTGGGTTCCATCAGCCTTTGAGGGTGGACCATCCTAATAGGGGATTTGGATAGTTGCCTTAAGTCGAACCTCAACCAGCAAATGGTCCGTCCATGACAAGGCAGAGGTACTACATACCTCTGCCCATGGATTCTCCCAATCCATACTAAAGACGACATCGAGCATATTACCTGCGCAATGCGTTGGACCCAAGACTAACTGGGACAGGCCCATGCCCGTCATGGAAGCCATGAACTCCTGAGCTGCACCTGTCAGATTTTGTGAGCCGGCCTCGAAAGGGATGTTGAGGTCCCCCAGAACTAAAAGTCTAGGGGACTCCAACACCAGTTCAGAGACCAGCTGTGTCAGCTCGGCCAGGGAGTCTGTTAGCCCACGGGGTGGACGGTAGACCAACAGAATCCCCAGACTGTCCCTAGCCTTCAGGGTCAGGTAAATACACTCGATATAGTCTGTTTTCCGGATAGGGTTCCTGGTTAAGGTAAAGGTGTTTTTATGGACTATGGCAACACCCCCCCCCCCCCGCGTCCTGGTCTGCTCCTTAACGGTGTACCCGGCTGGGAGAGCCTGTGCCCACACTGCATTGCTCTCGGCCCCCAGCCAGTCAAAATATCACCAGCATGATCATCATAGATTCCCAGTCACATGGCAACAACCTATCCTTTGTTAATCCAAACTCTCCATTAGTACTAGGTAGGGATGAGGAGAGTAACTCTTCTCATTCTAGATGAGACATGCTGTCTCAACAGGTCAAGAGAGTCTCCTGAGAAATCACCAGCCCCTGTGAGAATTTTCCCTTCCAGTATGAGAACAAGCACTTTTCTTTTTGAAAAGTTTTTTTTTACATCCAAAAAACTCAATGCAAAACTAATAGCTTTTTTGTTTGTGAAGTAAAGAACACACATATAGTAAGCACAGAATGACTTAGCTGATGAGTTTTTTAAAGGTTCATTTGGGGGAGGAAGAGACTTGAAAAAGTCTGGCTGATGAAAAAGATCAGAGTTTTGCACATTTAAGTATTCCAGCTGTCATAGTTTTGCATTATTGTACAGCTGAGCAATTTGTACAGAAATTACTCTTGTAAATGCGAGAACTCTCATAAAATGGGAAGGAAGCATATCTTGCCATATCACAAGTGACAAGAAAAACTGTGTGGCTTCTCAGGTAAGGATTTATTTTCCTAACGGATGGACATGCAATTAGAGTGACTTCACTGATTTCTATAACACTGCTTTTCAATCTATATAGGTACATTTTTAGCATTAGGGTTCATACTATTGTACATGACAGAACCATATCCTAAGGAAAGCCTCTCAAGTCATGTTTTCATCAGGTCATCGCAATAAATTCCCTACATATTAGATAACTGAGGGCAAGGGATAATAGAAGTGGGGATCAGGCAAGACAGATTCCTTTTCAAAAATAGGTTCAGGAATATATTTCCCATTTGTGCACTGTAAATTGTAGACTGCAAAATTTGCTTGTGGGTTGTGGTTGTTGTTATTTGCGATCAAGTTGGTTTTGACATATAGCAACCCTATGAATGAGAGACCACCACCCCTATCAACTGTCCTGCTCAGGTATTGCAAACTCAGGGCTGTGACTTCCTGTTCTGAATCAATCCATTTGTGATCCCTCTTACTACTGCCTTTTATTTTTCCCAGCATTATTGTCTTTTCCAATACGTAGCATCATAGAATCACAGAATCTTGGAGCTGGATGGGGGAATCTAGTCCAACCCCTGCCATGCAGGAATATGTAAGTAAAGCATACTTGAAAGATGCCCATCCAAACTGTGTTTAAAGACCTTCAAAGATGGAGAGTCTGCCATCTTCAGAGGTAGTCTATTCCACTGTCGAACAGCTCTTACAGTAAAAAAAAAAGTTCTTCCTAATATTTATTGAAATATTCAACCATTTAAATTCATTGGTTCATGTTCTAGTCTCTGGGGCAACAAGAAAAACAAGCTCACTCCATCTTCTACATAACCTCCCTTCAGACATTTAAAGATAGCTATCATGTCACCTCTGTCTTCTCTTCTCCAAGCTACACATACACATCCCTAAGTCATTCCTCATCAGGTTTGCTTTCCAGATCATTTACCATCTTAGTCACCCAACTCTGGACACATTCTAGCTTGTCAGTATTCTTCTTAAACTGTGGTATCCAGAAATGGACACAATATTCCAGATAAGGATGACCAAAGGAGAACACAATGGCACTACTTCCCTCAGTCTAGACACTATGCTCCTGTTGATGTTACCTCATAATATGTTCAAAGTACAACAACCTCAGTTTAGTTATCTTTACCTCTAGTGAGAATTCAGTCTTAATTTGCTCTAAGACCCATTCACACATTACGCAATACAAACAAGTAATCTCTCTGTGTGTACACATCATAGAAAGAATGCAGCTAGTGTAGATGAGCCAAACCTGCCTATGAGAATTTTCTGATCAAAATCAGGACAAGAGGGGATTCACAATTCATTGCCAGTCATGGAGTGGCCATGGTGTCAAGGAAAGCTCTTCCGGCTTCTGTCATTATACACACATAAATACACATTGAGAAGTCCCTTCAAAATGATCAGAGCTTGGAACTTTGGGTTTCAACATTAATACTGGTATTTCTTTTATTTATATCCTGCCTTTCTCCCGTGTGGGATTTAAAGTGGTATACAGCATCTTAAAAGTCACAGTACAATTTTAAAAGGTCATAATAACTAAGTTAAAACACAACTAACCTACATTTGATGCTAAAAACACTAGTTAAAAGCAGCATTAAAACAGAATGAGATTTTTTAAAAAAAAACTATGTTATTATTATTATTATTATTATTATTATTATTATTAACCTTTATTTATAAATAAATACAGTAAATACTCTGTCTGCTGCAAGATACTAAAAATGGAATGCTTCCTTAAATAAAAAGGTCTTTAGCTGCCTGTGAAAAATCAACAGGGAGGGGGCCAAGCAGACCTCTTGGGGAAGGGAATTTCACAACTTGGGAGTTGCTGCCAAGAAGGCTATCTCTCATGTCCTCACCAAACATGCCTGGGATGGTGATGGAACCAAGAGAAATCCCCTTCTCCACAGATCTTAGAGCATGGGCAGGTTCATATGGGGAGATATGGTTTTTCAAATAGTCTGGACCCATGCCATCATCATCATCAGTATCATGTCTTACTTGCCTCTCCCCATGGATCGAGTTGGGGAACAACAGCAGACATGTGGGGCTTTAAAGGTCATAGCCAGCACTTTGAATTCTGCCTGAAAATTGATCACCAGATAGCATAATTGTTTCAGCAAAGAGGTGATATGTTCCCTAAAATTAATTCAATACTATTAAACTTTATAAATTGGGAAAGTAATTCATTACTACTAATACTAATAAATGAATTTGTGTAATTAATCACTGTCTCATTAATCAGTCTCCTATGAAAACATTAGTTCTGCAAGCAGACCATAGGACTTACAGAGCTTGGCATGGAAGTTGTCACCATTGACCCTAGTGGGCATATTTTGCTACTGGCATCTTTTTTTAAAAAAAAAAAACTTCTCCAACCTGGAATTCCTTTCATGGACTACAAAGCACATAATATAATGGTTACATGGGAATGGTAGAACGTCAGTGTTTCTGTAAACTTCCAGGTTGGGAAAGGCCATCTGGAAGCATGGACTCCCCTCTGACAACCTGTTCACCTCCCAATACTTTGTTTATTAAAGGTTAATCACAAATTATGTTAAAGGATTTATGTTACGCAACCATTGAGATGTTGAACTAGAATGCCCAGTATTATTCACCATGGCTATGTTGTTTAGGGGCTGGTGGGAGCTATAGTTCAGTCATGTCTGCACAGCTGCATAATTCCCAATCTGTGTTAAAAGTTAGTAAGGAACAATATACATTTCATGTAAAGGACACTGATCCACTCCAACTGCAACAATAAGTGGCTGGCTATAAAAATCAGTCAATGAACCAAGGGTAGATAATTCATTAGAATTCATTATTCATTCAATGCAATTCATTCATTAAAGAATTCATTATGGGTGTTCCCCCCACAACCTATTAAAAAACATGTAATGTAATAATATGTAAAGATCAGTGATAGAACATATGCTTTTCTCATTCTTCTCAGTGGGTCTTACTTCTAAGGAGGAGGTAGAGAAGAATGAGTGGGTGGCTGTTGATATATCTGTCTGTATTGTATGGCTACAAGTTTATCAAACTCCTCGTATCTATGACCCAGTGAAATCAAAAACTGAATTTCCAGAAATTGTGAGTTTTTAAAATCCACTGATACGTCCAGTGAGTCACCTTCCAGACAACAATCCATTGACTAGTTGGCTGGCATGCCAAATGGTATTTATCCTTCATTGTTCTTTCCCCAGTCCAGTGAATGCCTCTTTTGCTGTTTCCTTATCCTTCCTGACATACGAATTATTTAGTTCATTCTCAGCTACTGTGTGACATGGCCATGCTCCTTTTCCATGCTGAAAAAAAGTATTTTTCACTGGCAGAAGATACTTAAATATTTAGACTTTGTAATAGGCCATTTTGACAAAGCTGTTGATTGTAATCCTTAGATTTTGCACATTTCTTTACATCTATATAAATGTAAGTAGCTTGTGAGGCACATGATGCAGCAAAGCACAGTCATGCAGTAATTGGGGCAACAGTCTTGAGTTTGCAGCTAATCCGTACTACATATGAAATGATGGTGCATTTTTGCAGGGGTTCACTTATTTTTGTTTATCACGCATTGCATGAGGACAGAGCAACTAGTTTGTAATCATTTCTTCTGCTTGGCTTTTTCTGTACTTAGACAAGAAGCAGATGGAAAACAGCAGTATTTGAGGTGCTCCAATTTGTAACCATTTGGATTATATCAACAATTTGATTTTGGACAGATGGATGAAATATCACAGGAATATAAAATAGAGGAAGATTCATGTGATATTTGATGGCTGCAACATTTGAGATGAGATTACACTCAGTGAAATCCACGGAAATTTTTCTCAAAGTCAAATAATCAGGTGTCACTATGGGAATCGACAGTGAAGAATTTCCCTATGGATTTCAGAAGAACAAATAATCACAGCTCTAGTGCTAGTAGTATTGCTGTTTATTTGACTGGGGGGAGGGTCTAGGTACATAAGGAAGCCAGTGGCTGTAATCTTGTATCAGTGTGAATTCTGACATGTACATCTATAGTGAGCAGTAGTCAGTCAGTCACTTGTGTACCAAGTTACAGAAGCAGCATCTGTGATAAAAGGAAAGCCTAATCCTTGGGTCAGCCACTGGGAATGTCAGTATCTTACACCCCAGCTGTTTAATTCACCCAATATTAGCCATATTTCAGTTGCAGAAAATGAGTCCAAATTCCCTTTTTGTCTTTTCAAAGCAATTTAAACTTAAAACACTGAAAAACAAAACTGGCTGGTCTCCATGATTCCAAATTTGGCTGTTGCACAACTGGGCACCAGAACTTGGATCTGTTCCCAAGTTCAATCAAGGGCCTCAATCCTGCAAAATACTAATGCCAGTTATTTGTGATAATGGTGACAAGGGTTACAAATAGCTATCACTTTACATATAAGGTTTTCTGAACAATGCAGGGCTGACTGTACCATTGGGCTTGATCAGTCACAGAACTGGAAGAAACTAGAAGGATCATTCAGTCAAACCCCCTGAAATTCAGAAATATACAATCAAGGCACTTCTGACAGAAAGCCATCCAGCCTCTGTTTTAAAACCTCCAAAGAAGGAGACGCCACCATACTCCAAGGCAGCTTCTTCCAATGTCAAACAGCTCTTACCACCAGGAAAGTCTTCCTAATGTTTAGATGGAATCTCTTTTCCTGCAATTTCAATCCATCACTCTGGGTCCTACTCTCTGGAACAGCAGAAAACAAGTTTGCTCCATCTTCAATATGTCATCCTTTCAAATATCTACCTCTTAATCTTCTCTTCCTCAGACTAAATATATCCAGCTCCTTAAGCCACTCCTCATAAGGTAATGGTTTCCAGAACTTTCAATATTTGTTACCCTCCCCTGAATATGCCCCCCTGCTTTTCAACATCCTTGAATTGTGGTGCCCAGAACTGGACAGAGTATTCCAGGTGAGGCCTACCCCATATAATATAGTGGGATATTTAATGGGATATCAAACTGTCAGTGATGGTGGTATTATTATTACAGCTATTGAGTGCCTGAATCCAGTTTTTAGTCCCAGTTGAAGCAGATCTATTGAACTTACAAAAATATTGACTTGGGTCCCATTGATTCAATGGCTTGATTGTAAACTTGCAAATGAATTTAAGCCATAGTGGGAACTCTTGATTCTCTTGTTCTAGATCCAAAATCTCCTGTATTATCTTTGACAACAGGTTTTTCATTTGAGCCCATGAGAGGAAACTACAGTCAGCCCTCCACATTTGTGGCTTTGACTTTTAGGGATTTGATTATTTGTGGATTTAATTTATATATTCTCCCTAGGAATCTCTAGGCTCTTCAGCGTGACTCAGCTGGAGGCTGATCATAGGCCTGTTACAGACAGCCAAAATAAAGCTGCTTCGAGTCACTTTGGAGGTATGGTATTTCATTGATGCATGAATCCTAAGAGTCTGGAAGCTTCACCAAAGCTGCACTCCAGTCCTTAGGACTGGAGCATGGCTTTGGTGCGGCCTTTGGACTCTTAGGACGCATGTATAATTGAAATACCATACCTCCAAAGTGACTCGAAGCAGCTTTATTTTGGCTGTCTGTAACAGGCCACAGATTCACACTGGAGGACCTTGAGATTTCTAAAGAAAACACTTCTATAGGCATTTTTAGGTCCTCTAGCATGATTCTATGGTCAACTTTTGGCTGATGTTGTACTAGAGAGCCTAGGGATTTCTAGAAATATGTTATCTCAGGTTAAAAAAACTAGTGGTCTTTTATTTGTGGTTTTCCCACTTTCACAGGGGCACTGTGCCCAAACCCCAGTGAATATGGAGGGCCCACTGTATAACGTATCCCAACCCACTCACATCCAAATAACCTGGGAGAACAGCTAAACACTTCTTAATGATCAATCAGCAGTTCAGGTAAACTGTACAAAGGAAGATTTAATTTTTGGCTTTGGTGAGAGAAACAGAATCTAAATAAAATAAAAATGCTAACATGGGTAACAAAATGCTACAGGAGATTACATATATAGGTTATACATTACCATGTAGACATAGAGGGCATTTAAATAGTCAGGAGAACTGTCTAAATAAATTTCTAGTATGTATTCTAGAACATGGTCCTCATGTTCTGGGGTTTAATATCTCCTAACATTTTCAGGGGTAACATGTTAATGTTGCACAGATTTTAAACCAGAGACTTGCACAGAATTCTGAGGCTCATACACTTCTGAAAATCTGTCAGCAAATAAACACAGAGGAGGGGCCGGGGGCACAACTCCATCACAACAGATATCATTCAAGCATCAACAGATCCCAGGCTATTAAAAGCACTCTTGAAAGCAATAAATCAGTGGTATCTTCATCATTTCCTGAAGAGGCAGGGAAAGGAGACCCCTGCCCAGAGGAAGTAACTCTCTACCTTCTGCTGATTTCTGAGTGTTTAGCATACACTGCCATCATGCTTTCAATCTTCTCTCTGCAACCACTAGGACTCCAAATGTATTGATTTACAACGGACTGTTTTTTCCTTAATCCCTTCAGCTTTGCCACTGTGACTACATCATTCATCAGGTTGGAAGAAAAATGGAAAATACTGAACAGTCTATTGTTGAAATTATTAGAGATTACAATTACCCGTAACAAGAACAAGTGGCACTCAAATAGCTTGCCCTTGATTTAAGATGATTCACACAACAGCTCTAGCACCTGCCTTTGTATTATGAGCAGAGTGTGTGCAGGTGGAGCCTTTTTTTGGCAAAGGAAATGCAATCAGTGTTGAACATCATCCTTCCAGTGCAATGGTCCTTTGATAATCACCAAATTGGTGCAATGTGATTGAATTACTGTTGTGACCCTTGAAGAACACTCTCTAATGGCACAAGAGGGAATGGACATTCAACCTTGATTTTTTGACCTGTGCCTAACTGAACAAGTGAAGCTGCCTTATGTGGAATTAGATCATTGATCCTTCTGTCTTCCTACCCTTTACTAATGGCGAACAGCTTTTTAAGGTCTCAGACTTTTCAAGGACTGAGATCTTTCTCCAACCCCTCTTGCAGCTCTCTGCTTTAAAGTGATCTGCAACTTATGGTAACTCTAAGACAAGATTTAGAGAACTAGTGTAGTGTAGTAGTTTGAGCTTTGGACTAGAATTCTGAAGAAAAGAGTTTCAACCCCCTCTCAGCCATAGAAACCCACTGGGTGACCTTTGGCAAGTCACACTCTCTCATCCTCAGAGGAAGGCAAGGGCAAACCCTGTGATAGGTTCACCTTAGGGTAACCATAAATTGGAAATGACTTGAAGGTACACAACAGCAGCAGCAGCAACAACAACAGCAACAACAACAAGGCAAGATTGATTCAAAGTTGTGTGACTTGCCCAAGGTCAGCCAATAGGTTTCCAAGCCTGAGCATGGATTCTAACATTGATCTGCCAAAATCTTTGTCCAGCCCTCAAATTGCATCAATAGAAGTATAGTGTCTAGATCAAGGGAAGTAATAGTGCCACTCTATTCTGCTCTGGTCAGGCTCCACCTGGAATTTTGTGTCCAGGTCTGGACACCACAATTCAAAAAAAGATGTTGAGAAACTGGAGTGGATCCAAAGGAGGGCGACTAAAATGGTGAAGGGTTTGGAAACCATGCCCTATGATGAACGACTTAGGGAACTGGGGATGTTTAGCTTGGAGAAGAGAAGGTTAAGGGGTGATATGATAGCCCTGTTTAAATACTTGAAGGGATGTCATATTGAGGAGGCAGCTAACTTATTTTCTGCTGCTCCAGAGACTAGGACCCAGAGCAATGGATGCAAGCAACAGGAAAAGAGATTCCACCTCAACATTAGAGGAACTTCCTGACAGTAAGGGCTGTCCGACAGTGGAACAAACTCCCTTGGAGTGTAGTGGAGTCTCCTTCCTTAGAGGTCTTTAAACAGAGGCTGGATGGCCATCTGTCGGGGATGCTTTGACTGAGATTTCCTGCATGGCAGGGGGTTGGACTGGATGGCCCTTGCAGTCTCTTCCAGCTCTATGATTCTGTTATTCTATTACACCATACTGGCTGTCAGTATTGCCAGCCTCATTGTTTGACAATATTAGTGAAGATGCTATGTGAGGATTGGGAAATATGTGACCCTCCAGAACTGGTTGAATTACAATTTCAGCATTCTTCAACATTTGCTATACTGGCTAAGGCTGGTGGGGCAGATATAGTTGCACACATGCCCCAGTATTCAGACCTATTGCTTCTCTTTATGCCTCAGTCTGTAAACAAGGCACTGCTGCGAGTGGAGAGAAACCAGTCCCACCAGCATCAGCCCACAGCCACAATGGTCCGTAATCAGTTGCTGGAAGCAAGAGCAGCAGTTATCTTGCCAGATCCTGGATTTGGCAATGTTCCCCCACTCCACAATTGTCTTCTGGGGAAGACTAGATGGGTCAGGACCCACATTACCTCACATATAACAAATAGGATACATATGTCTTATTTTGTTTTTCTGGCAGATTGATTGATTGATTTATATGAGGAAATCAATGTCCCATGTCTTTCTGGCAAGGATTGGTAAGAATTTTGTTTGGTCTCTCTTTTCAAAAAAATCACTATCTAAAATTCAGAAATTTCTTCACAGATTTCTGGAACAGAAGAACTCCAGATTAAAGTTTTGAGTGATTAGCTCTGAATCCATTGTGAATTCAGCCTTGCTATGGTACTCAATTGGGACTGGATGTCCCTCCCTCCCTCCCTCAATCTCTCTAAGCGATCCTGAGAAATGTGAGAGATTTATCAAGCAGAATAATCAAATTGGTAAAGCAGAAGCTGAACAACTTCCAGTCCCACACCTACCCCCCTAGGTAAACACACTCAGGTTTTAGCATAGAAAAGAAACACACTGAGGGGCTCTTTAGACTGGCCATTAAGGCTGGACTGGGGGGGGGATTGTTACGTCCACATGATGCACAACCCGACTCTGCCCCCAGGGCACCGTGATGCTGCACACTGCACCACACAGTGCGCAGCATCATGGTGCTCCTCCAGCACTGTGTCCGCATGACACAGCACTGAAAGTGCACCATATAGCCACTATGCCGCAGCTGTCATGCCCTTTCCAGGGTGCAAAAAGGAGCCACTTTTTGTGACTCCTTTTTGCGCCCTGGAAAGACTGGATTGGGGTTGCAGCGGGAGGTTGCCCCGATCCAGCAAAAATGGAGGCTGCCACTTGGCGTGGTCTGAAGAGCCCTTGAGTCTTCTTTATAGAACATACAAAAGTAGCTCCACTCACAAATATTTCTGCATAGTCAAACACTGGTTCAGCTCCTTGAGCAAACAGAAAAATTGCATTGCAGGGTAGTAGAAAAATTGTCTTGTATCATCTCATGGAGATATGAGATGCTCTTACTCAACAGAAAGGGGGATATAAAACTGGCTGCAAGTTAGAGTGATGTAGAGAGTGTGTAGAGTGGGGGAAACAAACATGAAGTCACCTTACATATATAGTGTGTCTAAATTTATAAAAAGTAATTTGTGAACAGAAGCATGAGTAGGTTCCTACCTCTAACAGCAGGAACCTCTGTTGTAACAACTACATAGCAGGCAGTTACAATATAGTATTCTCTATAAAGAGAAGCACCTACCTATTGAATCTGGTAGATAGTTAAGGATTTTAATTTGATTAATTTTTGATGACAACTTTTCAAAATTAAAAAAAAACTAAATAAATTCAGTGGGAAGGACTTGACATTTTAAAAAGCATTTATGTGACTTGTCTTTCCATCCTCACTACTTCACTCATGACTGAGAACTGGTTCACTTGTTGAGTAGTTCACTTATGAGATTCCTTTCCAGTAGCTATTGCAAACACAGTAGTCCTAAGTGATGGTGGTAATCAAGGGGTAGGAGAAAACCTGTCCCATTAGCATCAGTCCACAGTCACCATGGTCAATGGTAGGATTTGTCATTCCAGAAATAAGGAGGGCCATATGTTTTCTATTTCAGTCTATATATCCCTACCTATAAAATGCATCTTCCAGAATTTCTACAGATCTCACATTCTTTCATGAGGAAAAGAAAAACTTTGCATTGTTAGCATCTCCTTGAGATGTGTGAATATATGCAAAGAAAATATCTAAAGTGAGGTCTATCTTGGAGAGTTCAACCTTGATGTGGCATTAGTGACTTAGTGGCAGTAAATGCTTTTTGTGGTTTAACTTTACACTTTCTTGTCAATGCTTGTTGCAAGACATTGCAAGATCTTTCAGATATATGATTAGGGTATGTGAAAATATTATATGAGAAGCAGCCCTCCCTAAACCTTAGGCAGCCTGAACTAGGTAGAACATTTCTAGCTACCTCCAGTATAGACAGTCAGCAGATCCCAAGCCTGAGAAAATGTCATTCACAGCTCCACACCACATATTACCACAGTCCTGCTTTGGGTTGTGGCAATTCCTCAGGTCCCAGAGGAAACTAATTTTCCCTAGTCATATTGAGATTTTTGTTCTGAGACCAGAATATGGACTAATTAGTATAAATGTTAGCATGAACACAGTTCCGATGATTCATTCTGTCAAATACTTCCTTTTGGTTTGAACTGTCTAGGACACCTTTATGTATCAGCTTCTAGTTCTAGCAGGGAAAAAATGAAAGTGTAGATAACAGATTTCCTCATACAAATTTTCTAAGAAAATACAGAGTGGAAATTAAAAAGAGGAAATTGTTGACTTCTAAGGAAGGGAATCAAAAGCTGCCACAAGGTTATTCTCTTCATTCCTAAATATAATTATTACCTTATGTTAGGCAGCCAAATACCAGCCATACTTCATCAAAGCCCCATGGCTTTGAATTATGATAGAAAGAAACAGTAAAGAAAATGGACTTTCTTATCCTCTGTTCTGAATAGCCAGCCAATCTTCTATTTTCTTTCCTCTTTGCACTGGTAGCCTCATCTCATTCACCCACACTCCCCTACACAGATCATGGGCAACCCAAATAGCAGATAGTTTTGTGGCAATCTTTTGGAAGAGTTTCCCCATCTCCCAAACTATGTGGGCAATCACTGCTTGTTTCAACCAAGAGGAGGCTTGGTGGCATATATATATAATATATATATATTCACTTTTCCCTAAGACTCTCCTTAGCTTGGGGACACAACAGCAGAAGCTAAGGGCACAGGACTAGGGCTGGCAGAACACTCAGCTACCCCACGTAAATGCAAAGTTTATCATTCATATTACCATATGACAAAGCCCACACGGGTAAGTATACCCTGCCAAATTAGGAGAGCTGTGTGTTTCCGCAATCTGTCCTTGTCTGAAAAATACTGCAAGTAAATTAATTGAATTAATAAAGGGCATTGTGTAAGGGTTGGGGCGGGTAAGGAGATTGTTTAAAAAGGTAAATAGAAAGAAAATAGATGCCATTTGATAAGAGCCTATCATGCTGAACTCTGCAAAACAGTTCTCTTCCAATCAGTCCAATTGTACCACAGGGCCAGCAAACAACACAATATAACCGACATGACAGGAATTTTCAAGCACTAGTGGAAGAGTCTAGATTCTGGGATGTGAAACCTTTGCCCAGACAGAGATGTGAACCCTGGAATCCTTTGCTGCAAGACTAGTGCCTGATTTCCTTTTTGCTATTTTAAAGGATCTGGAGTCTCATCTCTGGTCACATAGTACAGCTTTTTGGGAGGGCAGCAAAATATCTTGATCCACCAACCAGAATACTTCTCACTTTCTCTCTTATCAACAGAAGCCACAGTTTATGGGAAGGCTCCTGTACCTCCTCTATTTATGATCCTCCCCTGCATCCTTGAGCTAGTTTTTATCTGTCCACAGCTATATATTTGTGAATATTTCACTGAGATGTCACTTAGCAGGGGTTCTTTGGGCCAACAGTTGGTGGAGGCCAGTTCTCACAGTCTTTAACCGTTGGCCATGCTGGCTGGGGCTTCTGGGAGCTGAAGTCCAAATCATCTGGACTACCAAAGACTGAGAACCTCTGAGCTAAAATGTGGTCCTCTCTCTAGCTTTAGAACAGCTGATGGCCCTGGAAATTTTTTACCTTTGTTATCCAGTCAAGATCATGGTTTAGTTCTTATGTGCATTCAAGCTGTTTCTGATTTATGGCAACCTTAACGCAAACCTATCATGGGTCTTTTTGAAGCTTGCCCAAGGTCATCTAGTGGGCTTCCACAGTGGAGTGAGGAACCAAACCCTGATCTCCACAGCTGTAGTCCAGTGCTCAAACCACTACACCATGCTGGTTATTTATGGATTATTCTGAACCTTCAAAGCTGCAGTGCCTTAAGATACTAATTTTCTGAACACGTAAACTAATTGGGGGGGGGGACAATCAGGCAAACATCCAAGCTCCTAGCAGCAGCCATTAATTAAAAGGAAAGGGAGTTTTAAAAAACCACCTAAAGGAAGGACACCGCCAGATGGCTTAATGATGTTTATTGAAAATTTTCCACCAGCCCTGATCAATACTGTGAGAAGATGAAAAAAAAAGCAGCCCTCTCATTCATCTTGGGGCAAGAAGATCCACATCACAATGTAATTGTCTTCTCATTGTTGACTCGATAAACACATTTTATTTTGTCACAGACAAAGTGGTCACTGCCCATCTCCTGCTACCCATGATGCTCCTGCAATTCCTTCCTTGGTCTGCTCTCTAGTCGTGCATTATAGAGAATCAACCAATCTAATGGAATATCTGGTTTACCAGCCTATGATTAGTGCCTTTCTTTCTTTGAACAAATGCCTCAGGTGCCCAGTGGAAAACATTTTGAAACAACATGCATTTCCTAAGGACAAAAATGTGACTGTGGTTGATTTGTTTGTAAGGACACTGATTGGTTACATCTAACCTGACCCTAAAACACTATTCTGACTGAAACACCCTTGGCCCTTATCAGATGAGTGTGGAACTGGGGGTCTTCTGCACTGGGCGATTCGAATTCGCGTTATTTCGCAAAGTACTGTCATACCTGGGAGTCCTTCCGCATTGGCAGGATTCAAATTGGCCAATCCGCATTAGTGCAGTCATTGCAGAAGTGTTTTGTCACACCGGTGTAACATGAGGATTGGCCGATGTCGATCGGCCCCCTCGCACATGCTCAGTGTGGTGCCCTGCAGGGTTGCGACCTTAAACGTTCCGGGGTGAAAGGGGAGTCGTCCCTCTGACAGCCAGTAAAACAGCTGGATGCCAGCTCATGCACATTAACAATCCGATACACACGTGCCCGTTACTGTTTCCTCTCTACATTCCTTTGGTTTTAACGTTACCATGACCTTCCCTTGCAACAAATTAGCAATGCCGGTTCTACGTGTTCTGTGTGGGTGTGGGTGTGAGTATAGTTTCTGGGGGGGGGGGAGGAGCAGTTTCCAGCGGCTGTCAAGAGGCTGGAGGGCCATCTAAGTAAATGGGATGCTTTGATTAAAGTGCCTCCTCCTCCTCCCGTTGGGATCCAGCCTGGCTCATCCCAGCAGGAACAGCGGGCCGTTAACATCGCGCGACGCCGCTGTTCCAACGGCCTCCCCTCCTCTCCGGCTTGAAGGCGCTAGCTGGCTCCCAGCCGGGAGGGAGGAGGAGGTGCTGGAACCGCGATTCCCGTGCCCCCCGCGCCTCTTCCCTGCCTGGGATGGCAGCCAGGGGCTCCAAGCGGGAGGAGGAGGAGGGGCGCTGGAACCCTCCACGCCCTGCGCTCTTCTGCTGGGGACCCAGGGATGCTCAAGCCGGAGAGAGGAGGAAGCCCTGGAACCGCCCCCCCCCCCCCCCGCTTCCTGGAACCAGCAGAGGAAAGACACCACCGAAGTAAAAATTGGAATCTGGGGGTCTTGCGATGGAATTCAGGACTGGGTAGTACACTAGACCCATTCGCACTGAGATCGAACAGAGCCCCAATCCCAGGATATCACCAATCCCTTATCAGCGCACTGGCAACACGCTCCAAAAGAGGACCAGTACGCATTCATTCGGCAGCTCGCGCATTCACGTGAGTGCGATTGGGCCATTTGAATGTTGGTATGATGGTTATTTGTGCGAAATAACGCGAATTCGAACCACCCAGTGCACAAAACCCCCAGTTCCACATCATCGATAAGGGCCCTTGTTTCAGTTATTCACATGCTGCTATCATCCTGGCTGAGCCGCTAATTGTGCTATTCCGGAGCTGCTTTTAAAGAAAGTTTGCAAACATCAGTGGGACTGAATGCAGTTGATCAGTACTGGTAGGTGCTAGCCCAACTGGTTCATAAAACATCTGTGTTCTATCCTGCCACGTGTCTCCACAGGCTCACTTAAAGGGAGCCTGGAAATACATATTTAAGTGTAAACATTGGTATAAACACCAGGAAAGACTTGGCCCCCCCCCCTTAAAGCAACCAATTTTATTTGGCGTTAAGTGTTCATGGACTCCAGCCCACCTCATCAGGGATCAGTATGATGGAGTACATGCCAAATAAATTGTTTGTTTTAATGTGCCACAAGTCTCCTTGCTGTTTTAGCTACAACAGATAACATGGCTAGCCCTTCAAAATTCATAATTGCATTACTTGTGGAAAAACATAGCATAATTCAATGGAATGGTAACATTTATTCATCTACTTAAAATGTTCCG